>NC_086451.1:428760035-429092382 GCF_028390025.1 Pseudophryne corroboree
TCCCAGCTTAACAAGAAGCGTGGGTCAGGGATAGTACACGCTGCAAGAAGCAGCTACTGGCGTGTCGGTCCTCACTCAAGTAGCACCCTCATGGCCACAAGCAGCTCACTATCGGAACTGCAGGAAGGCTGGACGGAGCTTACAGCAGAATAGCCGCATTCTACAAGACTCATGTATGCCGGGGGAGACAGGGCGGTCAGCTCACGCTGCCGCCCCGCTGTGTGGGGGGAACGCGCTGACTTCTATGCACCGCCGCCGGCCCGCCAGAGCCACCCGCCGCTGATCAGAGCCGCTGGCCGCCACTCACAGCAGCCACACATAGCTCCCCGCACCGCAGACCGGACCCCAGCTGCCGCTCATAGCCGCCGCTTCTCGGCTCCCGGCGCCCGCTTAGCACCCGCAGCTCCCCTACCGCTGATAGACGCAGGGAGCAGTGTGGGGGGGGGGGAGTCTGAAGCCATTGATTTCCAGACCGCGAACAGCGCTCACTGCTGCCACGGTCTGTTCCCATACCAGGCAGCACAGCTGCATGGGGGAGGGGAGAGTATGTCCATAGCAGCGGAATATTATAGCAAGGCTGCATAGGTTTAAAGGGAGATTGCAAATAGGCCTTTAAGCCTATATTAACAGGTTGTTAGGGGTTAGAAATGTACCTAGGCACATAATTATAACCTGGAATGTTCCTGTGTCTGTAAGCATGGCATGGGGGCCATTTTAACCATGCTTCCTGTTCTTCCTGTTTCTCCTTCCAGAACGTTCCTGTCCTACAACACTACTCCACCGGATGGCGCAGGGGTGTTAGTGGGAATTTTGGATCAGGTTTCTTACAGCTGGCCACGTGCACTGCACTTCGGCCGTACACACACCTTAGTAATTTTACTGAGTCGTGCAAGCTGTCTGTCTTTGTCTATTTGTGTTGTCTGTCTGCATAATGAGTAAGGCACCAGCAAAAAGAAAAAAGCAGTTTAACTGCAATGTCTGTAAGAGTGTGTTACCTGATGTATCTACCACATGCACAGTATGTTTTGTAAATTCAGCTACAAATACAATTTCTACTCCGGATTTCATCCCCGGATCCTCAATGGGCAATATTAGCAGATGTAAATGCTGGGTTGCAATCAGAATTGGCCACCGCTCGCCACGAGCGGGAGGCGGCAAGATCTGAGTCTTGGGTGAGACCGACAGAGATACCAGAAGGGTCTCAGCCTTTGCAAGGTCCAAGTCCACTTCGGGTAAAAAGGATAATTTTCATTTGTCTTATAATTTACCAATTTCTGCTATGTTGTTTTCTGACAATTCTATGCCGGACCTCACTGCGCAAGATGAGGATGAGGAAGGCGAATTGGACCAGCAGTCAGATAGTGAGGATATTGACAGCCCGGGCATTGATAATCTCATCAGGGCGGTGCGTCAGTCTCTGAAGTTTACAGAGACTGAAGAACCTCTGACAAATGATTAGGTGGTATTTACTAAACGACAGAGATCTCCAGTGTGTTTTCCTTTTTCGGAATCTCTTAATAAGATGTTAATAGAGGCACGGAAGAATCCGGATAAACGGTTTTCTATACCTCACCGGTTTAAGTCTAGTTACCCGTTTCCAGATTCTGTGACATCTACATGGGAGAATCCTCCAATGGTGGATTTGTCTGTGTCAAAACGTTCTAAAAAATTAACCATTCCAGTACCAACTGCTACTACGCTTGAAGACCTGTCAGAGCGTAAACTAGAAGCTATGCTAAAGTCCATGTATACAGCAGCAGGGGTGCTGCTTAGACCTGGTTTGGTTGGAATTTGGGTAACTAAGGCGCTGATTGTATGGATAACAGAACTCAAGTCCGCCCTACAAGACGACCACCTTATACTTCTCGCTGATCAAATCTGTGAAGCTGCTGATTATCTATGTACAGCTTCTACGGATGTCTGTCAGGTCAGTTCTCGCCTTTCAGCGTCACTAGTTACGGCACGACGGGCACTCTGGCTACGTTCTTGGCAGGCGGAGGCAGAAGTCAAAAGAGGAATAGAAGCGTTACCTTACGCTGGCGAGAAGTTTGTTTGGTCCTGAATTGGACAAAGGAATTTCTGAGGGGGGAAGTCTGTTTTCCTACCATTGCCTCCAACGGTACCTAGACGGATATACTCTGGACCAGCATTCAAATCCTTTAGACCTCAGCCCTTTCGAGGCTGTGGTAGAGGAACAACCACACCTGGTAGACGTGGTAGAGGACGTGGTTTTCAACAAACCACCACCCGTCGTCAGGACGCTAAGGTCACCGACAAGCCAGTGGCATGACGGGCTCCCAGCCTATCTCGGATCTTCAGTGGTGGGGCCACGCCTTCAGACGTTCCATTTGGCGTGGTTCCAGACATCCACAGATGGGTGGATCCGCAATTTAGTGTTAAAAGGTTACAAAATAGAGTTCGAGTGTCTCCCACCAGTGCGGTTTTTCAAGACAGGACTGCCTGTGTCAGAAGACAAGAAGGCGGTTCTGCAAATCGCAATTCAGGCTTTGCTAGATTCAGCAGTTTTGATTCCGGTCCCTGTTCACCAACAAGGTCAGGGTTATTATTCCAGTATTTTTGTCGTCCCAAAGCCGAATGGCTCGGTCAGACCAATATTGAACTTAAAGGGTCTCAATCAGTACGTTACTTACTACAGATCAAGATGGAATCCCTGTGGTCAGTCATTGCAGGTTTAGAGCCACAGGAATTCATGATTGCGCTGGATCTCAAGGATGCGTACTTACACATTCCAATTTGGCAACCTCATCAGAGGTTCTTACGGTTTGCGGTGCAGCAAAACCATTACCAATTTCAGGCTCTACCGTTTGGCCTCTCGTCAGCACCTCGGGTATTCACCAAAGTGATGTCTGTGAAGATAGCTCATCTCAGATCCCTGGGAGTGATAATAGTTCCGTACTTGGACGATCTGCTCATCAAAGCTCCGTCTCAACAGATACTCCTACAACATGCCTTGCTGACGTACAATGTGCTAGTTCAGCACGGTTGGATTGTCAATTTCAAAAAATCAAATCTGATTCCGTCTCAACGACTTCAATTCCTAGGAATGATTCTCGATACGGTGAATCAAAGAATTTACCTACCAGAACAGAAAGTACAGAGTATTCGTCATCTGGTACAGTTAGTGCTCAAGCCACGCACAGTCTCGGTACATTTGTGCATTCGACTGTTAGGGAAAATGGTGGCAGCTTTCGAAGCGCTTCACCCACGTCCTTTTCAACCGGATGTGATCGCACAGTGGTCAGGCTCGCATCTGCAGATTGTCTCCACGGGCCAGAGTATCTCTACTCTGGTGGCTCAAAGTACACAATCTAACCGCAGGGAAACGGTTCGGTGTCTGGAATTGGATAATTCTAACGACGGACGCGAGTCTCAGAGGTTGGGGAGCTGTGGTCCAAAATTGTCAGCTCCAGGGTCTCTGGGCGGATCACGAAAGATTGTTGTCTATAAATGTCCTGGAACTCCGGGCAATTTACAATGTGCTGCGACAAGCAGTGCACATGCTCTGGTCTCAGACTGTCCAGGTGCAGTCAGACAACGCGACGGCAGTCACGTACATCAACAAACAAGGAGGAACGAGAAGCCGCATGGCCATGTGGGAAGTAGCTCGAATCCTCAATTGGGCCGAGCATCACCAAGTGATATTGTCGGCAGTGTTCATTCCGGGAGTGGACAACTGGGAGGCGGATTATCTCAGCCGTCGGGATTTTCATCCAGGAGAATGGGCATTAAATCCAGAAGTGGTTCACTTGTTGGTCCAGAGGTGGGGTTCCCCACAAGTGGACCTGATGGCATCTCGCCACAATCACCAAACACCCCAGTATGTCTCCAGAACAAGAGATCCAAAGGCAGTGACAGTGGATGCTCTCACAATCGCGTGGCCGTACAGCCTCATGTATCTGTTTCCTCCATTTCCGCTGCTCCCTCTGCTGCTAAAATAGATCAAACGACAGTCTGCCACAGTCATACTAGTGGCGCCTCATTGGCCTCAGAGAGCATGGTTCTCGGATCTCCGCGGACTACTCGCAGACGATCCTTGGCCGCTCCCGCTACGTCCGGACCTGTTACAACAGGGTCCGTTCCTTTACCCCGATTTAGCATGGCTGAGTTTGATGGGGTGGCTGTTGAGACCGCCCTCTTAAGAAGAGAGGGCATTCCGGAATCGGTTATACCAACCATGTTACGTGCTAGGAAGCCAGTTACGGCAGCTCATTATCACAGAATTTGGCGTGACTATATAGGTTGGTGTGAGGCTCTGAAGTTTCCGTCATCATCTTTCAAGTTATCCCGTATTTTGCTATTTCTACAGACGGGGTTGGATGGAGGACTACGTTTATCTACACTAAAGGTGCAGGTCTCAATTACTTTGTCAATTTACTTTCAAAGGCGTTTGGCTCTTTTGCCGACTGTACACACATTCCTGCAAGGTGTCCTCAGAGTACAGCCTCCATTTATACCACCTACAGTGCCATTGGACTTGAATCTGGTTTTAGATTTTTTACAGTCTTCATATTTTGAACCCTTACAACAAGTGAATGTTAAGTTTCTCACTTGGAAAACAATTTTTCTCCTAGCCTTAGCTTCGGCAAGGCGTGTTTCAGATTTGGGTGCCTTGTCATGCAAGCCACCGTATTTGGTGTTTCATGAGGACAGAGCGGAACTTCGGATGAATCCCGCTTTCCTGCCAAAGGTAGTGTCATCTTTTCACATCAATCAACCAATAGTAGTTCCTGTGTTATCAGACGATTCAGGAACTTTGGATGTGGTACACGCACTACGCGTTTATGTAGGCCGAACGTCTACAGTTCGTAAGACGGATACATTGTTCTCTATGATGCTGCCAAGATGGGTTGGCCAGCTTCCAAGCAGACCTTATCCAGATGGATTAAACTGACCATACGTCAGGCTTACCTTCATGTTAGGCTACAGCCGCCTACATCAGTAACAGCTCATTCCACACATTCTGTGGGAACTTCATGGGCAGCAGGTCGTGGGGCTTCTACGATGCAGCTTTGCCGTGCGGCTACATGGTCATCAGTGCACACGTTTGTGCGCTTTTACAAGTTTGATACGTTAGCGGCATCAGCATCTAGCTTTGGCCGCCTAGTGTTACAGGTGCCAAACAATTCTCCCGCCCAAGGGGGTAACTTTGGTACGTCCCAAGAGTACTCCAGTGACCCCTAGTGGATGAAAAAGAAAATAGGATTTTGGTACTTATCAGATAAATCCTTTTCTTTGAATCCATAGGGGGCACTGGACGCCCACCCAGAGCAGTTTTACCTGTCTTGTGGTAAGTTCAGTGGATCTTATGGTAACACATTCTCATCGACTTGTTCAAAGGTTCAAGTTATATCGGTTATGGTGTCAACTGTTTAGTTGTCAGTTACGTTACAGATGTGTCTACATACATCTTTGCTATATCCCGCAATGTATGGCACAGTTTTGCATGCCATAGACTCAGAGATTTAGCCATGCCTTGTGATTTTTCTTAATTTGCTTCTTTAATATGTTACTTTATACATATTCTATTATGGCAAACAAAAATTTTAAAATTCATCCACTCGCTACTCGTGAAAAACAGCTTAGCCGTGTTTTGCATGTTGTGCCAAATTTGTAAAAAAGCAAAGATGTAAGTGGACACATCTGTATGTGTCAACTTTATTGTTACCCGTTATGTTATAATGTTATATGTAATTCTCCATTGTCATCCTCTCTATTGCTCCTGTTCGGCTCAGTAAAAAACACTGAGGTATTCTGGGAGTATGGAGGGGAGGAGAGTTACTAAATTTAAATATTCAGTGCCTGTCCTGCTAAAGCCGTCCATATCCCAAGAGTACTCCAGTGCCCCCTATGGATTCAAAGAAAAGGATTTATCTGGTAAGTACCAAAATCCTGTTTTTTCCAGCTGGTTCTTCTCCAAGAAACAATGGAGGTCAACAGTCAAAGAAAACTTCTTTGCGGACTTTTTGTGAGACCACCTTAACTCCAAACTTCTACCCATGGCAACAGTCAAAGATGAACCCAGGACAGCAGTAGGAGACCCAGGACAGGTAATTAATTATTATTAATTACTGTTCATTCTCAGGCTAGACTCTAGTTCTTGACCTGTAGAGGCGTGATAATATGTTCCTGGTTTACATTGATAATTAGAAAATATGTATATATTCTATGAACTCTTCTACATATACAACACTGTAATTAGTTAGTGTCAGATACAGTAGGGTGCAGTATACCTCAGCTGTTCACTCTTATGGCGGTATGTACTAAAGGAAAAATGAGTATTCCAGAGATAGGGAACAGCACGTGCAAAATCTTGGCAGGAGAGGTGCCGTACAAGATGGCGGGCAGGAGTTTGAAAGGTGATCAGGTCAGAGATGTAAATGGAAGAGGAGTGGTTGAGGGCTTTGTAAGTGAGTATGAGAAGCTTGAATTGGATTCCGAAGGGGAAGGGTTGTAAGTGAGGGAAGGCAGATGTAGTTTGGAGAAGAAATTGAGCTGGGCTGCAGCACTGAGGAAAGATTGGAGTGGGAAAGGTGGTAGTTAGAGAGGCCAGATACTGTAGGAGGAGTTTACAATAATCCAATTGTTATGCACACCAGTGCCTGCAGGAATGTACTGGTGTCTGAACAGAGAGGGATGCAAAACAAATGAACTAACAGACAGACTGGGAAATATGACATCACGTACACAGAAAGTGATAGGGTAACAAAACCAACACAAAGTGAACAGAGAAGCCCAGAGGCTAAGAAACTGGGTGTCTCCCTAGTATTACAAATGCTAAGATGGAAAAAGCAAGATGTTGTGTTTTAATACGTAGAGAACCCGAAATGCTGTTGCTAAGGGCAACAGCAAAACCCTAAAGGGTTACCAACGGGTGTGGCAGCAAACTCCTTGGTCAGAGATGGAATAGTAGGCACAAGGAGAGTCTCCACAATCCTAATTCTCACTTGCAGGGCCCAGGTTCAGATTACTGCCACTAAACTGACACATGGACGCCCTGCACAGTGAGAGAGGATTAAGCATGCAGGTCTGAAAGTACAGCCACAAACCTGCTGGGTTCACAGAATAGCAAAAGAACCACAGCAGGCTAAACGACTGACTCCAGTCTTACTGCTAGGTCTGGATTGGCAGAGTGTAGTACCAAATCCCCAGGCCTATTTGCAGTAAGCAATAACAAATACAAAGCTACACAGTACTGGCTAATTTTCAGGAACTGACTAACCAACAAAGATTCAGCAGCATCTGCTTAATCTGAGAAGAGGCCTTATAAAGCAGGTGCTGTCCACGCCCCACTCAGACCTCACAGACTGTGAGCACAAAAACCAGCACCGGATCCCCTGCCTGTAACCACTGCACAGCAAAAGACCCGAACCGGAGTATCAGCTGCGCTCAGGTTACTCCGCTAGCACTTGTCTCCCGGTTGCCATGACGACGTGGCAGCACAGGGCAGGAGACCCTAACACCAATATAGAGATGACCAGTGAGTGGATGAGGGTCTTTGTAGTATCCAGGGCTAGAAATGTCAAGACAGGTAAAGGTACTGAATAATTGCTTTAAAATAGAGGGAGAAGTCAAGGATAACTCCCAGACAGCACATTTAAGGGTTAGAGGGGATGGATGTGCCATCAATAGATAATGAAATTGTGAAATATGAGATTATGCAGGGCGATTGGAAGATGATCAGCCAAGTCTTACACTTGTTATATATAAGAATGCACTGGGATGTCCAGGGAGATATAGCAACACGTAGCTGTGCTTCTTGCTAATGGAATACTTTTTAACACTTAAACCTCTTACTAGTGTGATGCTGTGAGGCAGATGGCTTGTGCTGGCCTGGTGTGTGTGTGTGTGTGTGTGTGTGTGTGTGTGTGTGTGGGGGGGGGGGGGGGTCCTGTGTGTCCTGTACTTGATCCTTAGTGTTAGGGACCCACCAGATGAGGTCACCTGGTCTCAGTTGGTGGGCCTGTTTTTTTGGCCAAAATTATGCTATGCACCTCAAACTTACCTTATGTTAGAGAGTATATTATAATTATTCTGTTTAGCATTGTTTAGTATTTAGAGGGTGCACCTGCATTTTCTCTTTTTTCTGTGTGGAACTACAAGTCTCAGCATGGTAGCACCTCTCATTATGTTTAGATTTAGGGTGTGCAGTTTAAGCTGCCCCCTCCCCCAAATACTGTATATTGTGTACATGTATGCACTTGGAGGTGGAGACTATGTCAGATTGGGTTTGCACCCCTCCCATCTGTCCAAGGGTGTTTTTAATTAGCATGGATCCCTGGAAATTACAGACTGCATATTAGAAAAAGGACTATGAATGGTAAGTCCTGAAAACATTTATACAATTTGTCAGTTTAAGGGATGAGTTTGGGGTGCGGGACCCCCTGGGTTGGTGTGGTCTGGCTGCTTTGGGGCTTCCTATTGTAACACTTAATCTAGTACTAGGGTGTGCAGTCCAATTCCCCTTCCATATAGAGGTAGTAGAGACACAGTTGGAGATACTTGAGACGAGAGGCGGGGAGAGGTCAGGGTAGGAAATGTAGATCTCTGTGCCATCAGAATAGAGATGATATTGGAGGTCAAAAGAGCTGATGAGCTCAGCGAAAGAGGATGTACAATAAAGAGGGAGAATAGGACAGGTCCAAGTACAGTATTCATTGGTGAACACCTACTGTTAGTGGAAATGGGGGGTGGGGGTGGGGTGGGGGTGCGGAGTGGAGTCTTGAGAGGAGACAGGCTTTAAACTGGCTTGTCCAGCATAGCGGCAGGGAGAACCTTGGGACTTGGGGAGGAGAGCCCATGATGGGCATAATAAAGGATTTGGAACATTTTATGCGGAGACCGGAAAAGCCGCCAAATTTCTCAATGACCTGCAGCACGACAGGCATATCATCAGCGTAGTCATTTAGGAATAACAACAGATAGCCCGCATAAAAGGCTATCTTGTCAGTGGAGGGGCCTGTAGCAACTCCCCCAATGTCCGGGTGCGTTCCGATCAAGCAAGCCAAGGGCTCTATGGCTATAGCAAATAGGGCAGGAGAAAGGGGGCAACCGTGTCTGGTGCCGCAAGTCAGAGTAAAGGAGGAAGAAATGTATCCGTTAACCAAGATCCTGGCACACGGGCTTTGATATAGCAATCTGATCCATTGTATAAAATTAGGACCGAAGCCCATACATTTCATAACTCCCCACAGGAAGGACCATTCAACGCTGTCGAACGCTTTGGCCGCATCCAGGGAGACCACCACCGCGTCCGAGGGGAAGTCATGAGGAACCTGCAAGATAGTGTACAGCCTGCGCAGGTTGATGGATGTGGACATTCCTGGCATAAAGCCGGATTGATCCCAATGGATTACTGATTTAATAACTGAATTGAGCCGGAGCGCCAGAATTTTTGCCAGGATCTTGGCATCGGTAGGGATGAGAGAGATCGGACTATAGGATTCCAAGAGTCTTAGGTCCTTACCGGGCTTTGGCAGCGCTATAATGACAGCCTCGGACATTGAGGGAGGAAGTTGATTAGTGGTGAACACATCTGCATACATTTCATATAACTTAGAGCCAAAGAACTGTATGTACTGTTTATATAGTTCAGTGGGAATGCCGTCACTTCCCGGCGATTTGCCACTGGGAGACAAGCCCACCACCGCAGTCACCTCGTCCAAGGACAGAAGCGCGTCCAAAATGTCCCTAGCCTCGGAGGAAAGTTTGGAAAGGGTATACTAGCTAAATACGCATCTAAGTCCTCAACGGAGCATGTCATCTGGGATTCATATACCTTTTGGAAATATGAGAGGAACATCTGCGCAATGCCGGGGGTGTTGTTTACAATGGATCCATCAGCGTCAGTCATCTGCACTACCGTAGTCCCTGGTCGGTCATAATGCACTAAATGGGCCAGTAAGCTACCCGGTCTGTCCGCCTGCATATATATGGCAGTGGCCCTGAACAAAAGGGAACGTGCATTTTTATCTGAGAGGTGAGCCAGCCATGCCTCCCGGGCTGTCAGCCAGCGTGCCTTTAGCTCAAGGGTGCCCTCTGCCAGATATCGGGTCTCTAGGTCCCTATACTCGGATTCAAGCTGCCTCTCCGTCGCCCTGTCTGCCAGTGGGGTGCGGTGAGGTCAGTGGCTGGTGAGGCACTGCAGCCATAATGTACGCTGAGGCCCACCGATGACCCCTACCACCACTGAGCTGATGTCTGCTACCGCCCCACAAGCCAATACCCACTACCACTGCTGCCAATGCCAATCTACTACAAAATCGCTGCCATCAACGGCCCTGGCCCCCCTGCCCCTAATTTGCATCTCAGTGCGATGCTGCCACTGCCAAACTGGTGATGAGCAGGCGGCTAATATATTGTACATTTTGTAAAATAAAAAATAAATATTAAGGGGGGAGGGTGACGCCAGGGAGAGGATGACAGCAGTGGGTGACAGAGAGAAGGTGACACTGACAGCATTGGGAGACAGGGAGAGGGTGACACCAGGGAGAGGGTGACAGCAGTGGGTGACAGAGAGAGGGTGACGCCAGGGAGAGGGTGACAGCAGTGGGTGACAGAGAGAAGGTGACACTGACAGCATTGGGAGACAGGGAGAGGGTGACACCAGGGAGAGGGTGACAGCAGTGGGTGACAGAGAGAGGGTGATGCCAGGGAGAGGGTGACAGCAGTGGGTGACAGAGAGAGGGTGACGCCAGGGAGAGGATGACAGCAGTGAGTGACAGAGAGAAGGTGACACTGACAGCATTGGGAGACAGGGAGAGGGTGACAGCAGTGGGTGACAGAGAGAGGGTGACGCCAGGGAGAGGGTGACAGCAGTGGGTGACAGAGAGAGGGTGACGCCAGGGAGAGGATGACAGCAGTGGGTGACAGAGAGAAGGTGACACTGACAGCATTGGGAGACAGGGAGAGGGTGACACCAGGGAGAGGGTGACAGCAGTGGGTGACAGAGAGAGGGTGACGCCAGGGAGGGGGTGACAGCAGTGGGTGACAGAGAGAGGGTGACGCCAGGGAGAGGATGACAGCAGTGAGTGACAGAGAGAGGGTGACGCCAGGGAGAGGGTGACAGCAGTGGGTGACAGAGAGAGGGTGACGCCAGGGAGAGGATGACAGCAGTGGGTGACAGGGAGAGGGTGACACCAGGGAGAGGGTGACAGCAGTGGGTGACAGAGAGAGGGTGACGCCAGGGAGAGGATGACAGCAGTGGGTGACAGAGAGAGGGTGACGCCAGGGAGAGGATGACAGCAGTGAGTGACAGAGAGAGGGTGACGCCAGGGAGAGGGTGACAGCAGTGGGTGACAGAGAGAGGGTGACGCCAGGGAGAGGATGACAGCAGTGGGTGACAGGGAGAGGGTGACACCAGGGAGAGGGTGACAGCAGTGGGTGACAGAGAGAGGGTGACGCCAGGGAGAGGGTGACAGCAGTGGGTGACAGAGAGAGGGTGACGCCAGGGAGAGGATGACAGCAGTGGGTGACAGAGAGAAGGTGACACTGACAGCATTGGGTGACAGGGAGAGGGTGACACCAGGGAGAGGATGACAGCAGTGGGTGACAGAGAGAAGGTGACACTGACAGCATTGGGAGACAGGGAGAGGGTGACACCAGGGAGAGGGTGACAGCAGTGGGTGACAGAGAGAGGGTGACGCCAGGGAGAGGATGACAGCAGTGGGTGACAGAGAGAAGGTGACACTGACAGCATTGGGTGACAGGGAGAGGGTGACACCAGGGAGAGGATGACAGCAGTGGGTGACAGAGAGAAGGTGACACTGACAGCATTGGGAGACAGGGAGAGGGTGACACCAGGGAGAGGGTGACAGCAGTGGGTGACAGAGAGAGGGTGACGCCAGGGAGAGGATGACAGCAATGAGTGACAGAGTGAAGGTGACACTGACAGCATTGGGTGACAGGGAGAGGGTGACGCCAGGGAGAGGATGACAGCAGTGACTGACAGAGTGAAGGTGACACTGACAGCATTGGGTGACAGGGAGAGGGTGACACCAGGGAGAGGGTGACAGAGTGAAGGTGACACTGACAGCATTGGGTGACAGGGAGAGGGTGACACCAGGGAGAGGGTGACAGCAGTGGGTGACAGAGAGAGGGTGACGCCAGGGAGAGGATGACAGCAGTGAGTGACAGAGTGAAGGTGACACTGACAGCATTGGGTGACAGGGAGAGGGTGACACCAGGGAGAGGATGACAGCAGTGAGTGACAGAGTGAAGGTGACACTGACAGCATTGGGTGACAGGGAGAGGGTGACGCCAGTGAGAGGAAGACAGCAGTGAGTGACAGAGTGAAGGTGACACTGACAGCATTGGGTGACGCCAGGGAGAGGATGACAGCAGTGAGTGACAGAGTGAAGGTGACACTGACAGCATTGGGTGACAGGGAGAGGGTGACGCCAGTGAGAGGAAGACAGCAGTGAGTGACAGAGTGAAGGTGACACTGACAGCATTAGGTGACAGGGAGAGGGTGACAGAAGTGGGTGCCAGGGAGAGGGTGACGCTGTGGAGAGGATGACAGCAGTGGGTTACACGGAGAGGGTGACACTAGGTATAGCACAATATAAAATACAACATAAACAGCACAGCCCGGGGTCCGTGTAACAGCACGGGTGAGCTCACACAATGTCACACTGAAAATACACTTAGAAATAAGAAGGCTCTTTTTGGGGGGCACGCTTGAAAATGTCCGCAGGGATGTAAATGCTCACATTTTTTTTCTGGTCCCGCTCTCATCAGCGATCGTGGAGGGCACACTGCAATGCTTTTTAGTATCAGGGTCAGGGCCGGTTCAAGGGCGCTCTGCGCCCCGGGCAGGGAAAGGGGTGTGGCCTAATACAGGGGGCGTGGTCAGTTACGCCCCCTGTACATAGCTAGCGCCGCTTGAATGCTGAGCGGTGCGCGATGACGTCATCGCGCACCGCACAGCAAAAGGTCCTCTCCACGAAGGGAAACTAGACGCTATGCCTCTAGTTCCCTTCGTGGAGAGGACCTTTGCTGTGCGGTGCGCGATGACCTCATCGCGCACCGCTCAGCAAAGTTACTCTCCACGAAGGGAAACTAGACGCATAGCGTCTAGTTCCCTTCACAGGAGGCGGACGGGGACGGCAGCGGGCAGCGGATGCGGATGGGGGACACAGCGGGCAGCAGTGGCGGATCTTGCCACGGTGCGGCGCCCTCTGGATGGCGCCAGCGCCCTCCGGAAGGCGGCGCCCCGGGCAAAAGTCCTGCTTGCCCGTGGCAAGATCCGCTACTGATCAGGGTGACCCGTTACCCCTAGCGCAGACAGCAGAAGGGACCCTCTATCACTATATACTACACTCTCTGTAATTTACCTCACATATTAGCTCAGTATTTTTTCCTATTTTTCAGCACTCTCTCATTGGCGAATTTGTTGTAGTCTCCCTGCACTGTCCTTTGGCATCATGGTTACGATCAGCATCTAACATCAACAGAAGTATTTTTTTATTTACAGTAAATTATACAGTGCAGGTACACAATTATGTATTCCTCTTTTAACTGGAAATCCCTGAGCAAATAACTATGTTACTGCACTATCTGCTGAATCAAATTGTATCAATCACTTTCTTTAACAAAAGATTCTAACAATGTGGCAATAATAAAATAACAGTGTTGCTACCACTTACATTAGTTGGTGAATATAAACTTGTTTTATAGCAACAAAATATTCAGTTGTCGCTTTTGAACTTGTTCTAAAGCAACAAACGTTTTAGCAATTAGAACACATCAGTGTTTCTGTTATATTTATCACAAGCTTACAGTATATTGTTGCTCCTGGGACCCTCATGATCAACTGAGGTGAATACTGTTCTCTCTAATACAAGCCTATACTGTTATTCTTAAGGACCTCGATACTTTACTAATTGAGGTGACAATTGTGTCTTTTCCATATTGGGTTACTCTAACTTTACATTATTTTATATTTATGTGATCTTTTTCAAATATCACAATAATTGGCGGTTAGGGAGCAATATGATTACGGATCAATAATGCCAATTAACTTGTTTTTTGTATTTATGCTTTTGACCGAGTGTTATGCGGATAATGAATGAGGTCCGCCATTGGAATTGCTCCTATATTACATGTGCAATTTCAGTCATTTGTAAACATTTCAGATCTTTTTGGTGTATAACATTAATTGGTATTGTCATTTATGACTAGAGTAGTGATTATAGGATTATGTGATCAACAAATTGTGTATACATTAAAGGTCACTTTTACGTTTGAATTAATTAAATGTTTGGTATGTCTAAGTATTTTGGGGAACTCTACTCTTTTAAGATGGAATAATAAAAGTTATGTTTTAATTTTTTTTAAGTGTGCATTTACAACCCTGCGGACATTTTCAAGCATACCCCCCCCCCCCCAAAAAAAAAGAGCCTTCTTTTTTTTAAGTGTATTTTCTCTGTTTATTTGGCTCTGGGGAGCACCGCCAACCCGTATTATACATTTGCTCTGTAGGGCTTATAAATTAGGTAGTTGGCTTTGTATCAGTACTTCATGATATTTCCCATCCATTTGCATCTGTTTGAGACATTATCAGATGCTCAGGGTGGGGATCCTGTTGCAGACATTCAATTTGTGTTTTTCTGTCCACAATGTCACACTGACAAGCACTCACACTGAGACATGCACACTGACACTCACACTAAGGCGCACACACTCGTACTGAGACACGCACACTGAGGCCCACACACACTCATACTGAGACATGTACACTGACACTCACACTGAGGCACACACACTCATACTAAGACACGCACACTGACACTCACACTGAGGCACACACACTCATACTGAGACACGCACACTGACAACTCACACTGAGGAACATACACACTCATACTGAGACACGCACACTGACAACTCACACTGAGGAACATAGACACTCATACTGAGACATGCACACTGACATTCACACTGATGCACACACTCATACTGAGATACGCACACTGACATTCACACTGATGCACACACACACATACTGAGACACGCACACTGACACTTACACTGAGGCACACACACTCATACTGAGACATGCACACTGACACTCACACTGAGGCACACACACTCATACCAAGGCACACACACACTGACACACACTACCACTGTAGCTACCTCCAGGCTGGAGGCTCCAGCTCAGACTGCAGGAGCCTGTGTCAGCAAAGCAGCAGTCAGATCGCAGGAGACTTGACACAGTCGGGGGCGTGGCTTAGTCACGGATATGTGACCACGCCCCTTTCTATAAAAATAACCCCTCACCATCAAGCAGCAGTCTCCGGAGCCAGCCCGACACTAGCTGGTGTACAGTGCCCCCCCCCCCCCTTAACTCGCCACTGCTGCTCCCTGCAGCCCTGTTACCCGGGGGAGTCTCTGGTGAACTGTGGGTGTGAGCTGCCCCCCTTCCCACGCTACTTTCATTCACTCACCCCCCCTCACCTGGGCCCTCGGCATATGTGCCTTCCGCAGAGGTGTCGGTGCTGCTGCCTGGGGCTGGGAGAGAGCAGTGGAGGAAGGGAGTTAGCGTCGCCCGCTGCATAAAGCACTCCCAGCTATCTGCACTTGGCTCTCGCGGTGCTGTCTTCTGCTCTCCCCCCTCCTCCATGTACCGCTGCTGCTGCACTGTGTCTTCCAGCTCTACCTGTGTGTGACAGGCACCGGACCGGCAGTGGCAGCAGGCAGGAAGGGGGGAGCCGCTCTTAATGAAGAAAGCGCCGCATGCACTCCTGGGCATCCCGGCGCCGCCGCAGCTGAAGCAGTACATGACGGGTCCTGCACCGCTTCTCCCGGCCGCGTCTATGTGATTGGACCAGCGGATCCAGCACTGGATCCGCTGTCCAATCACAGGTGCCTCGCTAGCAGGGGCGTGCTTTCCCTGCCAGTGAGGCACTTGTATAAGTGCAGCTTTCCACTGTTTTTGTAATGGGCTTTTCCAGCCCAGCGCATGGCCCCGCCCCCCGCTTTGTCCCGTTCCCACTGGCTACGGGAGGCACTAGCTGTCAGTGCCTCCCAAATGTATTACATGGACTAAAATTATTATATTAATATAAAGAGGACAAATATGACACAGAATATGTGTCTTATGTATCTTCTTTGTATTATTATAATCATTAATGACAGGGGAGGCACTTCCTCCCCTGCCTCCCCTGACTGCACGTCCCTGCTGTCTGCCATCTTGCTGGCAGCTATTTTGCCGATCAATGTACCACGTAAATAAGCTTTGAATGAATCCCATACAACAGGAGCCGAGGCCGAACCCACATTATCTGCAAAAAAACCCTCCCACTGGGACGTCAAATCCGGGCAATCACCCAACTGAGCCAACCAGGACGGATGTAACTTCCAATAGGACTGTCCCCTCCGGCACTCCACATCCAGACACAACATCAGGGGCGAATGGTCAGATACCCCCCGGGCCTCATAATGATCATCCGCTATACTAGGTAAGAGCTCGGGCGAGATCAGGGCCAGGTCGATTCTGGAGAATGAGCCATACATGCTGGAGAAACATGAGAACTGCCTAAGCATAGGATACCTGGTCCTCCAGACGTCCACCCACTGCACGCTATCCAAAAAATCTGCAAACTTAGATTTAGGCGTAGGCGGGCCACCCCCCACCCCTGAAACCTGTGAAGACCTCCATCTATCCAGAGAGACATCAAGCACATTATTAAAGTCTCCCACACAAATAACCGGGGTATGAGGGAAAGAGGCAATAAATGAGACAGCTTTCTGCAGGACATCATACGAGAATGGCGGAGGAACATATACAGACAGAAGAAAAAAATTACGGGAATTCAATTTGCATTCCAGAAACACAAACCTGCCATAAGGGTCCGTATTCACACTAATCAACTCAAACTGGACAGTTCTCTTTATCATAACCGACACCCCCCGCGAAGAGGAGGAGTGAGAGGAATGATATGCCCATCCCACCCAAGGCCAGCGGAGCGACAGCAGTCTATTCCCCTCTAAATGAGTTTCACTCAAGCAAATAATATCCGGCCGTATTTCCTAATCATTTTAAATACTAGGGATCGCTTTACTTTATTATTAATGCCCCGGACATTCCAGGCCAAAATGTTCAATGCAGACATAACGTCCAGATCACCATCAGGGACATAGTGCACATATACCCTGCAGGGTGGAGAGGAGGTCCCAGCACCAAAATTGTCCGGGCTTCTACAAGCCCATACAGAACTCTACCCCCTGAACCGTGTCATCCGCAGGCCCCGGGCCGCGAGCTAGGCCCACCAAAATAATACATCACCCCACAGTTTGATATACAGAAATGTAGAAAACAATAAACTAAAGAAAAAAATAAACAACCTATAGAAAAACTAACTGCATCCCCAGAACATCCCCCCTCCCCGTATACCTCCCCGAACTGCGGCATACACATATCCCGAACAAAACTCCAACCCTGAGATCCGAAAGCTTACTACAAGCCTATGCGTAGCATACAGACCCAAAAACCCAATACAAAAAACCTAAGCGCATATAACACTACGCAGCAAAGTCCAGAACCACCTAAACAAGAGGGTGCTCCCCGAACATATACTTGCATACTTGAGGCCCATGTAGGGAAGAAAGTGGACGTCAGTCCGGAGCCAGCTGACGGACACCCGGAGCATATCTGTCCAGCCAGGCCGCCGCCTCCCTGGGAGAATTGAAGAATCTGGTTTCCCCATCCGCCACCACATGCAGCCTGGAGGGAAACAGCATCGAGTAGGGAAAATTCAGGTCACGAAGATGCCGCTTGATGGGCAGGAACTGGGCCCGGTCTTTTTGGACATCCGCTGCGAAGTCCGGAAATGCTGACACCCGAACGCCATTCCGAAGTAGGGGGCCCTTCGCACGGCCCAGGCGCAAGACAGAGTCCCGGTCCTTATAATGCAAAAATTTGACAATAAATGTTCGTGGTGGGGCACCTGGGGGTAACGGCCGGAAAGGTACCCTGTGAGCCCGCTCCACCGCAAACTGGGGTGTAAAGGAGTCAGCGCCGTACACCTCTTTGAGCCATGACTCCAGGAATTCTTTAGGATGAGCCCCCTCTTCCTTTTCAGGCAGGCCCACGAATCTCACATTATTTCTGCGAAGTCGTCCCTCCATATCCAGAAATTTAGTGTGCATGGTCGAAACTTGCTGGGAGACTGCGGATACAGATCGCTGCAAAGGGCCACTGAGGTCCTCTAGATTGGAGACCCGCGTCTCTGTCTCACCCACTCTCTCTCGGACGCGCTGGACATCCTGGCATAACAATGATAAATCGCACAGCACCTTCTCCATTTTGTCCGACAGGCGTTGTTCACTAGCCGCTATGGCCTCCAGGACTTGTTGAATGGAAGGAGCGGGTGGCTGCATATCTACACCGGAATCGGCCCCGGCCGGGGGAACAGGTCGAGTAGAAGAGGAGGGTTTAGGAGAAGACTGCGTCAGCTGGGTAGTAGGCTGGCGGGCAAACTTCTCCAATTTAGCCCCGGCCGCGCTCTGGCCACCCATCACCATAATATCAAGGTTCAAACAGCACCCAAAGTCCAGGTATTCAGTGTCAGGAAGTTCAGCAATGGGTAATAAGTGCAGTGTCAGCAATACGCCGGGACCCCAGACATCCAGCGATGAAACGGGGGGGGGGGGGGGGCAGGGGGGACCAAAGGATAGATGTTATAATATACTATAGACTGGGCAATGAAAGGCAGGGCAGCGTGCCCTGGAACACTCCCTCCAGCCCTGCAGCCCCTCCAGAGAGACAGAACAGTGCAGCACTGCAGGGATTAGTGCAGGAGGCCACCTCCAAGATGGCCACCGGGCCCACAGACTCAGCCCCCTCCACACAGTCACAGCAATCCCGGGCAGCAGGGGAACAGGAGCGGCCAGGTACGAGAACCAAGGGATGTAAGGGGGGGCGCCACTCACCCCAAACAATTGGCAGTGTACTTCTTCACCGCGGGTTCGCGCCCGCGGCAGTGCGGTGGTGATCCGCAAATTTAGGGGTTCCGGTATGAAAGATAGATAGTGTCTAGTTAGACAGTCAATAGATAGACACCATATGTTAGACAGACATTAGGTCGACAGGGTCAAAAGGTCGACAGGGTCAAAATGTCGACATGGAAAAGGTCGACGGGCCAAAAGGTCGACGGGTCAACAGGTTGACATGGAAAATGTCGACAGGTCAAAAGGTCGACATGGAAAAGGTCGACAGGGTCAAAAGGTCGACAGGGTCAAAATGTCGACATGAAAATGGTCGACATGAAAAAGGTAGAGACCATGTTTTTTGCATTTTTGTGCTTTGTGTGGATAGTTTTGTCATCTGGCACCCCAATTGCAGAAAGGCATACCCTCGCGGGGCTTGCTCCGCTCGCCACGCTTCGGGCACAGTGGCTCGCTGCGCTCACCACAAGGTTTATAACCAACTCTATGCCGACATGGATAAAGTATGAAATAATCCAAAAACATGTTAAATTAAAAAAACACATTTGTCTATCTTTTTTATGTAGACAATTATCATGTCGACCTTTTGACCATGTCGACCTTTTGACCTGTCGACCTTTTCCATGTCGACCTTTTGACCTGTCGACCTTTTGACCCTGTCGACCTTGTGACCCTGTTGACCTAATGTCTGTCTAATATATGGTGTCTATCTATTGACTGTCTAACTAGACACTGTCTATCTACTAAACGGATAGGAAATTTAGGCCGGGGATGTGCTGGCGGCCTAGGCCCAAACTCCGGGCGGCGGCTGGCGCGGGCTGGAGACACAGGCAGGGGTCCTCCGGTGGTGCCCGCTGCCTCCCCAGAGAGGCTAAAGGTAGCAGGAGCCGGCAAGTGACTGTAGGAAGGCCCAAGGATTGAGGCAGGATTTATGGTCTGGGGAGCTCCTGGATCCCTCTGCCTACCCGATTGCCACCGTGGCCACGCCCCCACTACTGTACTCTTGAGGGCAGTTTTAGTGGAGTGGAAAGGATGGAAGCCAGACAGAGATGGGTGAAGCAGGGAGTGTGAGGAAAGACAGACAGTAATGCAGTTGTAGAAAACATGTTAATGGAGTTTGTAGGCAAAAGGTAGGTAGTGGGATATAGTGTTAGGAACAACTGTAGTTTTTTTTAAGAATGGAGGAGACAAGTGCATGCTTGAAGGCAGTGGGGACAGTGACCGATGAAAGGGAGAGGTTGAGGAGGTGTGCAAGTTGGGAACAGGCAGAAGGAGAGAGGTAATGGATGAGATGGGAGGGGAAAAGGACAAGGGGGAGGTGGAAGGGGGAGATGACCAGATGAGGGTCATGATTTCATATCCATTTACAGTGCAAAAAGAAGTCTGAGTTGGTAAGATGGATAGGGAGTAGTGGTCTGGGAAAGGATGGGGGTGTGGTTCTGAGGGACATGTGAGATGTGATGTCCTTAAGCATGGAATCAATTTTAGATGTGAATTAGGTTTCAAGAGCAGAGAGTGAGGAGGGAAGGCAAGGATGGGGTGGGCAGACTCGCAAAAAGACATTGGTGGTTTGAGGACTGAAAGTAGATGAAGTTCTTTAAATATGACTGCTTAGAGAGGGAAAGGACAGTACTGTAGGATGAGAGCATACATTTGTAACAAAGGAAGTCTGCTTAGAGCATGATTTTGGATCTGTATCCTCGCTCGTGTTTTGGATCTGGATTGGTTTTGCCAAAACCACCCTTTAGGGTTTTGGTTTTGGATCTGGATGATTTTTTTTTTAAAAACACAAAAACAGATAAAATCACAGAATTTGGGGGTAATTTTGATCCTACAGTATTATTAACCTCAATAACATTAATTTCCACTCATTTCCAGTCTATTCTGAACACCTCACACCTCACAATATTGTATTTAGGCCAAAAGGTTGCACCGAGGTAGCTGGATGACTTTGCTAAGCGACACAAGTGTGCAACACAAACACCTGGTCCATCTAGGAGTGGCACTGCAGTGTCAGACAGGATGGCAGATTTAAAAAATAGGTCCCAAACAGCACATCATGCAAAAAAGAAAAAGAGGTGCAATGAGGTAGCTGGATGGCTAAGCTAAGAGACGCAAGTGTGCGGCACAAACACCTGGCCTATCTAGGAGTGGCACTGCAGTGGCAGACAGGATGGCACTTTTAAAAACTAGGCCCCAAACAGCTCATCATGCAAAGAAGAAAAAGAGGTGCAATGAGGTAGCTGAATGACTTTGCTAAGCGACAGAAGTGTGCGGCACAAACACCTGGCCCATCTAGGAGTGGCACGCAGTTGCTGAATGTCGAAAATGGTCCAGCAATTTTCCGGGCCACCGACAGCATATCCTGCATGCCCCTGTCATTTTTCAAAAAATTCTGCATCACCAAATTAATTGTATATGCAAAACATGTGACATGCTGGAATTTGCCCAGGTGTAATACACGCACAATATTGGTGAACTTATACGGCAGTACCCCTGAACTTATATAGCTGCACCACTGGACTGGACTTATACGGCAGTACCCATGGACTTATACGGCAGTACCCCTGGACTTATACGGCAGTACCACTGGACTTATACGGCAGTACCCCTGAACTTATATGACAGTTCCCCTGAACTTACGCAGCAGTACCCCTGAATTTATACGGCTACACCACTGGACTGGACTCAAACAGCAGTACCCCATGACTTATACGGCAGTACCCCTGAACTTATACTGCAGTACACCTGAACTTTTACGGCAGTACCACTGGACTTACACGGCAGTACCACTGGGCATATACGGCAGTACCCCTGAACTTATACGGCTGTACCCCTGAACTTATACGGCAGTACCACTGGACTTATACGGCAGTATCACTGGACTTATACGGCAGTATCACTGGACTTATACAGCAGTATCACTAAACTTATACAGCACTATCACTGGACTTATACGGCATTACCACTGGACTAATACGGCAGTATCACTGAACTTATACAAAAGTACCACTGGACTGGACTTATACGGCAGTACCACTGGACTTATACAGCAGTATCACTGGACTTATATGGCAGTACCCCTGAACTTATACGGCAGTACCACTGGACTTATACGGCAGTACCCCTGAACTTATACGGCAGTACCACTGGACTTATACGGCAGTACCCCTGAACTTATACGGAAGTACCACTGGACTTATACGGCAGTATTACTGGACTTATACGGCAGTACCACTGGACTTATACGGCAGTATCACTAAACTTATACGGCAGTATCACTGGACTTATACCACAGTACCACTGACTTATACAGCAGTACCACTGGAATAGACTTATACGACATTACCACTGGACTTACATGGCAGTACCACTGGACTTATACGGCATTACCACTGGACTTATACGGCAGTACCACTGGACTTATATGGCAGTACCACTGGACTGGACTTATACGGCATTACCACTGGACTTATACGGCAGTACCACTGGACTTATATGGCATTACCACTGGACTTATACAGCAGTACCACTGGACTTATACAGCAGTACTACTGGACTTATACGGCAGTACCACTGGACTTATACAGCAGTACTACTGGACTTATACGGCAGTACCACTGGACTTATACAGCAGTACCACTGGACTTATACGGCAGTACCACTGGACTTATATGGCAGTATCACTGGACTTATACGGCAGAACCACTGGACTTATACGGCAGTACCACTGGACTTGTACGACAGTACCGCTGGACTGGACTTATATGGCAGCAGCACGGGACTTATGGCAGCACAGTACACCACCACTAGACATATGGCAGCACAGTACACCACCAATAGACTGATGCAGCACAACACAGCACCACTGCACTGGACTTTTACAGCAGCAGCACTGGACTTATGGCAGCACAGGACACCACCACTGGACTTATGGCAGCACAGGACACCACCACTTGACTGGTGCAGCACAAGATAGCACCACTTCACTGTACTTACACAGCAGCACTGGACTTATGGCAGCACAGGACACACCACTGTGACTGGACTGATGCAGCACAAGACACCACCACTGGGCTGATGCAGCACAAGACAGCACTGAAATGACTAGGGATGTGCACCTGAAATTTTTCGGGTTTTGTGTTTTGGTTTTGGGTTCGGTTCCGTGGCCGTGTTTTGGGTTCGAACGCGTTTTGGCAAAACCTCACCGAATTTTTTTTGTCGGATTCGGGTGTGTTTTGGATTCGGGTGTTTTTTTCAAAAAACCCTAAAAAACAGCTTAAATCATATAATTTGGGGGTCATTTTGATCCCATAGTATTATTAACCTCAATAACCATAATTTCCACTAATTTTCAGTCTATTCTGAACACCTCACACCTCACAATATTATTTTTAGTCCTAAAATTTGCACCGAGGTCGCTGGATGGCTAAGCTAAGCGACCCAAGTGGCCGACACAAACACCTGGCCCATCTAGGAGTGGCACTGCAGTGTCAGGCAGGATGGCCCTTCCAAAAAATACTCCCCAAACAGCACATGACGCAAAGAAAAAAAGAGGCGCAATGAGGTAGCTGTGTGAGTAAGCTAAGCGACCCTAGTGGCCGACACAAACATCTGGCCCATGTAGGAGTGGCACTGCAGTGTCACGCAGAATTGCCCTTCCAAAAAATACTCCCCAAACAGCACATGACGCAAAGAAGAAAAAAAAGAGGCGCAATGAGGTAGCTGTGTGAGTAAGCTAAGCGACCCTAGTGGCCGACACAAACACCTGGCCCATCTAGGAGTGGCACTGCAGTGTCACGCAGGATGGCCCTTCCAAAAAATACTCCCCAAACAGCACATGATGCAAAGAAGAAAAAAAAGAGGCGCAATGAGGTAGCTGTGTAAGTAAGTTAAGCGACCCTAGTGGCCGACACAAACACCTGGCCCATCTAGGAGTGGCACTGCAGTGTCAGGCAGGATGGCCCTTCCAAAAAATACTCCCCAAACAGCACATGACGCAAAGAAGAAAAAAAAGAAAAAAGAGGTGCAAGATGGAATTGTCCTTGGGCCCTCCCACCCACCTTATGTTGTATAAACAGGACATGCACACTTTAACCAACCCATCATTTCAGCGACAGGGTCTGCCACATGACTGTGACTGAAATGACTGCTTGGTTTGGGCCCCCACCAAAAAAGAAGCAAACAATCTCTCCTTGCACAAACTGGCTCTACAGAGGCAAGATGTCCACCTCATCATCATCGTCCGATTCATCACCCCTTTCACTGTGTACATCCCCCTCCTCACAGATTATTAATTCGTCCCCACTGGAATCCACCATCTCAGATCCCCGTGTACTTTCTGGAGGCAATTGCTGCTGGTGAATGTCTCTATGGAGTAATTGATTATAATTCATTTTAATGAACATCATCTTCTCCACATTTTCTGGAAGTAACCTCGTACGCCGATTGCTGACAAGGTGAGCGGCGGCACTAAACACTCTTTCGGAGTACACACTGGAGGGAGGGCAACTTAGGTAGAATAAAGCCAGTTTGTGCAAGGGCCTCCAAATTGCCTCTTTTCCCTGCCAGTATACGTACGGACTGTCTGACGTGCCTACTTGGATGCGGTCACTCATATAATCCTCCACCATTCTTTCAATGGTGAGAGAATCATATGCAGTGACAGTAGACGACATGTCAGTAATCGTTGGCAGGTCCTTCAGTCCGGACCAGATGTCAGCATCAGCAGTCGCTCCAGACTGCCCTGCATCACCGCCAGCGGGTGGGCTCGGAATTCGTAGCCTTTTCCTCGCACCCCCAGTTGCGGGAGAATGTGAAGGAGGAGATGCTGACAGGTCGCGTTCCGCTTGACTTGACAATTTTCTCACCAGCAGTTCTTTGAACCCCTGCAGACTTGTGTCTGCCGGAAAGAGAGATCCAATGTAGGTTTTAAATCTAGGATCGAGCACGGTGGCCAAAATGTAGTGCTCTGATTTCAACAGATTGACCACACGTGAATCCTGGTTAAGCGAATGAAGGGCTCCATCCACAAGTCCCACATGCCTAGCGGAATCGCTCTGTTTTAGCTCCTCCTTCAATGCCTCCAGCTTCTTCTGCAAAAGCCTGATGAGGGGAATGACCTGACTCAGGCTGGCAGTGTCTGAACTGACTTCACGTGTGGCAAGTTCAAAGGGCAGCAGAACCTTGCACAACGTTGAAATCATTCTCCACTGCGCTTGAGACAGGTGCATTCCACCTCCTTTGCCTATATCGTGGGCAGATGTATAGGCTTGAATGGCCTTTTGCTGCTCCTCCATCCTCTGAAGCATATAGAGGGTTGAATTCCAACTCGTTACCACCTCTTGCTTCAGATGATGGCAGGGCAGGTTCAGGTTTTTTTGGTGGTGCTCCAGTCTTCTGTACGCGGTGCCTGCACGCCGAAAGTGGCCCGCAATTCTTCTGGCCACCGACAGCATCTCTTGCACGCCCCTGTCGTTTTTTAAATAATTCTGCATCACCAAATTCAAGGTATGTGCAAAACATGGGACGTGCTGGAATTTGCCCAGATGTAATGCACGCACAATATTGCTGGCGTTGTCCGATGCCACAAATCCCCAGGAGAGTCCAATTGGGGTAAGCCATTCTGCGATGATCTTCTTCAGCTGTGTGCGTATTCTGGAAAGCGGTGATACAAAGCGTAGCCTGCCTAGGAACGAGTTGGTGTTTGCGAGATGCTGCTACTGGTGCCGCCGCTGCTGTTCTTGCAGCGGGAGGCAATACATCTACCCAGTGGGCTGTCACAGTCATGTAGTCCTGAGTCTGCCCTGCTCCACTTGTCCACATGTCCGTGGTTAAGTGGACATTGGGTACAACTGCATTTTTTAGGACACTGTGGAGTCTTTTTCTGACGTCCGTGTACATTCTCGGTATCGCCTGCCTAGAGAAGTGGAACCTAGATGGTATTTGGTAACGGGGGCACACTACCTCAAGAAATTGTCTAGTTCCCTGTGAACTAACGGCGGATACCGGACGCACGTCTAACACCAACATAGTTGTCAAGGCCTCAGTTATCCGCTTTGCAACAGGATGACTGCTATGATATTTCATCTTCCTCGCAAAGGACTGTTGGACAGTCAATTGCTTACTGGAAGTAGTACAAGTGGTCTTCCGACTTCCCCTCTGGGATGACGATCGACTCCCAGCAGCAACAACAGCAGCGCCAGCAGCAGTAGGCGTTACACTCAAGGATGCATCGGAGGAATCCCAGGCAGGAGAGGACTCGTCAGACTTGCCAGTGACATAGCCTGCAGGACTATTGGCTTTCCTGGGGAAATTGACACTGACGGAGTTGGTGGTGTGGTTTGCGCGAGCTTGGTTACAAGAGGAAGGGATTTACTGGTCAGTGGACTGCTTCCGCTGTCGCCCAAAGGTTTTGAACTTGTCACTAACTTATTATGAATGCGCTGCAGGTGACGTATAAGGGAGGATGTTCCGAGGTGGTTGACGTCCTTACCCCTACTTATTACAGCTTGACAAAGGCAACACACGGCTTGACACCTGTTGTCCGCATTTCTGTTGAAATACTTCCACACTGAAGAGCTGATTTTTTTGGTATTTTCACCAGGCATGTCAATGGCCATATTCCTCCCACGGACAACAGGTGTCTCCCCGGGTGCCTGACTTAAACAAACCACCTCACCATCAGAATCCTCCTTGTCAATTTCCTCCCCAGCGCCAGCAACACCCATATCCTCATCCTGGTGTACTTCAACACTGACATCTTCAATTTCACTATCAGGAACTGGACTGCGGGTGCTCCTTTCAACACTTGCAGGGGGCGTGCAAATGGTGGAAGGCGCAAGCTCTTCCCGTCCAGTGTTGGGAAGGTCAGGCATCGCAACCGACACAATTGGACTCTCCTTTGGGATTTGTGATTTCGAAGAACGCACAGTTCTTTGCTGTGCTTTTGCCGCAAGTCTTTTCTTTTTTCTAGCGAGAGGATGAGTGCTTCCATCCTCATGTGAAGCTGAACCACTAGCCATGAACATAGGCCGGGGCCTCAGCCATTCCTTGCCACTCCGTGTCATAAATGGCATATTGGCAAGTTTACGCTTCTCCTCAGACGCTTTTAATTTAGATTTTTGGGTCATTTTTTTACTGATCTTTTGTGTTTTGGATTTTACATGCTCTGTACTATGACATTGGGCATCGGCCTTGGCAGACGACGTTGATGGCATTTCATCGTCTCGGCCATGACTAGTGGCAGCAGCTTCAGCACGAGGTGGAAGTGGATCTTGATCTTTCCCTATTTTTTTAACCTCCACATTTTTGTTCTCCATATTTTGTGCACAACTAAAAGCCACCACAGGTATACAATGTAGATGGATGGATAGTATAGTACTACTTATACTTATGGACGACGAGTGACAACACAGAGGTAGGTACAGCCGTGGCCTACCGTACTGCTGCTAAGTGCTTATATATAAATATAATATACTGTATAACGGACCTGGTGGACAGTGTCAGCAGACTGCTAAACTAGTATGAAGAAAGAAAAAAAAAACACCACAGGTATACAATGTAGATGGATGGATAGTATAGTATTACTTATACTTATGGACGACGAGTGACGACACAGAGGTAGGTACAGCCGTGGCCTACCGTACTGCTGCTTAGTGCTTATATATAAATATAATATACTGTGTGTATAACGGACCTGGTGGACAGTGTCAGCAGACTGCTAAACTAGTATGAAGAAAGAAAAAAAAAAACACCACAGGTATACAATGTAGATGGATGGATAGTATTACTTATACTTATGGACGACGAGTGCACTGACGACAAAGAGGTAGGTACAGCCGTGGCCTACCGTACTGCTGCTTAGTGCTTATATATAAATATAATATACTGTATAACGGACCTGGTGGACAGTGTCAGCAGACTGCTAAACTAGTATGAAGAAAGAAAAAAAACAAACACCACAGGTATACAATGTAGATGGATGGATAGTATAGTATTACTTATACTTATGGACGACGAGTGATGACACAGAGGTAGGTACAGCCGTGGCCTACCGTACTGCTGCTTAGTGCTTATATATAAATATAATATACTGTATAAAGGACCTGGTGGACAGTGTCAGCAGACTGCTAAACTAGTATGAAGAAAGAAAAAAAAAACACCACAGGTATACAATGTAGATGGATGGATAGTATTACTTAAACTTATGGACGACGAGTTACGAGTCGACACAGAGGTAGGTACAGCCGTGGCCTACCGTACTGCTGCTTAGTGCTTATATATAAATATAATATACTGTATAACGGACCTGGTGGACAGTGTCAGCAGACTGCTAAACTAGTATGAAGAAAGAAAAAAAACCACCACAGGTATACAATGTAGATGGATGGATAGCAGTGGCGTAACTAGAAATTTTTCTCCCCCAAGCCAAAAAATTCTTTGGCGCCCCCCCCCCCCCCCCTTCATGCTCCATAATTGGGAGCAAGAAAGGGATAAATATGCGCGCGCCAAAAAAGGGCGTGGTTTTGTTGGAGTGGGTGTGGTTTTGCATAAAGGGGCGTGGTATTGCAGGAAAAGACTACCTTATACCCCAGTTTTGCAACCTGCACGCCCATACGTTGGCCACCACAGGAAAGAAAAATAATCCTGATTCATGCCCCTTACATTATTTGTCATTTTTCCTCCTTATAGTAATGCCCAGTATACATTATGCCACATACTGCAATGGCCCTTAGACATTATGTTGCACACAATAATGCACGACACAATATGCACACACTGTAATGCCCCCGACACATTATGCCACACACCGTAATGTCTGTGACACATTATGCCACACACCGTAATGCCTGTGACACATTATGACAGGAATCGCAATGCCCGTTATACATTATGCTACACACTGCAATGCCCCTGATACATTATAGCACATACAATGTCTGTGATACATTATGACACACACCGCAATGTCCGTGATACATTATGCCACACACTGCAATGCCCGATACATTATAGCACATACAATGCCTGTGACACATTATGCCACACACTGCAATGACCTTGAGACATTATACCACAATGCCCGTGATATAGTATACCATACACCGTAATGCCTGTGACACATACCGCAATGCCCTGCCCGTTATACCCTATGCCACACATCGCAATGCCCGTTATGTATTATGCCACACTGCTATGACCCTGAGACATTATACCACATACCACAATGCCCGTGATATAGTATACCACACACCGTAATGCCTGACACATTATAACACACACCGCAATGTCCGTGATACATTATGCCACACACTGCAATGACCCTGAGACATAATACCACATATCACAATGCCCGCGATATAGTATACCATACACCGTAATGCCTGTGACACATTATGACACACACCGCAATGTCCGTGATACATTATGCCACACACCGTAATGCCCATTACACATTAAGTCCTACAGTAAGGCTTCTAATTACTTTTCAATTACCTGCTCGCTGTCAGGGGTTTCATGCACTGAGTGTCATGCTCGTTGCCAGGGGTTTCATGCTCTTGGTTCCATGCACGGTGCCAGGGGTTTTCATGCTCAGGGTGTCATGCTCGTTGCCAGGGGTTTCATGCACTGGGTGTCATGCTCGTTGCCAGGTGTTTCATGCACTGGGTGTCATGCTCGTTGCCAGGTGTTTCATGAACTGGGTGTCATGCTCGTTGCTAGGAGGTAGTCCTTGTTGCTAGGGCTGTGCTCCCAGTGCCACATATGTCCCCAGTGCCAGATATTCCCCCCATGTGCCAGGTACACATATACCCCCCCAGTGCCACATATGCCCCCAGTGCCAGATATTCCCCCCCAGTGCCACATATGCCCCCAGTGCCAGATATGCCCCCAGTGCCATATATTCCCCCCCAGTGCCAAATATGCCCCCAGTGCCATATATGCCCCCAGTGCCAGATATTCCCCCCCAGTGCCAGATATTCCCCCCGTGCCATATATGCCCCCAGTGCCAGATATTCCCCCCCAGTGCCAGATATTTCACCCGTGCCATATATGCCCCCAGTGCCAGATATCCCCCCAGTGCCATATATGCCCCTAGTGCCAGATATTCCCCCCCAGTGCCATATATGCCCCAGTGCCAAATATCCCCCCCCTGTGCCAGATATCCCCCCCCAGTGCCAGATATTCCCCCCAGTGCCATATATGCCCCAGTGCCAGATATCCCCCCCCCCAGTGCCATATATGCCCCCAGTGCCAGATATTCCCCCCCCCAGTGCCATATATGCCCCCCGTGCCATATATGCCCCCAGTGCCAGCTATCCCCCCCCAGTGCCATATATGCCCCTAGTGCCAGATATTCCCCCCCAGTGCCATATATGCCCCAGTGCCAAATATCCCCCCCAGTGCCAGATATCCCCCCCCCAGTGCCAGATATTCCCCCCAGTGCCATATATGCCCCAGTGCCAGATATCCCCCCCCCCAGTGCCATATATGCCCCCAGTGCCAGATATTCCCCCCCAGTGCCATATATGCCCCCCGTGCCATATATGCCCCCAGTGCCAGCTATCCCCCCCCAGTGCCATATATGCCCCCAGTGCCAGATATTCCCCCCCCAGTGCCATATATGCCCCAGTGCCAGATATCCCCCCCCCAGTGCCAGATATTCCCCCAGTGCCAGATATTCCACCCCAGTGCCAGATATGCCCCCAGTGCCAGATATTCCCCCCCAGTGCCATATATGCCCCCAGTGCCAGATATTCCCCCCCCAGTGCCAGATATCCCCCCCCAGTGCCAGATATTCCCCCCAGTGCCATATATGCCCCCAGTGCCAGATATTCCCCCCCAGTGCCATATATGCCCCAGTGCCAGATATCCCCCCCAGTGCCAGATATTCCCCCCAGTGCCATATATGCCCCAGTGCCAGATATCCCCCCCCAGTGCCATATATGCCCCCAGTGCCAGATATTCCCCCCAGTGCCATATATGCCCCCCGTGCCATATATGCCCCCAGTGCCAGATATCCCCCCCCAGTGCCATATATGCCCCCAGTGCCAGATGTTCCCCCCCAGTGCCATATATGCCCCAGTGCCAGATATCCCCCCCCCAGTGCCATATATGCCCCCAGTGCCAGATATTCCCCCCCAGTGCCATATATGCCCCCCGTGCCATATATGCCCCCAGTGCCAGCTATCCCCCCCCAGTGCCATATATGCCCCCAGTGCCAGATATTCCCCCCCCAGTGCCATATATGCCCCAGTGCCAGATATCCCCCCCCAGTGCCAGATATTCCCCCAGTGCCAGATATTCCCCCCCAGTGCCAGATATGCCCCCAGTGCCAGATATTCCCCCCCAGTGCCATATATGCCCCCAGTGCCAGATATTCCCCCCCCAGTGCCAGATATCCCCCCCCAGTGCCAGATATTCCCCCCAGTGCCATATATGCCCCCAGTGCCAGATATTCCCCCCCAGTGCCATATATGCCCCAGTGCCAGATATCCCCCCCAGTGCCAGATATTCCCCCCAGTGCCATATATGCCCCAGTGCCAGATATCCCCCCCAGTGCCATATATGCCCCCAGTGCCAGATATTCCCCCCAGTGCCATATATGCCCCCCGTGCCATATATGCCCCCAGTGCCAGATATCCCCCCCAGTGCCATATATGCCCCCAGTGCCAGATGTTCCCCCCCAGTGCCATATATGCCCCAGTGCCAGATATCCCCCCCCAGTGCCAGATATGCCCCCATTGCCAGATATTCCCCCCAGTGCCAGAAATGCCCCAGTGCCAGATATTCCTCCCTCCCCCCCGTGCCATATATATGCCCCCAGTGCCAGATATTTACCCCCCCACCCCCGCAGTCGCTTTTTGGAGGGACACGGAGGGCACAGCTCGTCTCTCCTGTGTCCCTCCTGCTGCATCATCTCCGGCGGCCGCGGGTCTAATAGGGGGAAGTGCCGGTTCGTTAGCCAATTAGAGCTCACGGACGGCACTTCCCCCTATTAGACCCGCGGCCGCCGGAGATGATGCAGCAGGAGGGACACAGGGAGGCGCGCTGTGTGCCCTCCGTGTCCCTCCAACAAGCGGCGGAGGGAAGGAGACTGCAAACTGACATGCGGACGCTCGTCCGCATGTCAGTCTGCTGTAAATCAGTGGCGCCCCCGCAGCCCCTCGCCCCCAAGCCACCGCGAGGACTGCGGGGGCAGTAGTTACGCCACTGATGGATAGTATAGTATTACTTATACTTATGGACGACGAGTGACGACACAGAGGTAGGTACAGCCGTGGCCTACCGTACTGCTGCTTAGTGCTTATATATAAATATAATATACTGTATAACGGACCTGGTGGACAGTGTCAGCAGACTGCTAAACTAGTATGAAGAAAGAAAAAAAAAACACCACAGGTATACAATGTAGATGGATGGATAGTATAGTATTACTTATACTTATGGACGATGAGTGACGACACAGAGGTAGGTACAGCCGTGGCCTACCGTACTGCTGCTTAGTGCTTATATATAAATATAATATACTGTGTGTATAACGGACCTGGTGGACAGTGTCAGCAGACTGCTAAACTAGTATGAAGAAAAAAAAAACACCACAGGTATACAATGTAGATGGATGGATAGTATAGTATTACTTATACTTATGGACGACGAGTGACGACACAGAGGTAGGTACAGCCGTGGCCTACCGTACTGCTGCTTAGTGCTTATATATAAATATAATATACTGTATAACGGACCTGGTGGACAGTGTCAGCAGCAGACTGCTAAACTAGTATGAAGAAAGAAAAAAAAAACACCACAGGTATACAATGTAGATGGATGGATAGTATTACTTATACTTATGGATGACGAGTGACGAGTCGACACAGAGGTAGGTACAGCCATGGCCTACCGTACTGCTGCTTAGTGCTTAATTATATATATAATATACTGTATAACGGACCTGGTGGACACTGTCAGCAGACTGCTAAACAAACTAGCATGAAGAAAGAAAAAAAAACACCACAGTGTTTTTCAGGCAGACAAACGTATACTGGACTGGTGGTCACTGTCAGCAAAACTGTGCACTGTACTCCTGCTATAACTGCTCCCCAGTCCCCACAATTAGGCAGTGTGAGCAGTGCACTCAGCACAGATATATCATGCAGCAGTGCAGCACACTGAGTGAGCACAGATATGGTGGAGCGTTTTTTTTCAGGCAGAGAAACAACGGATTAAACTCAAAACCCTGCACTGTACTCCCTAACAGCTGCTCCCCGTCCCCAATCCTCCCCACAATTATAACTAACTAAGTTCTAATATAATACAACGGACTCGGAGAGGACGCCAGCCACGTCCTCTCCCTATCAATCTCAATGCACATGTGAAAATGGCGGCGACGCGCGGCTCCTTATATAGAATCCGAGTCTCGCGAGAATCCGACAGCGGGATGATGACGTTCGGGCGCGCTCGGGTTAACCGAGCAAGGCGGGAGGATCCGAGTCGCTCGGACCCGTGTAAAAAAAAGGTGAAGTTCGGGCGGGTTCGGATTCCGAGGAACCGAACCCGCTCATCACTAGAAATGACACAAATGAGCAGGTTGCCACACCACTTTCCTGCACAGACACTGAGGAGACACGTCCTCTCGCTACACTCTCCAGGACTGGAGTGAAAATGGCAGCGACGCACGGCTCCTTATATGGAATCCAAAACCCACGAGAATCCGACAGCGGGATAATGGCGTTTTGCCTCGTTCTGGTTTCCGAGTCTGGCGGGAAGTCCCGAGCCGTGCTCGGGACGTGAAGTTCGGTAGTGTTCGGTTCCCACAGAACTGAACTTGCTCATCTCTATATAAAACAATAAGTTAGAGTCACACAAAGTTGGAAGAAAGAGTCAATAATCTGCAGTGATATTTCCCATTTCATTTTCCTTACTCAAGTCCCACCAGCTATTGAAGACAAACACAACACACACTCATCATTTGTCAATATTTTCATCTTTATTTAAACCTTTCAAATTTGATAAAAACTATAAATAAAAAAAATAACAAAAAATAACTAAAATTGTGTCAAAAATGTGCTTTATAAAAATGAATTTACAGATATCATATTCAATGTTGAACTGAATAAATTAGTTTTCTCACAAATGTTTCTAAATGCAACACAATCCCGACCGACCTTTCTTCGAGACTTTGGTATAAAATATTGATCTTAATGTATATTTGTATCTCTGTAGTATTTTTTTAATTGCTTTTTACTTATTTTTGTAGCACCTCTCAAACTTTCCTGTACTGTAACATTTTAGAAAGAGCTAATATTAGCAGAATACAACGTAAATTTCAATGTGGTCAGACAAATCTGAATTTCAGAAATGTAATAATGAGATTATGAAACCTCTGATGACACTTCTTGTACTTCTTTTTATTATTCTACTGTTGTTTCTTCTGTTGTTGTTCCCTCTGTTCCTCTCTTTCCTCTTTGCAAACTATAGGGGTTGCTTGTTTTCACCAAAGGGACGGAGGCATAACTTTTCAAGAACTTGGTTATCTGTGAAAAAGATGTGGAGCATAAATCATTTTAAGTAACAAAAGAAAGACAACACTTTTTGAATAATATTTTTAGAAAAAATAAACCCAATCTTTTTACCATAGCTATCTGAATTGTGGAGATCACCCCTTTTGCTAATCCTCTGTTCTAGTAGGGATCCTAATTAAATTGAGATTCACATACCTGCCAACTTCTGGTGGAGGCAAAATGGGACTGTCAAGCGCTGCCAAAAGGGGAGTGGTTTATGGAAAAGGAGCGTGGCTTCACTGGAGTGCCACGATCTCTAGCCATGCCATTTTCCTTACTAAGGGGGCATGCCCAGCACTAGATCTTGAATAGAATTACATCACCTGGATGAAGTACTGCAATAACATGGCAAGATTTGGTAGATGGAGAACAACAATGCATCACCTTGCATATAATTACAATGTTTAGATCTGTTTCATAAGGAACCTCAACTTTATACAAAGGAATCTTTCCACAATTCAAGTAAGTGGGTGATGACAGATGATGGCAACTATAATAAAATATTGATGCAAAGGTTGTATTAGTCCTTAAGAATTGTTTTAAAAAGTCGGAGCTGTTCTTGCAATCACAGATACACCTCAGAAGGCTGGAGATACAATTCACCTACTTTATACATATGTTTTATTTTATACATTTTGCAGCCAGATACTTATCACAGTAAATGGAGAAATAGCATAGCACATCTGCTTTAAAATAGTAGTAAAATATATTGTTAATGAGTAAGTGGGGTCAGGTGTGCTACTTACCAGTAAAAACCCAGCTAGGAGACTGAGTAGAAGGGCAACTATAGATACTCCAATGATGATGATTATGTAATAGGGGAGATGCTGTGTTTCATGATCTGTGTAGAACAGACATAAATTAGTGGGAGAACCCTTTGCCCTGGACATTTTCTGCTAAATGTTGTACTATATCAACCAATTTATTTTCATTGCTAGCTTGACACTCTCAACTTCAATTCACAACCCGCACTAGCAACAAATGGGGTTATTTGAGGATAGTTGTATGTTGACCAATCTGGATTCCATTTTTCCAACAGATGTAATGTTTACATTCATGTTTATAAGTACATTCTTGTAAATTGTTTTGGATTCCATAATTTAAAACAACTGGTGTTGATGCCATAAAGCTATGCAGTCATAAAGTCAACATTTTAAAATATTGAAACCAGAATGTTGACATGGACAGAATGTCAACATTTAACATATTGACATTAGTAACATAGTAGTAAGATAGTAATTGAGGTTGAAAAGAGGCAAAATGCCCGTCGCGTTCAACCTCTATTTTGTATTAAGTTGAGTTGATTTTACTGTACCCGTTGAAGAATATTTTATGACTAGTTAACAACTACAAATCATGTTACACCCGGATTAACAACTTCAATATTTTAAATGTTGTAACCTTGGATATCCTTTTCAATCAGAAATTCATCCAATCCCCTTTTAATTGTATTTACAGAGTCCACCATTACCACCTTCCCTGGCAAGGAATTCCAAATCCTTATTGCCCTAAGAACCATTTCCTCCGTTGCATGCAGAAATTTCACTCCTCCAACCTCAGTTCTTTAAAAAAATAATTCCTCTGATAACTCTTTGTAGTGCCCCTTTACATATTTGAAGTCATTAATAATGTCTCCTCTTAGACGCCTCTTTTCCAGTGTATACATGTTCAACCTACAGTAGTAAGCCTTTCCTTATAATCCAGTCCCTATAGCCCTTTAATCAATTTAGTAGGTCGCCTTTGAACCCTTTCGAGTTCACCGATATCTTTTTTATACAGTGGTGCCCAAAACTGAACACAATATTCCAGGTGCGGACGTACCAATGCTTTATACAGCGGCATGATTACATCCGAGTCCCTTGTCTTAATTCCCCGTTTTATGCACGCTAACACCTTACTTGCCTTCTTTACTGTGCTTTGACATTGTATACGGTTCTTAAGTTTATTATCAATGAGTACCCCCAAATCCTTTTCCAAAACTGTTACCCCTAGACTTTCCTCGTTTAATATGTAGGATGCAAGTTTGTTTTTAGTCCCGAAATGCATAACCTTGCATTTTTCTATATTGAACATCATTCTCCATTTAGACGGCCAGATTTAAAATTTAGATAAGTCATTCTGCAGGGACTCCACATCTATTTATGATTTAATTACCCTACACAGTTTAGTATCATCTGTAAATATTGACACTGTGCTTTCCAGGCCTATTTCTAGGTCATTGATAAATATGTTGAACAGTAGTGGCCCGAGTACGGACCCTGTGGTATTCCGCTGACAACTGGTGTCCAGCTTGAGGACTTCCCGTTGACCACTACTCGCTGTACCCTGATGTCCAGCCAGTTACTTAGCCATGTACAAACAGTTTTTCCTAGGCCAAGCTCTTTTAATTTGATGATTAGTCTCCTGTGAGGCACTGTATCGAAGGCTTTTGCAAAATCTAAGTAGACCACAATGTTCATACTGATATAATGTCAACATTGTCAGAATGTTGACATTGTAAATACCGACATTTGACATGTCAACATTCTTTCCATGTTGGCGTTCTTATTGTCGACATTCCAAAAGTCGACTTTTTACTCACCGACCAAATTATTAATTGATTACTGTCAAACCCCCATTTCCCAGAATTGATACTCTTCCTATATTTCTCCAATATTGCAAAATTTCCTGAACTCCGCGATTACAGTACAGGTTTTAAGAATATCCACGCTTGAGTCCAGATAGTTAAATCAAATTGGCTGAGGTGCTAACTAAGTCACCTGTGCTCAATCATTGATATCCTTAAAACCTGGACTGTATTGGCGGAGTTTGGGAACTCTGCTATTTTGGAAAAGCCTATATTAGTGATACTAGTCTGCATGAATTCCGGAAGTGAGTCCTTAAGTTGTGGATAGTCTTTTTCTAGATTATTTTGCTGTTTAATATTCTTTGTTGATCACAAATTGAAGACTTGAGGCAGTTTTGAAACTAATAAATGTGTAAATAAGTAACACGTAATGAGGAGGCAGCACTGAGAGTAGGCCGGATTATGGGTGGTGGGGGCAACAAAGTTAAGGGAGACTCCTTTACTGCAAACAGCAGTGTGGGGGGCCCAAATGTGTGGGGGGCCTGGGATGACCACCCCTGTTGCCCCTGCTTTACGTTTGCCTTGCTGAGGGTATAAATGTAAGCATACACAGTGAAATAGAATCACTTTTCTTCAATGTTATGTTTTCTTACTTCCCATTCCAATAAAACAGAGTGCTCTGTTATACTCACTTGCTGTTGTCATAGTAGAGTTTACAGTAGGAATGTTGGTCCTTGGTGTTGTGACTGAGCTGGATAGACTTGTGGAAGAGTTTGGCAACAGTATCGCTGACAAAACAGAAAATAAATATGTCTTAGTCATACCCCAAAAATGTATGTGTTAGAGGACATTGCAAGCAACCCTCAGTAGAGTACTCTGGATAGGGTTAATCATGGGATTACATGGGTAGACCTAAAGCCATTTTTATAGTTCTCTGTAATATAGCAAAACTAGAAACTCAGGGGTCTATTCGAGTAGCAGTGAAAAACCCTTTATCAGTGATAAAAGGGTTTTTCACTGCTATCTCCTATTCACAGAAGAAGTTACCATGGAGAAATCTCAGATTTCTCCCGCGGTACCCCAACTCAGTGTCAGGATTACTTCCCCGTACATTAGTATGGGGAGAGCAATTCATAAAAGCATGGAAAGCTCAGCTTTCCGCTTCGCTTATTAAAAACTATTCACCATCTGAAGATGGCGTATTGAGTCTGTAAAATGGTGAAGGGCAGTGGAGACTGCTGTCTCCCCACCTCCTTCTCTCTTGCTGGCCAGTCAGAGGAGCCCAAGGCATATGCATTTATGCATATGCCTGGTCTCCTCCTCCTGACTGTCCAACTCTGTCCTGCTGCCTCGGTGACCTATGGCTACGATCCTACCCCCGCTGCTACTATAAGGTGACCCAACATATGTATATGTCGGGTCACATCATCCTTACTGCCCACCACTGTCCCAGTGCCCCCTTGTTCTGCCCCGACCCCCGACACTGCTATAGCAAGGTGACCCGACTTATGTAAATGCCAGGTCACTTTTGCTGACTGCCCTTTGCCCCCTCGCTCTACCCCCACTCTGCTCTGACTGTCGACTCACTCACCCCTCCTGTTCCCCGCTCTGCGCTCTGACCAGTGTCTCGCTGCTGCTGCTCCTTCCTCGGCGCATGCGTAGTAAGAAGGAAAGAAGCCGAAGGGCAGAAGGAGAGGGAGAAGCCGGAATCGCCGAAGACCCAGTTACCGGATCGCAAAGGGGAGAAGGTATTAATGAATAGCTAGTTAAAATAAAAATAAAAGTCACGATATAAGAATGCGATGCTTAGTGATAACTAAACCCTTTAATCCTGACCTCAGTATTTCTACCCCAATACAACTAATAGATGGATTATACTCACTGATAGATGTTGGATTCGCTGAGGTCATTGGTGTTGTGACTGAGGAGGATGTGGATTGCGCTGTTGCTGAAAATAAAAGTAATAAAATCAGGATAAGCAGCATTTTCACCATGTTGCTTATACTTCCTGAAATAGCGCTAATTAACATGTGTGTGCTATATCAATAATTGTTAATAAAATAATAAAAACCAACATAATATTGTATTACAGTACATGCACAGCATGGTACTGTACAATCTTTTTTCTCTTTATAGATTCAGAAAGTAAATGTTGAGACACTTACTGTAAATTATAATTCTGATTACACGTACAGCTTAACTCTAACTATATAGTGTATGGAACACTTCTAAGGCCTATAAATCATTGTAATACACAGCAATGCCAATAAAGTAAATAACATCTGTACTGTTATATTTACTGTGCAAGATTTAAACTCACTCACTGTTTGCTGCCACTGAGAACTAGACAGCCACTGTACTGCTGTGTTTCAGTTCTTAAGGGCCTTTTCAGTAACAGGCCCATCTATTATTAGAGGCCCAATGGGGCCACCTAATATACACTTATGCAGGAACCTACAGTACTCTGGGCCTGACTCAGAGATGAATGCCAGAGACCCACCACTAGCAGATTACCAATTATCTGTATTTTATGGCTGTGTCAGGTCCATTTTGTGCATGCGGATGACAATGGAGGCCAACGTTCCCAGACATGGCAGCATGTTGCCCCCATTTTCTCTGAGGAAAGAGTCCATAGTATGTGTGTCACCATGCAGTCTTCCAGGCCTCACAGGCCCTCTTCCTTTGGTCAGCTACCTGTATGTAAGCTGAAGCTGTCTCAGCTGGCCAAGTTTGTGAACATCGCAACCATTATGAGTAGGAATTCCAGCTTGCAAAGTCTTCCACAGTGCTGCAATCGAAGCAACATGCAGGAGGCATCTCTTATACTGAGACATGTTTCCTCCTTCAAATTAGAAGGTAATTCAAAACTGCTTACAAGCAGCATGAATAACCATCTCTGAATCAGGTATTCTATCTTCAGGTGAAGTTGTTTCCCAAAGCCCAGTTCTTTTCTATTGATAAGAGAGCCAAAAGGCAAAGAGTATTCTGATTGAATGTCTTGTCGCCTTCAGATTGCATACCCTGTGGCTGTACGCATGTGACAATCACTGCTTCTTTGGTAGCAGTATTAGAGGTCAGATGATTTTTGGATAGCTCACCCTGCACCTGAGAAATTCAGAATTTGTCCTTTAGTAAAATATTTACTGCCATAGCTTGCAGTGTGTTAGATACTTGACTATCAATGGTCAATCGTCCCCCAATAATACTGTAAATAGCACCATAATCCTTTAAGTTAATCAACAAAATCACTGCTGTACATGTAGAACACAAAATATCAGTGCTAGACAAGTTATAATACCATAAGTATATAACAGCAACTTCCAGAGGTATGCAAGATCTGATAGTACCCTGGAGGTTCTTGGAACATTTTGTGGCCTATCCCTGAGTGTTTGTTTGTCTCTGTGCTTGCTTCCTTTGGCTTCTATCTTTCACTTTTGTCTCTGTTCTGGTCCTGTCAATCTCAATTCTCCCTGCAAATTTTGCATCTCATTTCGAAACCAAGGTCCCAGAGTATGGAGGAAGAATGGAGAGGCACACAATCCAAGATGCTTGAAGTCCAGTGTGATGTTTCCACAGTCTGTGTTGATTTGGGGAGCCATGTCATCTGCTGGTGTTAGTTCACTGTGCTTTATTAAGTTCAGAGTCAACGCAGCCGTCTACCAGGACATTTTAGATCACTTCATGCTTCTTTCAGCAGACAAGCTTTATGGAGATGCTGACTTCATTTTCCAGCAGGACTTGGCACCTGCTCACACAGCCAAAAGTACCAAAACCTGGTTCAATGACCGTGGGATTACTGTTCTGGATTGGCCAGCAAACTCGCCTGACCTGAAGCCCATGGAGAATCTATGGGGCATTGCCAAGAGAAAGATAAGAGACATGAGACCGAACAATGCAGAAGAGCTGAAGGCCGCTATTGAAGCATCCTGGTCTTCCATAACACCTCAGCAGTGCCACAGGCTGATAGAATCCATGCCACGCCGCATTGAGGCAGTAATTCATGCAAAAGGGGCCCAAACCAAATACAGTACATATGCATGATTATAATTTTCAGAGAGCCGACATTTCTGTATTTAAAATCCTTTTTTTATTGATTTTATGTAATATTCTAATTTTCTGAGATTTTGGATTTGTGGTTATCTTAAGCTGTAAACCACAATCATAAAAATTATAACAAATAAAGGCTTGAAATATCTCACTTTGCATGTAATGACTCTATATAATATATTAGTTTCACCTTTTAAGATGAATTACTGAAATAAATTAACTTTTGCACGATTTTCTAATTTTCTGAGTTTCACCTGTATATTACATTATACTGTATATCTATATAATATATCTATATACTGTATACACATAATATATAATATATATGTCATTATCTCAGTAGGGGACCCAAAAATGTGGGGTTTTGAATTTTGGATAAGGGATACTCAACCTGTAGCAGATAGTGCTATGCAATGAATGTTTCTATTGCATGTGGCAAGTACTGTGGAGTCCCAACTTCAGGACTGTTATGATTGCCCATATCAAATGTACAGAATGACAAATCATGGTCATGATTTCCATCAAGGTCTTCAATACTGATAATGAGCATGCATGTATTTACTTTATGTGTGCCCAAGGCAATATATAGACACATAAGTGCAAGAGGAAATGTGCAACTTGTCTACATACTTTTATTAAATGAGAAAGTAATTAAGTAAAATCAACTATAATATTTAGATTGATTTCCAGAACAGTCTTCGTAGGTCAACATATTTGAAGATATCTTGTCCAATTTTTGTACAGAGGCAGGTGGGACTATGCTCAATTGGGCACAAGCAACTTGTGGTTATTTTGAACCATATTAAGACTTTAAAATAATGATTAAGTAGTCCCATAACAGTCAGAAAAGAATGCCCACTGGTTAACTGGACTTTGTATGAGGCAATGTGAGTGAGATGGCTGTTTACAACCTGTAGGTTGATAAATCATGATTGTAGTAAGAGTACCTAAAGCAAAACAATTGTAAAATTCTTTGTATTATCTACAGAAATAAATTAAATGTTATGATAACCTGTGCTATAATAAGATGTGGCCATGGAAGTGATCACTGTTTCCTTTGAGGTATCTAAAAGAAGAAAGACATTTGGTTTTACGCAATGGATAAATTACAATCAAATGTTTTGATAGTTTTTGATAAAAAACAAAAACAACTAAAGACCTAATTCAGAGGTGGACACAAATCTTGTAGCTGCCATGTGTTTGTACGCAGTGGATATTAGAAAATATGCTAATGCTACAGCCACTGTCTTGTTTACAGATCCACTGCTTGGGGCTAATTTAAATGTGGTTGAAGTTGCTATCGCTTCCTTGGAAGCAGCACAGATAGCTCTGTGGCATCTATTACAAGTAGACACCACTTGCTGCAGTAGTGATCCAAGCTGCGTCCTAAGACACAGCATCGGATCACTGCAACACCATCGGGCAGCTTGCAGCACCCATGGGGTCATGCAGGCCGCCTGTCGCAGATCTTCATAAGAGGCAAGGAAATCTCCATCCAGCGATGGAGATGCTGACCTCTTCCCTCCACCTAAATGGAAGCAACATGCCTACGTTTTCACAAATGGAGGCTGTTGCTGCCCTCTCCCCGCTCCCAAACGGCATCAGACTGTGAAGCACTGACAGTCTGATGATTTACTGCTTCCTGTGTTGCAGGACCAGTTTGCACATGCGCAGAATGGGTCCTGCGCATGAGCAAAGTATCGAACATTGGTACTTTGTGCATTAGGACATAGATCCTTCGGGATCTGAATTAGCTCCCTGTGTACAAAGATGCAGCATCAGATGCACATCACTTGCACTATCGGACCTTTCAGAAAACCTATGTTTAATTAGAATGTCCTTCACAACTAAGCCACAAGAGGCAGTGAAACTCCATGAAAGCATGAAACCGCTGGCTGTGACACACCGACTAAATGGTTGTGACATGCCTGCAGTTTTGTAGCCACCCTCCAATCCCTCTTTAACTCCCACAAATGCTCCATATCTGCCAATCTCAAAGCCATTGCGGCACATGCGCACTGCGACAATTGTGCAGCAGAAAAAACAGCAGTCAACTGCAAAAATATTGGTATTGCAACTGCCTCTGAATCTGGCACTAAATTACTAAAAAGTTTAATGTGATTCAATTTTAGGATCAGAAAAAAAAGTTTTTTTTTAATTCACAATTTTAATATTAAATATCTCAGACAAATGTCAAATAATATTTTGGGGATTTGGGTTTATATAAAAAAATCAAAAGCTCTAGATGACCGATATGTGAAAACTGTTAAACTTTATTCAAGTTTACATGGAATGTAACTGTTGCAAGAAAAAGTTGAGGTGATACCTGGGGGTATATTTACAAAGATTTGTGTTTTGACCGTTTTGAAGGGTGTTTGAACTCGAATGGTATCGGGTGCATTTTACTGCAACTTTTTGAATCCTGATACGATCATTCACTAAGCTGCCGAGTTTTGCACAATCGTATTTTACGATGTCGATGTGATTCATAATATCAGGCAGTGTTTTACGGGAGTGATGAGTAAAACACTGCCTGACAAAACACAAGGAATCCCGTCCGGATCTGTGAGATCCGTGCAGGGCTTCATTGTGTACCTTAAAAAGTTGATTAAAGTCTTAAAAATTCTGAAAAAAATTGCGTGGGGTCCCCCCTCCTAAGCACAACCAGCCTCGGGCTCTTTGAGCCGGTCCAGGTTGAAAAAATATGGGGGGAAAAATGACAGGGGTTCCCCCATATTTAATCAACCAGCACCGGGCTCTGCGCCTGGTTCTGGTTCCAAAAATACGGGGGACCAAAAGCGTAGGGGTCCCCCGTATTTTTGAAACCAGCACCGGGCTCCACTAGCCAGGTACATAATGCCACAGCCGGGGGGCACTTTTATACTGGTCCCTGCGGCCCTGGCATTACATACCCAACTAGTCACCCTTAGCCGGGGTACCCTGGAGGAGTGGGAACCCCTTAAATCAAGGGGTCCCCCCCTCCAGCCACCCAAGGGCCAGGGGTGAAGCCCGAGGCTGTCCCCCCATCCAAGGGCGGCAGATGGGGGGCTGATAGCCTTATGAAAAAATGTGAATATTGTTTTTAGTAGCAGTACTACAAGTCTCAGCAAGCCTCCCCCGCAAGCTGGTACTTGCGCTGGTACCTGTAGTACTACTACTACTAAAAAAATACCCCCCAAAAAACAGGACACACACACCGTGAAAGTACAAGTTTATTACATACAGGCACACCTCCATACATACATACTTACCTATGTTCCCACGAGGCTCGGTCCTCTTCTCCATGTAGAATCCTAGGGGTACCTGTGAAAAAAATTATACTCACATAATCCAGTGTAGAATCAGACCTTTGTATAATCCACGTACTTGGCAAAATAATAAAACGGAAACCCCACCACGCACTGAAAGGGGTCCCATGTTTACACATGGGACCCCTTTCCCCGACTGCCAGGACCCCCCCTGACTCCTGTCAAAGCGGGTCCCTTCAGCCAATCAGGGAGCGCCATGTCGTGGCACTCTCCTGATTGGCTGTGTGCTCCTGTAGTGTCTGTCAGGAAGCACATGGCACAGATACAATGTAGCGCCTATGCGCTCCATTGTAGCCAATGGTGGGAACTTTGCGGTCAGCGGTAAGGTTACTTTCGGTCAACCGCTGACCGCAAAGTTCCCACTATTGGCTACAATGGAGCGCATAGGCGCTACATTGTATCTGTGCCGTGTGCTTCCTGACAGACACTACAGGAGCACACAGCCAATCAGGAGAGTGCCACGACGTGGCGCTCCCTGATTGGCTGAAGGGACCCTCTTTGACAGAAGTCAGGGGGGGTCCTGGCAGTCGGGGAAAGGAGTCCCATGTGTAAACATGGGACCCCTTTCAGTGCGTGGTCGGGTTTCTGTTTTATTATTTTGCCAAGTACGTGGATTATACAAAGGTCTGATCCTACACTGGATTATGTGAGTATAATTTTTTTCACAGGTACCCCAAGGATTCTACATGGAGAAGAGGGCCGAGCCTCGTGGGAACATAGGTAAGTATGTGTGTATGGAGGTGTGCATGTATGTAATAAACTTATACTGTTACGGTGTGTGTGTCCTGTTTTTTGGGGGGTATTTTTTTAGTAGTAGTACTACAGGTACCAGCGGGCCCGGTTTTCCACCGCATGCTGGTACTTGTGGTTCTCCAAGTACCAGCTTGCAGGGGGAGGCTTGCTGGGACTTGTAGTACTGCTACTAAAAACAATATTCACATTTTTTCAGAAGGCTATCAGCCCCTCATCCGCCGCCCTTGGATGGGGGTACAGCCTCGGGCTTCACCCCTGGCTCTTGGGTGGCTGGAGGGGGGGACCCCTTGATTTAAGGGGTTCCCACTCCTCCAGGGTACCCCAGCCAGGGGTGACTAGTTGGGTATGTAATGCCAAGGCCGCAGGGACCAGTATAAAAGGGCCCCCGGCTGTGGCATTATGTACCTGGCTAGTGGAGCCCGGTGCTGGTTGCAAAAATACGGGGGACCCCTACGCTTTTTGTCCCCCATATTTTTGGAACCAGGACCAGGCGCAGAGCCCGGTGCTGGTTGATTAAATATGGGGGAACCCCTTTCATTTTTTCCCCCATATTTTTTCAACCAGGACTGGCTCAAAGAGCCCGAGGCTGGTTATGCTTAGGAGGGGGGACCCCACGCAATTTTTTTTTAAGTTTTAACACTAAACAGACTCTTTCCCATAGATAACCATGCACAGATCTCACTGATCCGTGCATGGTTATCCAATCTCGACTGCAAAAAGCAGGTCTATTTTTTTTGCTGCTTTTTTTAACGAATCGAAAAAAAAACAGACCCGCACTTGAGCACTCAGAGACTAACACTAAAATACAAATGAATAGTGAATACCCGTGTTGTATGAAATAACAGCCGTGTTTGACCGATGGTCTATTCATTCGTATTTCTGAACTTTGCAAATCAAACCATTACGAATAGTCCAAACACTGCCGAGATTGGTGCTTAGTGAATTCCCGGATTGGGACTTAGAAAAAAAAACACAAATCGGACAAACTCTGATTTTTAGTAAATACTGGCCCTGATCGGGAAATAAAGTATTAAATATTTTATGTTTTAGGAATGCACTGTTTATGATCATTGGGGGTTATTCAGATTTGTTAGCACACTAAAAAGAACACTAGTGGGCCAAACCAGGCTGCACTGCAGGGGGGCAGATGTAACATGATGTAACACCCCATCCAAATCGAAATCTCTCTGCACATGTTACATTTGGGTGGGGTGTGTTCAAAACGAAATCTAAACAGTGTAAAAATAAAGCAGCCAGTATTTAAGGTACCATGCCCAGAAACAATATTGTGGTAACTTTTAGGGTTAGGGCCTGGGCAGGGTGGGTTAGGATTAGGCACTAGGGGGGGTTAGGGCTAGGCACTTTGGGGGGTTAGGGCTAGGCACTACGGGGGGTTAGGTCTAGGCACTAGGGGAGGTTAGGTCTAGGCACTAGGGGAGGTTAGCCCTATCTGCTACCCCTAGAGGGTTAGGGTTAGACATTGGGATCTTCAATATTCAGGTTCTGGTGTCGGTGACCACCAGCATTCAGACAAGCAGAATATCATACTATATCCCCTATTACAGAGGTGCAGCATCTAACAGGGTTTTCACCAGGGACTTTGGCACAGCTGACAAGTCACAGCAGTATGTCTGAGTTCCTAAGTATGGGCTGGTGTACACTGGAGCATGAACTGATTGTGCGCTGTGAAGCATATAGTAACTTAGGGCCTTATTCAGAGCTGATCGTAGATTTGTGAAAAAAATGCACATCTACAATTAAAACCTCTGACATGCAGGGGGGACACCCAGCACTGGGCTAGTCCTCCCCGCATGCCAGGCCCTATGCCCACCTCCTGCAGAGGTGCAAAGTCATCGTACAGCAGAGATGCTTTCACACCTGACGAGTAGCTGCCACCATGTTTTTGATCACAGTGGTTGCCAGTGATGTTACACAGCTGCAGCGGCCCGCCACGCAAATGGTCCGGACACGCCTGAGTTGTCCGTACCGTGCCTCAACAATGCTGTCTGAATGCCGGCAGCCAGGCCTCATCCTGCCATGCGACCACCTCTGCCTTTGCATCTCACTATGTGCACACGTGCAGTGTGGCTGCTGCACGTGCGCACACCTCACTGGGCTTCAGCCTGCAATCGCTGCCACGACCAGGTCTGAATTAGGCCTCTAGTCTTCAGACTGGGTCAAGACCAGACATGCAAGGATCAGGCAAGAATCAAACAGGAATCAGGAAGGAACTAGGGAACATCAATTAGCAAGGGAATGCATTAGGAATCACAAGGGCTTAAATGCTGGACAGCGTGAAATCATGTTTGATGCTCCTTTCCCTATAAATCTGGAACAGAGCAGCACAAACGTCCCTATGGGAGCCATGACTGACTGTTCATACCCAGAAGTAAGGAGAAGCAGGCAGTGAGATTACCACTGCAGGTGAGGTCTCCTACCAAGCAATGCCGGAGGACCAGCGCTGCTAGACCCAGTAAGTGAACCATGATTTATGGTGCTCTGTGACAAAAACCATATGTAATATGATTGTTTATCAAACATCACACAGTATATTTGAATCTCTATTCTTAGAATATTTTTTAGAATCATTTATGGACTAGTCCTGTTGCTTTGGAGATGAAAATATTTAAATCAGTATTGTGAATGTTCTAAATGTAATTGCACACAGCATGGGCGCCGATTTCGTGGGTGCTCCCGGGCCCGAGCACCCATGGAAAATTTCAAGCACCCACCAGGTTCAGGCACTTACTTGTGTGGGTGGCTGGCCGTACAGCAAGCCCACCCGTAACCCTCTGGCCGGCTCAGGATGTGACATGCTGATGTCACACCACGCTACCTCCCGTCCGCTATTCCCCCATCCGCGGGTGGTCTGGCTCGCCGTGTGACGTGCTGACGTCACACCGCGCTTCCTCCCGCCTGCCCTGTGCTGTTATCCCGCTGCCCTGCGCTGTCCTCCTTGTGCTGCCCACGTCCACATGCCTTGCGCTGTCCTCCCACCCTGCGCTGTCCGCCGACACACACATGCAGCAGGACTTCTGCTGCTGAAGGGACTGCTGGAGCTGATGTAAGGACATATTTATGTTAAAAGGAAATACACAACTTATTTTTAATACAGATGATCTTAATAAGGCTTTTAACTTCTTATGTGACATAAGCAGTTAAAAGCCTTATTAAGATCATTTGTATTAAAAATTAATCCGTTTATGCTCATTAGGGAAGTTACAGTTAATTTAATTTATACACATTAATCCATAGCTACATTAAACTTGTCTATAATGCAACTAGCGTTACCCCTGGCAACTAGCATTACTCCTGGCTACTAGCATTACACACCCCTGGCAACGAGCATGATACCTGTCCCAGTGCGTGAAACCCCTGGCAATGAGAAGGACACCCTGTCCATGAAACCCCTGGCAACGAGCATGACACCCAGCACGTGAAACCCTTGGTAACGAGCAGGTAATGTAAAAGTAATTAGAAACTTTAATGTAGGGCATAATGTATCATGGAAATTGCGGTGTGTAGCATAATAAGGTGCAAGGTGCATTACTCTGTGGGGCTTAATATGGTGTCATTTTTTTTTTTCCCTGTGGGGGCTGAAGTCTGTTGGTGCAGGGTCAAAAACTGGGGTTTAAGGTAGTCTTTTCTTGCGAGTCCACGCACGTTTTAGCAAGGCCACGCCCCTTCACCGACAGGCGTAACAGGCTCAAGCACCCACCAACAAAAACATAAATCGGCACCTCTGGCACACAGTACTTTGTGATGATGTTTTCGCTTAAGCTTCTCTGAATCACCAATATTGTAAATGGTGTACATGTATGCACTTACATTATGTGGGCCCAATGAAATACAAAGGTACATAAGGGCAAAAATAAATGTGTAACTTGTCAACATGTTTTTAACAAGTTAGTAAGAAAGTAACTAAGGAAAATGAAGCAAAATGCTTTGACTGAATATATTTCAACCGTTGTCTTGTTAGGTCAACAGGATTTAAGAAATCTCTTTGTATAGTATTATACAGATTTGTTTATCCCACAGCAGGTATAACATTTATATTTGAATAGGTGAATTCTGGCTGTTTCAAAACATAAGAAAACATACTATTAATATAATGATTAGTAATCTCACGAATGATATAAGGGGTAACTTGTCTTTGAGTAAGACGATATAAGTAAACCTTTGTCTATGACCAGGTCAGTAACTACAGTGGTATGGCCAATACTGCCTCACAGAGCATAGGATGCCCTGGAAGCTGAACCAGCTACAATCACAATTTCTATTTGCTGAGTACCTGCTGTGATATATGTTGCTAGTGGTATTCCTAGTCAGAGGAGATGAAGCAGCAGCACAGAGGAGGAGCAGGTGACAGCAGAGCTGGCCCTAACCAATATGATGCCCTAGGCAATATTTTGTCTGGTGCCCCCTAGCACCGCCGCTAGTTCTGCAGGAGATGCCTGGCATGAGTCAGCTGGCAGCTCGGGCGCCTTTTGTTTATGAAAATGCATCGTATTTGCATTACTATGTGGCTAGGATGAACAAGCAGCTTCTGCTGATTAAAATGATATGCAGCATGCCTATATTCTGTGTGCGACTGCGGCTATATCTGCATATGAAATGCTACATTACAGTGATTTCCAGGACTACAGTACAATGTAGCATTTCGGATGCAGATAAAGCCGCAGTCACACACAGAATATAGGCATGCCGCATATCATTTTAATCAGCAGAAGCTGCTGGTGCCCCTAAGCATACCAAATGCCCTAGGCATTTGCCTAGTTGGCCTATGCCTAAGGCCGGCTCTGGGTGACAGTGAGTGAGGGTAGAGTGCAGCAGTGCCTGCAACACCTTCTAGTCTTCTACAGCTGGGTTGGGTATAGGAGGAGGAGGAGGAGGAGGGGAGCATGTGTTATGTGTGGCATAAATTGTAAGGGGCATTATTGTGTGGCACAGGGTGTTATAAGGGAAACTATTACTGTGTGGCATAATGCATTATAAGGAGCAGTACTACTGTGTGTGGCATAATGTGTTATAAGGGGCACTACTACGTTGTGGCATAATGTGTTATAAAGGGCACTACTACACTGTTGGACACATATTGTGTTTAAGGAATATAACTGCATGGTACAATGTGAATGAGAGGCTCCACTGTGTTGCATAACATGAACATGGTTACTACTGTTCAATGTACTACGGGGAGGGGGGTTATTCAGGTTTGTTAGCAAACCAAAAAAGTTAACAGTTGGGCAAAACCATATGGGAGCAGATGTAACTTGTGCAGAGAGATTTACATTTGGGTGGGATATAATGTTTCTGTGCATGGTAAATACTGGTTGCTTAATTTCTACACTGTAATGAAGATTTCAGTTTGAACACACCCCACCCAAATCTAACTCTCTGCCCATATTATATCAGCCCCACCTGCAGTGCAACATGGTTTTGCCCAATTGCTTACTTTTTTGATTTGCTAACAAACCTGAATAAGGCCTACTGTGCGGTGTCATGTGAATAAGATTGTGCTATTGTGTGGTGTCATTTAAATTGGTGGTACTGTTTTGTGGCCATGCTTCCTCCTCCCAAGACCATGTTGCTTTTGTTGGGTCCTTAGTAATGGCTCTTTCTATGATACCCAAGGTAAATGGTCATTGTTTAGTGTACACACAGCAGAAAAATTTTGGAATTATTATTATTATTATTATTATTATTATTATGATTAAGAAATGATAAAAAAATGCCATGATAACCTGTGCTGTGAGGAGTTGTGACCATGGAAGTGATCACTGCTTCCTCTATGGTGGCTAAAAATCAGACAAACTTGGTTAGAGATTAGATAAATTACAATCACATTTTACGTTTTATAATTATAAAGAAAAATACCTATGTCAATGTAATTGTATTTGATGGATGAGTAAATACATTTTTTTAATATTTTGATTTCACACTTTTAATATCATACATCTCAATAAAAAATCAAAGGAGATTCTGGGCATTTGGATTACAAAACAATATAATGCTACTACTATCAGAATTGCAGGACTGGAAGCTGGTCCAACTTTATATTGAATATAACTGTTGAAGGAAACATCCGAGTTGCTAGTTGATGGAGAAATACTGTAGACTATTTTATATTTAATGTTTGAGAAATACATGTGCTACGACCATTATTAGGAGTACATTTGAAATAAATTGACTTATCACAATCAAAATCACACATGAGTAAAAAGCAAACATTCAAACCACAAAGACTTCACATCCATTATACAGTATGTCTAAAATATGTCGTTCCTAAGACAAATGTTGTGACACTTACATGAAATTGTAAAATTAGTAGTTTTCATAGATGTGGGTACATTTGTGGATTGCTGTGAACTGGTATCTAAAGAAACAGTATTATAAACATTCATCTAGGGAACATAGGGGGTCATTCCGACCCGTTCGCATGCAGCGGTTCATCGCTGTGGTGCGAACGGGTAGGGACTGCGCCTGCGCGGCGCTCACAATGTGCACGACGCTGCCAGCAAAAAGAGTGATTGCAGCGGCGATCGCAAGAAGACTGACAGGCGGGAGGCGTTCCGAGGCGTCAACTGACCATTTTCAAGGCGTGGTGAGGTGAACGTAGGCGTGTCCAGGAGTTTGGAGGGCGGATGTCTGACGTCAATTCCGTGACCTTCATCACTGGATCTGTAGCACAGGGTAAGTAAGTCTGACCCTGGTCTTCGTTTGCTCAAAACTTTTTTTGCATAGCAGGGCTGCACAAGCGTTCGCAGTCTTGCTATGCAAAAAAACCCTCCCCATAGGCGGCGTCTAGTTGATGGCACGGGCTGCAAAAAGTAGCTTTGTGCAATCAACTCGGAATGAGGGCTATAGAGTAGAGATGAGCGGGTTCGGTTTCTCTGAAACCGAACCCGCACGAACTTCATGTTTTTTTCACGGGTCCGAGCAGACTCGGATCCTCCCGCCTTGCTCGGTTAACCCGAGCGCGCCCGAACGTCATCATGACGCTGTCGGATTCTCGCGAGACTCGGATTCTATATAAGGAGCCGCGCGTCGCCGCCATTTTCACACGTGCATTGAGATTGATAGGGAGAGGACGTGGCTGGCGTCCTCTCCATTAGAAATTAGATTAGAAGAGAGAGAGAGATTGTGCAGAGTCAGACAGAGTTTACCACAGTGACCAGTGCAGTTGTTGTTAGTTAACTTTTATTTATTTTAATATAATATATCCGTTCTCTGCTATATCCGTTCTCTGCCTGAAAAAAAACGATACACAGCAGCAGCCAGTCACACAGTGTGACTCAGTCTGTGTGCACTCAGCTCAGCCCAGTGTGCTGCACATCAATGTATAAAAGGCAAAGCTTATAATAATTGTGGGGGAGACTGGGGAGCACTGCAGGTTGTTATAGCAGGAGCCCCCAGGAGTACATAATATTATATTAATTTAAAATTAAACAGTGCACACTTTTGCTGCAGGAGTGCCACTGCCAGTGTGACTAGTGGTGACCAGTGCCTGACCACCAGTATAGTAGTATATTGTTGTATGTATTGTATACTATCTCTTTATCAACCAGTCTATATTAGCAGCAGACACAGTACAGTGCGGTAGTTCACGGCTGTGGCTACCTCTGTGTCGGCAGTCGGAACTCGGCAGGCAGTCCGTCCATCCATAATTGTATTACAATATATACCACCTAACCGTGGTATTTTTTTTTCTTTCTTTATACCGTCGTCATAGTGTCATACTAGTTGTTACGAGTATACTACTATCTCTTTATCAACCAGTGTACAGTGCGGTAGTTCACGGCTGTGGCTACCTCTGTGTCGGCAGTCGGCAGGCAGTCCGTCCATCCATAATTGTATTATTATTATAATATATACCACCTAACCGTGGTTTTTTTTTCATTCTTTATACCGTCATAGTGTCATACTAGTTGTTACGAGTATACTACTATCTCTTTATCAACCAGTGTACAGTGCGGTAGTTCACGGCTGTGGCTACCTCTGTGTCGGCAGTCGGCAGGCAGTCCGTCCATCCATAATTGTATTATTATTATAATATATACCACCTAACCGTGGTTTTTTTTTTCATTCTTTATACCGTCGTCATAGTGTCATACTAGTTGTTACGAGTATACTACTATCTCTTTATCAACCAGTGTACAGTGCGGTAGTTCACGGCTGTGGCTACCTCTGTGTCGGCAGTCGGCAGGCAGTCCGTCCATCCATAATTGTATTATTATTATAATATATACCACCTAACCGTGGTTTTTTTTTCATTCTTTATACCGTCGTCATAGTGTCATACTAGTTGTTACGAGTATACTACTATCTCTTTATCAACCAGTGTACAGTGCGGTAGTTCACGGCTGTGGCTACCTCTGTGTCGGCAGTCGGCAGGCAGTCCGTCCATCCATAATTGTATTATTATTATAATATATACCACCTAACCGTGGTTTTTTTTTCATTCTTTATACCGTCGTCATAGTGTCATACTAGTTGTTACGAGTATACTACTATCTCTTTATCAACCAGTGTACAGTGCGGTAGTTCACGGCTGTGGCTACCTCTGTGTCGGCAGTCGGCAGGCAGTCCGTCCATCCATAATTGTATTATTATTATAATATATACCACCTAACCGTGGTTTTTTTTTCATTCTTTATACCGTCGTCATAGTGTCATACTAGTTGTTACGAGTATACTACTATCTCTTTATCAACCAGTGTACAGTGCGGTAGTTCACGGCTGTGGCTACCTCTGTGTCGGCAGTCGGCAGGCAGTCCGTCCATCCATAATTGTATTATTATTATAATATATACCACCTAACCGTGGTTTTTTTTTCATTCTTTATACCGTCGTCATAGTGTCATACTAGTTGTTACGAGTATACTACTATCTCTTTATCAACCAGTGTACAGTGCGGTAGTTCACGGCTGTGGCTACCTCTGTGTCGGCAGTCGGCAGGCAGTCCGTCCATCCATAATTGTATTATTATTATAATATATACCACCTAACCGTGGTTTTTTTTTCATTCTTTATACCGTCGTCATAGTGTCATACTAGTTGTTACGAGTATACTACTATCTCTTTATCAACCAGTGTACAGTGCGGTAGTTCACGGCTGTGGCTACCTCTGTGTCGGCAGTCGGCAGGCAGTCCGTCCATCCATAATTGTATTACTATTATAATATATACCACCTAACTGTGGTATTTTTTTTTCTTTCTTTATACCGTCGTCATAGTGTCATACTAGTTGTTACGAGTATACTACTATCTCTTTATCAACCAGTGTACAGTGCGGTAGTTCACGGCTGTGGCTACCTCTGTGTCGGCAGTCGGCAGGCAGTCCGTCCATCCATAATTGTATTATTATTATAATATATACCACCTAACCGTGGTTTTTTTTTCATTCTTTATACCGTCGTCATAGTGTCATACTAGTTGTTACGAGTATACTACTATCTCTTTATCAACCAGTGTACAGTGCGGTAGTTCACGGCTGTGGCTACCTCTGTGTCGGCAGTCGGCAGGCAGTCCGTCCATCCATAATTGTATTATTATTATAATATATACCACCTAACCGTGGTTTTTTTTTCATTCTTTATACCGTCATAGTGTCATACTAGTTGTTACGAGTATACTACTATCTCTTTATCAACCAGTGTACAGTGCGGTAGTTCACGGCTGTGGCTACCTCTGTGTCGGCAGTCGGCAGGCAGTCCGTCCATCCATAATTGTATTATTATTATAATATATACCACCTAACCGTGGTTTTTTTTTCATTCTTTATACCGTCGTCATAGTGTCATACTAGTTGTTATGAGTATACTACTATCTCTTTATCAACCAGTGTACAGTGCGGTAGTTCACGGCTGTGGCTACCTCTGTGTCGGCAGTCGGCAGGCAGTCCGTCCATCCATAATTGTATTATTATTATAATATATACCACCTAACCGTGGTTTTTTTATACCACCTAACCGTGGCAGTCCGTCCATAATTGTATACTAGTATCCAATCCATCCATCTCCATTGTTTACCTGAGGTGCCTTTTAGTTCTGCCTATAAAATATGGAGAACAAAAAAGTTGAGGTTCCAAAATTAGGGAAAGATCAAGATCCACTTCCACCTCGTGCTGAAGCTGCTGCCACTAGTCATGGCCGAGACGATGAAATGCCAGCAACGTCGTCTGCCAAGGCCGATGCCCAATGTCATAGTACAGAGCATGTCAAATCCAAAACACCAAATATCAGTAAAAAAAGGACTCCAAAACCTAAAATAAAATTGTCGGAGGAGAAGCGTAAACTTGCCAATATGCCATTTACCACACGGAGTGGCAAGGAACGGCTGAGGCCCTGGCCTATGTTCATGGCTAGTGGTTCAGCTTCACATGAGGATGGAAGCACTCAGCCTCTCGCTAGAAAACTGAAAAGACTCAAGCTGGCAAAAGCTCCGCAAAGAACTGTGCGTTCTTTGAAATCCCAAATCCACAAGGAGAGTCCAATTGTGTCGTTTGCGATGCCTGACCTTCCCAACACTGGACGTGAAGAGCATGCGCCTTCCACTATTTGCATGCCCCCTGCAAGTGCTGGAAGGAGCACCCGCAGTCCAGTTCCTGATAGTCAGATTGAAGATGTCAGTGTTGAAGTACACCAGGATGAGGAGGATATGGGTGTTGCTGGCGCTGGGGAGGAAATTGACCAGGAGGATTCTGATGGTGAGGTGGTTTGTTTAAGTCAGGCACCCGGGGAGACACCTGTTGTCCGTGGGAGGAATATGGCCGTTGACATGCCAGGTGAAAATACCAAAAAAATCAGCTCTTCGGTGTGGAGGTATTTCACCAGAAATGCGGACAACAGGTGTCAAGCCGTGTGTTCCCTTTGTCAAGCTGTAATAAGTAGGGGTAAGGACGTTAACCACCTCGGAACATCCTCCCTTATACGTCACCTGCAGCGCATTCATAATAAGTCAGTGACAAGTTCAAAAACTTTGGGTGACAGCGGAAGCAGTCCACTGACCAGTAAATCCCTTCCTCTTGTAACCAAGCTCACGCAAACCACCCCACCAACTCCCTCAGTGTCAATTTCCTCCTTCCCCAGGAATGCCAATAGTCCTGCAGGCCATGTCACTGGCAAGTCTGACGAGTCCTCTCCTGCCTGGGATTCCTCCGATGCATCCTTGCGTGTAACGCCTACTGCTGCTGGCGCTGCTGTTGTTGCCGCTGGGAGTCGATGGTCATCCCAGAGGGGAAGTCTTAAGCCCACTTGTACTACTTCCAGTAAGCAATTGACTGTTCAACAGTCCTTTGCGAGGAAGATGAAATATCACAGCAGTCATCCTACTGCAAAGCGGATAACTGAGTCCTTGACAACTATGTTGGTGTTAGACGTGCGTCCGGTATCCGCCGTTAGTTCACAGGGAACTAGACAATTTATTGAGGCAGTGTGCCCCCGTTACCAAATACCATCTAGGTTCCACTTCTCTAGGCAGGCGATACCGAGAATGTACACGGACGTCAGAAAAAGACTCACCAGTGTCCTAAAAAATGCAGTTGTACCCAATGTCCACTTAACCACGGACATGTGGACAAGTGGAGCAGGGCAGGGTCAGGACTATATGACTGTGACAGCCCACTGGGTAGATGTATGGACTCCCGCCGCAAGAACAGCAGCGGCGGCACCAGTAGCAGCATCTCGCAAACGCCAACTCTTTCCTAGGCAGGCTACGCTTTGTATCACCGCTTTCCAGAATACGCACACAGCTGAAAACCTCTTACGGCAACTGAGGAAGATCATCGCGGAATGGCTTACCCCAATTGGACTCTCCTGTGGATTTGTGGCATCGGACAACGCCAGCAATATTGTGTGTGCATTAAATATGGGCAAATTCCAGCACGTCCCATGTTTTGCACATACCTTGAATTTGGTGGTGCAGAATTTTTTAAAAAACGACAGGGGCGTGCAAGAGATGCTGTCGGTGGCCAGAAAAATTGCGGGACACTTTCGGCGTACAGGCACCACGTACAGAAGACTGGAGCACCACCAAAAACTACTGAACCTGCCCTGCCATCATCTGAAGCAAGAAGTGGTAACGAGGTGGAATTCAACCCTCTATATGCTTCAGAGGTTGGAGGAGCAGCAAAAGGCCATTCAAGCCTATACAATTGAGCACGATATAGGAGATGGAATGCACCTGTCTCAAGTGCAGTGGAGAATGATTTCAACGTTGTGCAAGGTTCTGATGCCCTTTGAACTTGCCACACGTGAAGTCAGTTCAGACACTGCCAGCCTGAGTCAGGTCATTCCCCTCATCAGGCTTTTGCAGAAGAAGCTGGAGGCATTGAAGAAGGAGCTAACACGGAGCGATTCCGCTAGGCATGTGGGACTTGTGGATGCAGCCCTTAATTCGCTTAACAAGGATTCACGGGTGGTCAATCTGTTGAAATCAGAGCACTACATTTTGGCCACCGTGCTCGATCCTAGATTTAAAGCCTACCTTGGATCTCTCTTTCCGGCAGACACAGGTCTGCTGGGGTTGAAAGACCTGCTGGTGACAAAATTGTCAAGTCAAGCGGAACGCGACCTGTCAACATCTCCTCCTTCACATTCTCCCGCAACTGGGGGTGCGAGGAAAAGGCTCAGAATTCCGAGCCCACCCGCTGGCGGTGATGCAGGGCAGTCTGGAGCGACTGCTGATGCTGACATCTGGTCCGGACTGAAGGACCTGACAACGATTACGGACATGTCGTCTACTGTCACTGCATATGATTCTCTCAACATTGATAGAATGGTGGAGGATTATATGAGTGACCGCATCCAAGTAGGCACGTCACACAGTCCGTACTTATACTGGCAGGAAAAAGAGGCAATTTGGAGGCCCTTGCACAAACTGGCTTTATTCTACCTAAGTTGCCCTCCCACAAGTGTGTACTCCGAAAGAGTGTTTAGTGCCGCCGCTCACCTTGTCAGCAATCGGCGTACGAGGTTACATCCAGAAAATGTGGAGAAGATGATGTTCATTAAAATGAATTATAATCAATTCCTCCGCGGAGACATTGACCAGCAGCAATTGCCTCCACAAAGTACACAGGGAGCTGAGATGGTGGATTCCAGTGGGGACGAATTGATAATCTGTGAGGAGGGGGATGTACACGGTGATATATCGGAGGGTGAAGATGAGGTGGACATCTTGCCTCTGTAGAGCCAGTTTGTGCAAGGAGAGATTAATTGCTTCTTTTTTGGGGGGGGTCCAAACCAACCCGTCATATCAGTCACAGTCGTGTGGCAGACCCTGTCACTGAAATGATGGGTTGGTTAAAGTGTGCATGTCCTGTTTTGTTTATACAACATAAGGGTGGGTGGGAGGGCCCAAGGATAATTCCATCTTGCACCTCTTTTTTCTTTTCTTTTTCTTTGCATCATGTGCTGATTGGGGAGGGTTTTTTGGAAGGGACATCCTGCGTGACACTGCAGTGCCACTCCTAGATGGGCCCGGTGTTTGTGTCGGCCACTAGGGTCGCTAATCTTACTCACACAGCTACCTCATTGCGCCTCTTTTTTTCTTTGCGTCATGTGCTGTTTGGGGAGGGTTTTTTGGAAGGGACATCCTGCGTGACACTGCAGTGCCACTCCTAGATGTGCCCGGTGTTTGTGTCGGCCACTAGGGTCGCTAATCTTACTCACACAGTCAGCTACCTCATTGCGCCTCTTTTTTTCTTTGCGTCATGTGCTGTTTGGGGAGGGTTTTTTGGAAGGGCCATCCTGCGTGACACTGCAGTGCCACTCCTAGATGGGCCCGGTGTTTGTGTCGGCCACTAGGGTCGCTAATCTTACTCACACAGCTACCTCATTGCGCCTCTTTTTTTCTTTGCGTCATGTGCTGTTTGGGGAGGGTTTTTTGGAAGGGACATCCTGCGTGACACTGCAGTGCCACTCCTAGATGGGCCCGGTGTTTGTGTCGGCCACTAGGGTCGCTTATCTTTCTCACACAGCTACCTCATTGCGCCTCTTTTTTTCTTTGCGTCATGTGCTGTTTGGGGAGGGTTTTTTGGAAGGGCCATCCTGCGTGACACTGCAGTGCCACTCCTAGATGGGCCCGGTGTTTGTGTCGGCCACTAGGGTCGCTAATCTTACTCACACAGCTACCTCATTGCGCCTCTTTTTTTCTTTGCGTCATGTGCTGTTTGGGGAGGGTTTTTTGGAAGGGACATCCTGCGTGACACTGCAGTGCCACTCCTAGATGGGCCCGGTGTTTGTGTCGGCCACTAGGGTCGCTTATCTTTCTCACACAGCTACCTCATTGCGCCTCTTTTTTTCTTTGCGTCATGTGCTGTTTGGGGAGGTTTTTTTGGAAGGGACATCCTGCGTGACACTGCAGTGCCACTCCTAGATGGGCCCGGTGTTTGTGTCGGCCACTAGGGTCGCTTATCTTTCTCACACAGTCAGCTACCTCATTGCGCCTCTTTTTTTCTTTGCGTCATGTGCTGTTTGGGGAGGGTTTTTTGGAAGGGACATCCTGCGTGACACTGCAGTGCCACTCCTAGATGGGCCCGGTGTTTGTGTCGGCCACTAGGGTCGCTTATCTTACTCACACAGCGACCTCGGTGCAAATTTTAGGACTAAAAATAATATTGTGAGGTGTGATGTGTTCAGAATAGGCTGAAAATGAGTGTAAATTATGTTTTTTGAGGTTAATAATACTTTGGGATCAAAATTACCCCCAAATTCTATGATTTAAGCTGTTTTTTAGGGTTTTTTGAAAAAAACACCCGAATCCAAAACACACCCGAATCCGACAAAAATAATTCGGTGAGGTTTTGCCAAAACGCGTTCGAACCCAAAACACGGCCGCGGAACCGAACCCAAAACCAAAACACAAAACCCGAAAAATTTCAGGCGCTCATCTCTACATAGAGTAGTACTAGATCATGATATGCAACCCAAAGAAAATATATGATTGTCTATATATAAGTCTGTCTTGTATGCCAATGTATACGTTCAATGACAGATCATGTAATACCAAATATGAGGATCTCTGTTCTCATAATATTTTTCAAAATTATGTATGAACTAATATTGCAATTTCCCAATATTTACAGTTAGTTGGAAATAAAAGCAAGATTTAAATTAGAATTGCGAATATGCCAAATCTGATAGTTGACTCCATGATGTAAATTTATTAAAGTTCGGTTTGGGATTCAATTTTATGAATCAATAAAATCAACTAATTTTACATAAGAATATAAGTTTAAAGTGATTATTTTTGGCCCATACAAAATTACCAAAAAAACTTTCTTTACACTGTTTTATGCATGAACACCTACTGTAACTGTAGAATATATTTTTGTATTATTTAATTGTAAAAAATAAAAATACTTACAGCTGAAATAGTTGGCAATAACTGTAGCCCTAATCTGCCTTTCACTTTCTGTGCTTACATAGGGGCTGATCGCACGCTAGTTTTTTTTGCTGCTCTGCAATCAGGTCAGAACTGCGTATGCATATGCACCGCAATGTGCAGGCGCGTCGCACGGGTACAAAGCGGATCATTGCTGAGAGATAGATTTAATGAAGAATCCATTCGCATAGCCGATCACAAGGAGATTGACAAGAAGAGGGCGTTTGTGGGTGGCTACTGACTGTTTTCTGGGAGTGTTTGGAAAAACGCAGGCATGTCCATGCATTTGCAGGGCGGGTGTCTGATGTCAATTCCGGGACAAGCTGAAGTGATCGCAGCTGCTTAGTAATTTCTGGGCAACTCAGAAACTGCACAAAACTTTTTTTTTACCGCTCGGCTGCACATGCGTTCGCACACTTGCAAAGCCAAAATACACTCCCCTATAGGCGTTGACTATCTGATCGCAGCACTGCAAAAAATAGCTAGCGAGAGATCAGGTCTGAATTAGGCCCCTAGTCAGTTGTTTGCACCTGCCTACCAATAGAATGGTGTAGAAGCTCAAATCTCCTGTCTCTTATTATTCTATTAGTTTCATTAGTTGCATGTTCAATTTTGAGTTCAATTTGCTAATTGAATGTAAGTAAATGAGGGGATCCTATATGTGTATAATCTGATTTTTATAGAAAGAAGACAAAGTACATTGAAATCACAGTACACAAATACAATATTCGCAGTAACCTAGACCAGAATGACACTGTGCCAATTGTATAGAAGTTGAGCACTGCCAGTAAAATATCCAGCAAATTTAAAACAATTGTCATTCAATACCAGAACAAATCGCAAATTAAACCATAAAACTTTATAGAAAAAAGAGAAATAAGAGAGAGAAAGAAAGGAAAGAAAAGAGAGGGAAAGAGAAAAAGCGAAAGGGAAGGGTACTAAATTCAAAAACGTACACAGTGTCAGGAAAGCCTCTTTGGTAACAGTATTAAGAGATGTAAAGTTTATAAACATCTGTAGTTTTAAAATCTAGCCAGGGAGACCAAGTGGTCCAAAAATTTGATGATCGGAGAGTGGAGGCAAGAAGTAAATCTTCCATAATCATATAGCTATCTATTCTGCGGAACCAATCTCTCCGAGTAGGTGGGGATGAGGATTTCCACAGCACAGGTATAACTACACGAGTTGCGTTACAAAGATGTTTCAGCAAAGATTTCTTATAACTGGGTACTGAAAGTGAGGAAAGACCCAATAGCCAGAACGCCGAGTCATCTGGCAGTTGAACACATAAGATCTCGGTCGAGATCTTTATTACCTCATTCCAAAAGGGTCTCAGGCGTGGGCAATCCCACCATATATGAATCATCGTACCTATTGTTGAAGAGCAACGCCAACATTTGTTTGAGGAAGCAGGGAACCTTGTGTGAAGAATGGAAGGGTATCTATACCATCGGGTTAGTATTTTATATTGAGTCTCTCTAATCGGAATACATATAGAGCTAGCGTGCGTTTTGAGAAAGATAGATTCCCATTCTTTCTGTGAAAATGTTAAACCAAGATCTTTTTCCCATGCGAGGGCAAAAGACGGTTTGGTATCAGATTGGGAATTTTGTAGCATTTTATATAGAATAGAAACAGAGTGGTCTAGGGATTGGGGGGATGCGCACAGCTTTTCAAATGGAGTTAATTTGCGGGAAAATGCTGATCGTGCAGAATTAGTTAATATAAAATGTCTAACTTCTGCCTAATCTCGGAGAACTGTTTCACTTGAGATGCTGCAATCAGCTGGCCGACCCTGAAGAGCCCTGCCTCAGTCCAATGAGAAAAATGATTAGGATTAAAACCTGATGGAAACTCGTTATTAGCTAATGAGCAAGAAGGGGAAGAAATGGAGGGCAGACATTGTAGATTTTTCCAGACAGCTATCTTTGGAGAGATCGTCGGGTGAGGAGGGGAAAGCTTTGCAATTCGGGGTAACCAAGGAAAAATCTCAGGATGTTGTGACATACAAAACCCTTCAAGTTTCACCCATTGTTTGATATCCCCATTCTTGGTCCAATCGAGCACTCTATTCAATAATACAGCATGATAATAATTTTTGATGTTAGGTAGTTGAACACCACCAGAACTAGTAGATCTAGAAAGAGTAGCATAACCGATTCTGGGTCTTTTACGGAACCAGACAAACTGTTGAATCAGGTGCTAAATAGACTGGAACCAAGAATTCGGGATAAAAATCGGTAGAGTTTGGAAGAGGTACAGTAGGTTTGGGAGTGCCATCTACTTAAATCATTACGAATTAGGGGTAATATTGATGCAGAATTCAAGGTGAATATTTGCGAAAGATTATTTGTTAATTTAACTCCTAGATAAGTGATGCAATTAGAGTTCCAAGAGAAGGGGAATGCTTGTTGAAGGCCCCTAATCGCAGAGGGGGGAGCTGAAACATTAAGAGTGGAGGATTTAGAGTAATTTATTTTAAAGATAGAGAGTCCGCTAAAGGTATCAAGTTCTCGCATGAGATGAGGGAGCGAAATAATGGGATTAGATATGACTGCTAGAAGGTCGTCAGCAAAAAGCACCAATTTTCATTCCTCACCATCGACCTGGAGGCCAGAAATATTAATATTTTTCCTAATAGCTCTTGCTAACGCCTCAATACACAATACAAAAAGGGGGCAACCCTGTCTCGTGCCATTATTAATACTAAAGGAGTCAGAAAGAGTACCATTAATTCTGACCCTGGCAGTAGGAGAGGTGTATAAAGCCATGATTCTATTGAGCGCGATAGGTCCCAGGCCAATATGCTCCAGCACAGACCTCATGAAATCCCAGTTGATCCGATCGAATGCTTTTTCACAATCCATTGAAAGCAATATTGTGGGTAATTGCCTCAAACAAGCCAAGTGTATCAAATTCAAGACCTTGGTGGTGTTATCTTTAGCTTCCCTACCAGGGATAAACCCCACTTGATCCCTGTGTATTAGGGAGGGAAGAAAGCTATTCAGTCTAACAGCCATGAGTTTAGCATATAGTTTTAAATCAACATTCAACAGTAAAATAGGTCTGTAGCTGGAGCTCAACGCGGGATCCTTACCTTGTTTAGGAATTACTGTAATATGTGCCTCTAGGGATTGAGGGGAAAAATGTGAGGTAGCAGAAATGGCGTTATAAGCACAAAGCAGCAAAGGAGCCAAACTATCCTTAAATGTTTTGTAATATGCTATAGTAAAACCATCCGGGCCAGGGCTTTTACCGGACGGAGTCAACGAGATAACATGGTCCAATTCTTGCAGGGTGAACGGACGCTCTAACAGCTCTATATCTGTTGTTGAAATGGTAGGGAAGTCCGTAGCCAATAGATAGTTCCTAATCTGAGGTATCGCTATCGATGGGTTAGGGTTATTCGAGGTTGTAGCTAAATTTTATAGAGTCGAGTAATATTGTTTAAAACGAGGCAATTTCTGGGGTCTTGGAGTGAAGAAGGTAATTTGCATCTTTCATTGAACTAATAAATGAGGTAGAATGCTGTGCACGTAGAGCACGTGCCAACAATCTGCCAGGTTTATTGCCCCATTGGTAAAATCGATTTAGACATTTATGCATGGAGTGTAGAGTGTTATCAGATAGCACTTTATTTAATCGGGCTCTGACATCAATTAATTTTGCGTAAATTTCTCCAGACAGAGAAGTTTTATGATCAGATTCTAGGGTGTGTATCTGTTGTAAAAGGGTAGCTATAAGGGCCGTTTTCTGTTTTTTTCACATGTGTACCCAGCTGTATCAGTTTACCCCAGATAACACATTTATGCACCTCCCACACTACAATTTTGTACACCTCGGAAGTATCATTCAGGTCAATATAATTAGACAAGGCCTTTTCGAGTTCCCCTTTACAATAGGCATCTTGCAAAAGAGATTCATTCAAACGCCATGACCATTGACCTAAAGTGGGTGCTTGGAGCGAAAGAGTCATAGAAATAGGAGCGTGGTCTGACCACGTGATTGGACCTATATCGGCATCTAAAAGGAGGGGAAGGTGTCGGTGGCTTAAAAATAGATAATCTAAACGTGAATAGACCTGGTGGGGATGATAATAAAAAATAATCTCGAGTAGTAGGGTGAAAGACTCTCCAGGAGTCGGCCAGCTGAAGCTCATGAAAAACTTTCCTAACTTGGCAATGCTTGTGCTATGAAAATCTAGGGGCTGCGTTGGAAATATCTACCATGGGATTTAGGGACCAATTACAGTCACCTCCCAATACAGCCACGCCCTGCAAAAGGGAATCAAACTGAGAGAGGAACGAAGCAAAAAACTGAGGTTGGGCTTGATTGGGAGTATACAACACAATAAATGTGAAAACTTGTTGAAAAATTTGACAATTTAGCAAGAGTAGCCTACCTGGAACCAGCCTGTGGACAACCATGTCCGTTACACTGAGTTTTTTTGAAAATAAGATTGCTACCCTTTTTGTTTTACCTTCTGGATTGTTGCTAAAGAATGATAAAGGAAAGTGGCAGTCTGATAAGGAGGGAAGCCTCAGGCCTGTCATAAAATGTTTCCTGAATTAAGGCTACATCTACCTTATCCATCTATAATGATCTAAGCAATTTAGATCTTTTTTCAGGTACATTAAGACCTTTAACATTAAACAAAGAGATTTTAATTCGGGTAGGAACACTCATGAGGTCCAAAGTAAGGGAGTCGGCAGCATGTTTCCCAGGGAGACTACCAAGGAAAAGAGACAGAGATACAAAAAGAGGAAAGAACACTTAGAACAAAAGAAGAAAATGATAGAAAATGAACCATAAGCAAGCACCCGCTCCAAGAAATAGTACTGTACTAAGCGGGTAAGGGGACAAGGGAGTCGTCGTCAGGGGACGCAAACATTAAAATGCAGATACAAACATTTTAGAAGCAATCACAAGAAAACATAAATATCTAGCACCCGAATACAAGGAGTAACATCTTAAAACCATAACCACCACATATGTAGAAAAAAACATCGCAAATACAATCAAAGAACCAGGAGAAAAATGTAGAAGGATCTTAGCACCACTAAGAGGCGGAGCAATTCACAGACTGAAAAATCAAAACAATAGAGAGAGGACCCAGTCAGGTATTATTCGTGACAGAGGACACTGCGACAGCGGTCGGAGCGTTCTTGGCATAACGGACTGTCTGCCTGGGGGAACCTCTTTGTTTGTGTTGAGGCAGTTTCAGCTGCGGGACTTCCACCTCCCAGGCCGGGATGGCCAGCTCTGGCAGTCCCAGCGTTGCACAAAAGGACGTCAATCAGAAGAATTCTGCAGGAAGAGTACTTTCCCAGAATAAGAAACTTGTAGGTTAAAGGGGAACCCCCAGCGATATTTTAGTTGCCGCTTGCGAAGTTCGTCCGTCAAAGGTTTCAATGTCTTGCGTAGTTGAAGTGTATACCAGGACAAGTCTTGATAAAGGAAGATCGGCGTTCCATTGAAATCCACTCCATCTAACTGGCGCACCTTGCGCATTATTTCTTCCTTTCGCGTAAAATAATGCAAGCAGCAAATCACATCGCGGGGTCGGTCTGAGGAGAGTCCACGAGTCTTAAGAGCACAATGAGCCCTGTCAAAGACAATCTCGGTGTCAGGCTCACTTCCCAACAATTCATTAAAGATCTTCGTGAGAGCGTCTATCAGACCTGATTGTGGGACATCTTCCGGGAGGCCCCTTATACAAATATTATTCCGTCGTCCCCTATTGTCCAAATCTGTCACCCTATTTTGTAGAGAACGTATTTCCATGGTTTGGGCCGTAAGGATATCCTGTAAGGATCGGAAAAGTATCTTGGGTTTCCTCAACAGCTGTCAGCCTGTCCGATAGTTGTGAGATATCCTTCTTGACAGTCGCCAATTCCTGTCTAATCGTATCCTGAAGATCCTGTTTAGTGGGCAGTGTTTTAAGAAAAGTAAATAGTTCCTTGAATTCATTCCTCTCCCAGGATGGAGGGAGTGTAGGATCACCTTTGGACACGACACACGCGAGGAAGAGGGAGAAGAAGAAGGGCTGGCCGCCATTGATTCTTGATCCATCTCGGCCATCGCCGGTTGGAGAGAAGGCCTAATGGTCGTTTGAGATGAAGAGCTCTTTGGTCGAGGTGTGGAATTGGTCTGAGATGATTTCTTGGATTTGGTTCTGACCATAGTGTGGGAATATAGCAATAAAAGCGTAATTTGGTCCGAACCGTAGAAAGGTATAGGTGCAGAGCTACATAAGAATGCGTCTATTGAGCAACGACCCCCATCAGCCTGGCATTAATATATCATTGAGCAGCCAGCATCACATCAATGCATAGAAATATAGAAGCCTCACAAGTATCGCCATCTGCAGTTGGCAAATAGTCACATCTCCAAACAATTCCCGCCATTCGTTGCACATACAGAAAAGCAGGGAAGCTGTGTTATGAAAATGGCCACTTGATCCCAAATCCCCTTCAGCCTGAGGACCAGGCACTGTAACTGTAATCAGCTCCTCTTCAAAGAGCAATAAAAAGGGTGGGGGGTGCACAAACACAGAGGGTCCCCAGAGGCCCACAGATAAGAAATGTAGGATGAGGATGTCTGTAAGGGGAGGCCCTGTGTAGTCCCTTACCCCCAGAAGCCAGGCACAGCATTTCTATTGAGATACTGGGGATTCCAACCCCTTTTAATGAGGCCAGGACTCACCAGAGGTGTCAATCCTGGAGGGCAATTCAGGCAGGGGGGATCCAGGTACCAGCAGTATAAGCAGGGCAGCCGGGGAGGTCCATGTCCACGGTCAGCGGGTAAAAGCAGACGCGTCTCTGGACCACCACGCCGGCCGAGGGTCGCTTCCGGGAGTGGCCCGGTACATGAGGCCGTGGCTTCGGCGGGTGGTGCAGGACGCAGTCAGCGGCGCGCTGCATACTGGTCCCCGGGCTCCGTGTGGGCTGCGGGGAGTGGCAGGAGAGTCCCCAGTAGCCGGGCAGGGGAGCAGGGTCTTCGCCAGAGAGGGCAAAGGGTGTGAAAAGGAGAGAATAGCAGGAGCTGATGAGAAGCTGGAATCCACCATTAACCAGCCAGGCCACGCCCCGGGATCCTATATTTGACTATGGGAAAACATCAATGTTTTTCAGAAATTCGATTTTTAATGGGATTTGAGTTTAATTTAGTTTTATGTTCGATTTGATATTTGATTTTGTCTTCAGTTTATCTCCAAAATCAAATGGAAATTGAGGGGAAATCAAATGCCAAATCCCTCATAACTGAAAATCGAAGATTAGTGAATATACCCCCATGTGCTTTCCCACCTGCAATCCTGTGGCGAGCATGCACTATTGCCATCACTAGGGAAGGGGGGTGGACTGCACCACGTGACACCATCTAAGAGGGTGGCACCAAAATTACTGAAGCTGGGAGAAGGCACCGCACAATAATGCAGGCAGTGCCTGGCTCCCAGTAACTGAGGAGGAGCTGGCACAGAAGGTAGAGCTTCTGGGGGATGCCCAGCATCTCTGATAGTGCTGGGGATGCCCCAAGAGTAAAGAAAAGGGGAGCAGTGAGAGTATGCCCCTTCCAAGAATGCCATGCCCCATTTTTGGAATTTGCATCTTCCATTTACTGCACTAGGTGTCACCAACCCTAGGGAAGCCACCAATCCATGGTGTACAATCCATACTCATGAGTGCCTGAAGCAATATACAGTATAAGAAACTCAGGGAAAAAAGAAATGCACAGTTTGTCAAAATGCTTTTAACACATAATTAATTATATATAATTAATTATAATATATAGAATGATTACATTTCCACACTGATCTTGATAGCCCTACAAAATTGAAGATTTCTTGTTTAAGTTTTGCACAGAGCTATAGAGATTAGAATTTTCCCAATAGCGGCGGATGTGACAATCCTCAGTTAGGCATCAGCAATTTCTGGTTATTTCAAAATATTTCAATCATTATTCTTGAGAAATTATATAAAATATTATTATAACCTGTGTTGTAAGGAGTTGTGGCCATGGAAGTGATCACTTTTTCCTTCGCAATGGCTGAAAGAAGAGAGAAATTTTATTTTAAAGATGAGATAAATGACGTTCATATTTTTTTAATGTATTATTTAAAACAGAATACCTGTAAGTGTCAATGTGATTGAATTTGTAGGATTAGCAAATAATGTTTAAAATGGATTCATTTCTAAAGATTATTATCAAACATCTCAGACAAAGATCAAAGGAGATTTTGGCGATTTGGGTTATAGAGGTTGAGTATCCCTTATCCAAAATGCATAATCCCGCATTTTTGTGTCCCCTACTGAGATAATGACATATATAATGTCATTATCTCAGTAGGTGACCCAAAAATGTGGGATATTGAATTTTGTATAAGGGATATTGTACTCAACCTGTATTAGCAAGACTGAAAAGGAAGATGGTCCACCAAATGACCAAATGTAGCTATTGTAAGAAAGGACTGAGTTATTAGTTTCTGGGGATAAAGAGTATTTAATATGTACTGTAAGAAACACATCTCTTTTTAGGCGTACATTTGAAAAAAAATAGATTTGCCAGAAACAAAATCAGACCTGAATATTCATGTTGGATAGAAGCACACATGGGCACTTACATGGCATTAAAAAACTAGTAGATGTTTCAGAGAAGAGGTTACTTTTGTTGGTTTTGTTGAACTGGTATCTAAAACAAAATACAGGTTGAGTATCCCATATCCAAATATTCCGAAATACGGAATATTCCGAAATACGGATTTTTTTCAGTGAGACGGAGATAGTGAAACCTTTTGTTTTCTAATGGCTCAATGTACACAAACTTTGTTTAATACACATAGTAATTAAAAATATTGGCTAAAATGACCTTCAGGCTGGGTGTATAAGGTGTATATGAAACATAAATGCATTATGTGTTTAGATTTGGGTCCCATCGCCATGATATCTCATCATGGTATGCAATTATTCCAAAATACGGAAAAATCCGATATCCAAAATACCTCCGGTCCCGAGCATTTTGGATAAGTAATACTCAACCTGTATAACCATTCAACTATAGAACATGGGAATGTGTTATATCAGGTTATACAAATGAAAGACAATATGGTATAATGACACATATATGTGCTTTTGTGATATATCAAGGAGCCAAACTGTATGTACCATTAAAGATCATATTTGAGATATTATATTTTCCTAAATAGGAATAAAACATGTATATGAGCCAAATGTATTAGAATACTGTGTACTTTGTTATGGTATTTTTTAATTGTGGGTGACATGTAATGTGCAAGTACACCTGCAATGATTAGTAATATCAGATGTGAACAATGGACCATTGTTATGGTAATTTTTTTTATCCATACAATATAGATAATAACTGCAATCTCTTATAATAGCATGTGTACGGACAAATTAATTGAGGAACTTGCGCAGAACCCTGACATCGGGATAATGCAGTAAGGATCGCATAATTGGGGGTAATTCCAAGTTGATCGCAGCAGGAATTTTGTTAGCAGTTGGGCAAAACCATGTGCACTGCAGGGGAGGCAGATATAACATGTGCAGAGAGAGTTAGATTTGGGTGGGTTATTTTATTTCTGTGCAGGGTAAATACTGGCTGCTTTATTTTTACACTGCAAATTAGATTGCAGATTGAACACACCACACCCAAACCTAACTCTCTCTGCACATGTTAAATCTGCCTCCCCTGCAGTGCACATGGTTTTGCCCAACTGCTAACAAAATTCCTGCTGCGATCAACTTGGAATTACCCCCCTTGATCCTTACTGTTTTAATCCCCGAGTTAGCTATTGCAAGAAAAGTACTGAGATATTAGTTTCTGGGGAAACAGTATGTTGGATAGAAGCTCACACACTCAGTCCACAAAGGACATCACATCAAGTACATACAGTATTATATTTGTTGGGAATGTGTGTGTGCAGTCTTGATTGTCAGCAGAGTACTATACACATGAGCGGTTAAATTGTGTAGGCAATTATCACTCAAGTAGTTTAACCAGAGTCTGTAGTTTATTTGTAGAAGTGGCTGTACAGCCGCATTCACTGCTTCAAATATTGGTTGAGTAATGGAGCAGAGCCTGTTGTAGAGCAGAGGTGCAGACAGCTCACCAGCAAGTGGCTTTCCTCTCTTAGAGTAGTGGTGCAAGGCTCTCGAATGGTGGATAAAGTGGGTTTCATGAGTTAAGAGGATGACCGTCATCCACCATGTCAATCATGCACAGTGGCAAGATGAAAATACTCAGCATCCATCTCTGCAAGGGAATGGAGGCTACCTTTAGATGAGAGTGCTGCAGGCTCCTGGATCTGAGAGAACTGGGGAAAGCTGGTGTCCCTGGTAATATCATTACCAGAGACACCAGTCTCTGGTAATGTCCCCCTTTTCTCCATGGACAGAAAGACGACCTGCTCATGACCTGAAATCAAGATTGTGGAATAACAGAATAAGAGGAGATGAGCCAGGGGCCATTTTATACTTCCTATTAACATTATTACAAATGTATAGGGAAAGGTTCAGGCGATGAGTCCTTGGGAGCCAGACGAGGGAGGGTACCATAGAAAGACTCAATTTGTCAGCATCAATATCAACCCAGACCTTTCTAGCACCAGGATTACACCATTGTACACAGTGGGCAAGTTGTTCCGCAAGATAGTACCTCTTAAAATTGGGAATAGCCAGACCTCCACCCCAAAAGTGATGCTGCAATAGTTTCAGGTTAACCCAAGGGTGTTTGGTAGCCCCAAAAGATTGAGAGGTTTGAAATTGCAGAAAGTTGAATACATAGGGTGGTATATTTATTGGAAGAGTTTGAAAAAGGTACAGGAGCTGAGAGAGTACATTCATTTTCACCTGACCAATCCAGGAGATAAATTGATTGGACCATGATTGGTCAGATTTAACTTGGTCCAAAATGCATGGAAAATTGATCTGAAAGAACTGATTTTTTTTTTTATAATATTACGTGTTATTATTGAGAAATGATAAAAATATCATGATAACCTGTGCTGTGAGGAGTTGTGGCCATGGAAGTGATTCCAGTTTTCTCCTTGGTGGCTTAACAAAATTAAACAAATTTGGTTTTAGATATGAGATAAAATATTTTATGCTGCATAATTATAAACAACAGCACTGCAATTCAAGTTCGGTGATCAACGGCTGGGAAGGACAAAGCACGGGGACACAGAGGAACCAGGTGAGTCTCTGTAAGGGGGGCAGGAGAGGCAGCCACCGACTCCACAAAGAGCACCCCACCCCCGAGACCGACACCCACTTGCTAGCAGTCCACGGTGCCAGTGGATGGTCCTGACAAGATACATCACGGGTTACCGCACTGCATCAGGTGGGTCGGGTCCGGAGTCCCTGGGTAATACCTCCAGCACCCGCTAGCTGAGTCCACCTGCCAGAAGATCAACACCTGGCAATACGGGACACAAACTGGCCACAATGATAAGTGCACTAAATCACGAGCAGATTAGCGGGACGCCGCTATCTGCATTTTCAGAAGGAGCAATTTTTTAACAAGAGATATACTGTAAAAACAGTGAGACGCCTCAATTGTATAAGAGACAGAGATACTCCCTAACAGAAGTACGGAGTATAACATTAGAAGTGACTTTATTTATCAGTCAGCACTCAAGTCTTTGTTGTTATTCTGCTATTTTGCATTTAAAATTTTTGTATTCCAGTTTGTATATGCCTAGGTCTGCTGCATATGTACATTGATAAACGAGAGTAAACAGGTGATTTGAACCCACAATAGTGTTTTATCTATACCAGTTTCGCATTACATGATCACATGGTAACACCAAAATCTGGGACGAATAGGGGTTGAGCGCTTTTACCTATTGTCATTACATAATTATAAACAAAATTCCACTGTCATTTTTATTGTATTTGTAGGATTTGTAAATTAAGTTTGAATTATTTTAATTTCACATTTTTAATATCAAATATTTCAGACAAAGATCAAAGAATAATCAAGTTCCAAAAAAACTTGAAACTTCAACAATTTGGAAAACAGGACAAAAAGATTGTCCATTTTTCTACTGAATGCAGCTGTTGCAAGATACAACTTATTATGACACAGTACTCTATATACTAATCCTTGGAGAGAGATAAAGTAGATGGAAATAACGTACAAGCCAATCAGCTCTTAACTACCATGTCATAGGTTGTGTTTGAAAAATGACAGTTAAGAGCTTGTTGGCTGGTACTTTATCTCTGTCAACTTTATCTCTCTCCAAGGCTTAGTACATTGGGGGTCATTCCAAGTTGATCGCTCGCTGCTGTTTTTTGCAGCGCAGCGATCAGGTCTCTACTGCGCATGCGTATGCACTGCAATGCACATGCGCGTCATACGGGTACACAGCGGATCATTGCTGAGCTATGGATTTAATGAAGAATCCACACGGGCGATAGCAAGGAGATTGACAGGAAGATGGCGTTTGTGGGTGGCAACTGACCGTTTTCTGGGAGTGTTTGGAAAAACGCAGGCGTGTCCAGGCGTTTTCGGTACCAAAAAGACTGAAGTGATCCCAAGGGCTGAGTAAGTCCAGACCTACTCAGAAACTGCACAAAATGTGTTTGCACTGTTTGGCTGCACAGGCGTTCGCACACTTGCAAATCGAAAATACACTCCCCCGTGGGCGGCGACTATGCATTTGCACGACTGCTAAAAATAGCTAGCGAGCGATCAACTCAGAGGGCCATAGATCCCATAGTTAAACAAATGTCTTGGGTACGTACATGAAATTGGAGAAATAATATGCTTCATAGAAGTGGTTATATTTGTGGATTGCCTTGAACTTGTATCTAAATAAAAAAGAATATAAATATTTAATTAGAGAACATGGAAAAGCTGTACAACTACAAAAAAAAATTATGATATGGTTCATAGATATGTCAATCTTGTATGCTAAGGAGTCATGTGTTCAATAGTTGGTCATCCAATACCATATATGAAAAAATCTATTAATTTTTTCTACAACCATGTATAGAGTAATATTCCCAATTTCCCATTTTTTCAGTAAGGTAAGAAATTAAAAGATTCCAATCATTATTGTGAATTTGCAAAATCTGAAATCAGATGGATATATGGCTTTGTGCTATTGAGTCACAACTTTAAAACTGCATTGATCACCTACATTATATCAAGTGTACAGAATAAACCATGACTGTGGTCATGTGCGGGAATGTACTTTATCAATGCAATGTTGGCAATCGCTATAAACTGCTTTGATGCCCATGTACAAACCAATTAATTCAAGGAGGTGTCAAATGGTATAGTACTGTGTTCATGCAACATTTTTATTTTGTCAGCAGGTACCTTCCATCTGGGTCCCCAATCCTGCAAATGCAGCCCTAAGCAATATATAAGGAAATGAGGGCAAAAAGAATGGCATAAATAGTTGTAATGAGTTCAATTAATTATAATGAAGTAAAATGGGTAGAATAATGACTTTTACACATGGGTCTTGATGGATCAACAATATGCAAGACTTTTTGCCAAACTTTTTAAGGGAATTTTAGACATTAGACTTATCCTAATAGTGGCAGGTATGACAAACCTCAGTTGGGAATAAGCACATTTGGTTATTTCAAGACTTAGATAGACATTGATATAATGATTGGCAAACCCACAACTATTAGAAAAGTACATGCCCACCTTTGGTATCTAGAGTTTGCATACAGTAAGTAACTATGAGTGAGATTGTTGTGTAGGGGTCATAGGTATTTAGTGTGTCCACACTATAACAATTGTAAAATAATATAGTATTGTTCTTGATAAATTATATAACATTTAATAATAACCTGTGCTGTAAGGGGTTGTGGCCATGGAATTGAGTGCTGTTTCCTTGGTGGTGTCTAAAATAAGAAAAGAATATATGAAAGAAATTTGGTGTTAGAGATAAGTAATATTCATATGTTTATCACTACTCCCAGCTTGGAGGGCTCAGATATCAGACCAGTGGGGTTATTTACCAAGGAGGGTGGTAAAACCTGGTGATTCTGAGAATATTTAAGTCCAATAATTAAACGGTCAATGTTAGATGAAGCATCACACTTTTAAATATTAGACATAAAGATGCTCACAAGTTTTACAACCCAAAGTTTTGGAAATAAAACCCCAAATATCATAACATTACATTGGCATAATACATACTGTAATTTGTATCAGCAATTTACAAAATACAGTACAGAAATTTCTGACAAATTATACAAAATATCATGATAACCTGTGCTGTGCTGAGTTGTGGCCATGGAAGTGTTTCCTGTTTCCTCCTTAGTGTCTTTACAAAATTAAAGAAATTTGGTTTTAGATATGAGATACATTTTTTTTTGCTGTAAAATAATAAATTAATTCCAGTGTAAATATCATTGTATTTGCAGGATCATAAATTAAGTTTGGATTCTTTTTATTGCAATTTGAAATATCAAATATCTCAGACAAAGATCAAAGAATATTCTGGTTACAAGAAAACCTAAAACTACTGCAATTTGAAAAACAGGATAGGAATCTTGTCTATCTCATCATGCAATTTAACTATTGCAAGATACAATGTATTTGTTGATGGGGAAATGAAGTATTTTCTCATACGTCCTAGAGGATGCTGGGGTCACTTCAAGAACCATGGGGTATAGATGGGATCTGCAGGAGACATGGGCACTTTAAGACTTTCAAAGGGGTGTGAACTCCCTCTATGCCCCTCCTCCAGACTCCAGTTTAGAATCTGTGCCCAGGCAGACTGGATACACACTGAGGCGCTCTACTGAGTTTCTCTGAAAAGACTTTATGTTAGGTTTTTTATGTTCAGGGAGAACTGCTGGCAACAGACTCCCTGCTTCTTGGGACTTAGGGGAGAGACGTCAGACCTACTTCTGTGAGTTTAAAGGCTCTGCTTCTTTGGCTACAGGACACCATTAGCTCCTGAGGTCTGATAGCTAGGTACGCCTAGATGCTCGTTCCCAGAGCCCGCCGTCACCCCCATTGCAGAGCCAGAAGTCAGAAGACAGGTGAGCAGAAGATCAGAAGACTTCAGTGACGGCTTTGAGGTACCGCACAGTGATCGCGCGCTGCGTGCCAAGCTCCCACTACACAGCGTCACTACAGGGTGCAGGGCGCGGGGGGGGGGCACCCTGGGCAGCATTTTAGCCTCAATAACTACCTGGCAAGAGCGGACTAAGTGCCAGGGCACTGTCCGGACCCCTGCCAGTATAATTTTTAAAAAATTTTTAAAAGCGAGTCTGAAGTGCACCATTACGGGGGGCGGAGCTTAGCCCTCACAGCACACAGCCCAGCGCCATTTTCTCTACACAAGGCTGCAGAGACACTGGTCCTTCCAAGTAACAGGGTGCAAAACGGGGGGGGGGGGGGGGCACAGTTATTTGGGTGCATTATATGTAACTTATAAAAGTGCTGCAGGTCTGAAACATTTACTTTGGTGTTTTCAGACCGGGATTGGGCGCTGGGGTGTGAGCTGGCAATATCTCCCTCTGTGTCTCTCTGACAGGCTTTACTGTGGGTCTGTCCCCTATAGGCCCAGTGTGTTTACGTGTGGTGAGTGCACGTGTGTCGGCATGTCTGAGGCGGAGTGCTCTTCCCAGGAGGAGACTATGTTAGGGACACAAATGGCTGCGGGAGTGACCCTGTCGGCACCGCCGACACCTGATTGGGTGAATGTGTTGAGTGCTCTGAATGCTAATGTGGCTCTGATAAATAAGAGATTGGATAAATCTGAGTCACAGAACCAGGCATGGAAGAAATCCGTAGAGGATGTGTTGTTTCAAGTCCAGACCCCCTCGGGGTCACAAAAACGTTCATTTGCCCAGCTGGCTGACACAGATACCGACACAGACACTGACACAAGTGTCGACTATAGTGATGCCAGATTAGATCCAAAACTGGCAAAGAGCATTCAGTACATGATTGTGGCAATTAAAGACGTATTACATATCACTGAGGACCCTGCTGTTACTGATACTAGGGTCTGTATGTATAAGGGAAAGAATCCTGAGGTAACGTTTCCTCCCTCTCATGAACTGAACACGATTTGTGAAAAGGTTTGGGAAAATCCTGACAAAAGTTTTCAGATTCCCAATAGGATTCCAGTGGCGTATCCTTTTCCCTCTGGGGATAGGGAAAAATGGGAGTCACCCCCCATTGAGGACAAAGCTCTATCTCGGCTGTCCAAAAAGGTGGCTCTTCCGTCCCCTGACACGGCAGCCCTAAAGAATCCTGTGGATCGTAGGCAGGAAAATACATTGAAATCCATTTATGTCACCACGGGTACGCTACTCAGACCAGCCATTGCATCTGCGTGGGTGAGTAGCGCTATTGAAAAATGGGCAGATAACTTGTCATCTGAAATAGATACCCTGGATAGGGATAGTGTTCTCTTGACACTAGGTTATATCAGGGATGCTGCAGTCTACCTAAAGGAAGCTGCGAGGGATATTGGCCTATTGGGATCAAGGGCCAATGCCATGGCAGTCTCAGTTAGGAGAGCATTGTGGATTCATCAATGGAATGCTGATGTTGACTCTAAGAAAGCTATGGAGTCTCTACCGTGTAAAGGTGGTGTATTGTTTAGTGACGGCCTCGCTGAGTTGGTATCTACGGCTACCGTGGGTAAGTTATCATTTTTACTTTATGTGCCTGCACCACAAAAGAAAGCACACCACTATCAGATGCAGTCCTTTCGGCCCAATAAATACAGAAATTTTCGAGGGTCTTCCTTCCTTGCTGCTAGAGGAAAGGGAAAAGGTAAATGATCACCGTCCGGGGCCGGTTCCCAGGAGCAGAAGTCCTCCCCGGCTTCTGCCAAATCCACCGCATGACGCTAGGGCTCCTCTGCGGGAGTCCGCACTGGTGGGGGCATGTCTCAGGTTCTTCAGTCAGTTCTGGGCTCGTTTGGCCCTGGACCCATGGGTTTTAGAAATAGTATCTCAGGGGTACAAACTGGAGCTTCAAGACATTCCCCCTCGCCGATTTTTCAAATCGGCCTTACCAGCTCTCTTCCGGACAGGGAGGTGGTATGCGCCGCAGTACAAAAATTGTGTCACAATCAAGTCATTGTCAGGATTCCCCCGTCGCAACAGGGAGAAGGCTTTTATTCGAGCCTGTTCGAGGTCCCGAAGCCAGACGGCTCAGTCAGACCAATCCTGAACCTCAAATCCCTAAATTTCTAACTAAGAAAATTCAAATTCAAGATGGAATCTCTCCGGGCAGTGATCTCCAGTCTGGAGGAGGGGGATTTTATGGTGGCGGTAGACATAAAGGATGCCTACTTACATGTTCCCATTTATTCTCCACATCAGGCTTACCTGAGGTTTGCAGTTCAGGATTGTCATTACCAATTTCAGACGTTGCCGTTCAATCTGTCCACGGCTCCGAGGATTTTCACCAAAGTAATGGCTGAAATGATGGTTCTCCTGCGCAAGCAAGGAGTCACAATTATCCCATACTTGGACGATCTCCTGATAAAGGCGAGATCCAGGGACCAATTACTGCAGAACATTACGCTCTCCCTGACAATTCTGCAGCAACATGGTTGGCTCCTAAACTTGCCAAAATCACAGTTGGTCCTAACGAGACGGCTGTCGTATTTGGGAATGATTCTGGACACAGAATTACAGAGAGTTTTTCTTCCAGTGGAAAAGGCTCTGGAAATTCAGAACCTGGTCAAACAAATTCTGAAACCAGCAAAAGTATCGATCCATCAATGCATTCGGTTGCTGGGGAAGATGGTGGTGGCCTACGAGGCCATTCAGTTTGGCAGATTCCATGCCAGAGTGTTTCAGTGGGACCTGTTGGACAAGTGGTCCGGGTCCCATCTACACATGCACTGAAGGATAACCCTGTCTTCCAAGACCAGAATTTCACTCCTGTGGTGGCTGCACAGCTCTCACCTCCTAGAGGGATGCAGGTTCGGGATCCAGGACTGGATCTTAGTGACCACGGATGCGAGTCTCCAAGCCTGGGGAGCAGTCACACAGGGGGAAAGCTTCCATGGAAGATGGTTAAGCCAGGAAATGTGTCTACACATAAACGTTCTGGAATTAAGGGCCATTCACAATGGCCTTTTGCAAGTGGATTCTCTTCTTTGCAATCGGCCCATCTTGATTCAGTCGGACAACATAACAGCAGTAGCGTACATAAACCGCCAGGGCGGAACAAAGAGCAGAGCAGCAATGGCAGAGGCCACAAAGGTTCTCCGCTGGGTGGAAAGGCATACAAGCGCTCTGTCAGCGATCATCATTCCAGGAGTGGACAACTGGGAAGCAGACTTCCTCAGCAGACACGATCTCCATCCAGGAGAGTGGGGTCTTCATCAAGAGGTCTTTGCAGAAGTGACAAGTCTTTGAGGAATTCCTCAAATAGACATGAAGGCGTCTCGCCTCAACAAGAAACTTCAGAGATATTGTTCCAGGTCGAGGGACCCTCAAGCAATAGCAGTGGACGCCCTAGTGACACCGTGGGTGTTTCAGTCGGTGTAAGTGTTTCCTCCGCTTCCACTCGTTCCAAAAGTGATTAAACTCATAAGAAGAACAAAGGTTCAAGCGATCCTCATTTTTCCAGACTGGCCAAGGAGGGCTTGGTATCCAGATCTTCAGGAATTACTCATAGGAGATCCCTGTCCCCTTCCTCTATGAAAGGATCTGTTACAGCAGGGGCCGTGCGTGTTCCAAGACTTACCGCAACTTTGTTTGATGGCTTGGAGGTTGAATGCCGGATCCTAGCCCGAAAGGGTATTCCCAAGGAAGTCATCCCCACTCTTATTTAGGCCAGGAAAGGAGTAACGTCTAAACATTACCACCGTATTTGGAGAAAATACGAGTCTTGGTGTGAATCCAAGAAGGCTCCTACGGAAGAATTTCAGTTAGGACGTTTTCTCCATTTTCTACAAGCCGGTGTGGATGCGGGCCTAAAGTTGTGCTCCATTAAAGTACAATTTCAGCCTTATTGGTTTTCTTCCAGAAACAATTGGCCTCCCTTCCAGAAGTTCAGACTTTTGTGAAAGGCGTGTTGCACATCCAACCTCTCTTTGTGCCCCCTGTGGCACCATGGGTTCTTAACGTGGTGTTGCAATTCCTTCAATCTCATTGGTTTGAACCTTTACAAAAGGTGGAGTTGAAATTCCTCACTTGGAAAGTGGTCATGCTGTTGGCCTTGGCATCCGCCAGGCAGGTGTCTGAATTGGCGGCCTTGTCTCACAAGAGCCCTTATTTGATCTTTCATGAGTATAGAGCAGAGTTGAGGACTCGTCAGCAATTTCTGCCGAAAGCGGTTTCATCGTTCCACTTGAACCAACCTATTGTGGTGCCAATGGCTACTGACGCCTTGCTGGAATCGAAGTTTCTCAATGTTGTCAGAGCTTTGAAAATTTATGTGGCCAGAATGGCTCGGTTTAGGAAAACGGAGGCTCTGTTTGTCCTGTATGCTCACAACAATATTGGGGCTCCTGCTTCCAAGCAAACTATTATTGCGTGCTGGATCTGTCATACGATTCAGCAGGCTCATTCTACGGCTGGATTGCCATTACCGAAATCGGTGAAGGCCCATTCTACCAGAAAGGTGGGCTCGTCCTGGGCGGCTGCCCGGGGTGTCTCGATATTACAGCTTTGCAGAGCGGCTACTTGGTCGGGTTCAAACACCTTTGTGAAGTTCTACAAGTTTGATACCCTGGTTGATGAGGACCTCATGTTTGGTCAATCGGTGCTGCAGAGTCATCCGCACTCTCCCGCCCGTTCTAGAGCTTTGGTATAAACCCCATGGTTCTTGAAGTGTCCCCAGCATTCTCTAGGACGTATGAGAAAATAGGATTTTAATACCTACCGGTAAATCCTTTTATCTTAGTCTGTCGAGTATGCTGGGCGCCCATCCCAGTGCGTACTGTATCTGCAGTTGTTAGTTGTGGTTACACACATGTTGTGTTATGTTTATAGTCAGCCTGTTGCTGATGTTGTTCATGTCGTTGACTTGCGTTGTGTTAAATGCCATGTTGTACGGTATACTTGAGGTGTGAGCTGTTATATATCTCACCTTAGTTTAACAATAAATCCTTTTCCTCGAAATGTCCGTCTCCCTGGGCACAGTTCCTATAACAGGAGTCTGGAGGAGGTGCATAGAGGGAGGAGCCAGTTCACACCCCTTTGAAAGTCATAAAGTGCTCATGTCTCCTGCGGATCCCGTCTATACCCCCATGGTTCTTGAAGTGACCCCAGCATCCTCTACGGACTAAGAGAAAAGGATTTACCGGTAGGTATTAAAATCCTATTTTTTATTTCATATTTGAGAAATACATTTACTAAGACTATTATTAGGAGTAGAGATGAGTGGGTTCAGATTTACTCAGTTCTTAATGCCAGAATTATCGCAAAGTCAGATTTTACGGATGTTTCTTATTGGCTAACCAAAACCCGTGACATGCGACAGCCAATAAGGAGATTCGAGTAAATCCAAGTAAAACCGAACCCGCGCATCTCTAATTAGGAGTACATTTGAAAAAACTTACCTCATTCAAAGTCACACAAATGTTCACATGAGAAATAGACATTAACTCAAACCACAAAAAGTTGACATGTGCTATACAGTATGCCTAAAATACATTTAAAATGACATAGTTACTGAACTAAGACAAATATCTTAAGTACAGTACTTACATGGAATTCGAGAAGTAGTAAGTTTAATAGAAGTAGTTAGACTTGTGGATTGCTGTGAACTGGCCTCTAAAATAAAAAAATAAAATATATAACTAGAGAACATTGCTAGGTCAGGCTGTACAACTACAAGAAAATATGATACGGTCCATAGATAAGCCTAACTTGTACGCTAAGGAGTCATATGTACAATAATTGGTCATCAAATGTCATACTGTATATGAGAAACTTTATTGATATTTTCTAAAACCATGTATGGACTAATATTTCTCATTTTTTCAGGAAGCTTAAAAATGTAAATATTTAAATTATTGTGACTGAGCAAACTGTGATAGTAGACAATGCTATGTGATGGATGATTCACTTATATTAGCATATACTATTAAGTCCCAACATTCAGACTGAAATGATCACTTATATCAAATCTACAGAATGAACCATGATTATGAACATGGAACTGTGGGGGAAGAGCACCAGGACCAGGCTCAGCAGGGACATCCCCATTGCTTCTGAGTATGCCACCCACATTCTCATACCCACCCGTACTAAGATCTGATCAAAATAATGTTATCCCAATTGTACTTCTGCCGCTAATTACCTGCTATTCTGTTTTTTTTTCTGTTTTTTTTTCTTTCCATTGCTCGCTTCCACCCCACCATGTGTTTTTCCTGTAATGTTTACCTCCACTGATTGCACACCTTTCCATTGTGCCCTACATGCAGGGTACATCATACTACTGCATAAGCATCAGTTTTCCCATATATGAACTTGGCCCTTGTATGGCTCACCTCCCACCGTGTAACCTTCAAAGTGTGCCCAACATGGCTGCCCCATATGGTACACTTGTGGATGGGATGAAAAATACATGGACCTTGTGGTTTTGTTGGAACCCTACTCTAAACTGTAGGACTCTGAAATCACCCCCATTTTGGGTCATCTCTTCTAGTGGTGGACTATTCCACCTTGGGTAATCCTACACTGAGCGCCCAAGATGGCTGCCGCACTTGGTACCTTGTGAGGGTGGAATACACAACCCTTGGAAGTTACTACCCAAAATGCCTACACCAGCCCTGCATTATGCTTTCTATGTGCTTAAGGTTTTCTTTTATGTCTGTGTGGCTTATCTATTGCTGTATTACTTAAATCTTCTGTATTATGTGTATTGTTTTTGATGTCTGTAAAGCGCCTTGAGTCCTGTGGGAGAAAGAGCGCTATATAAATAAAATTATTATTATTATTATTATTATTATTATTATGGTCATGTACAAAGGCAGCCCAAAGCAGTATATAAGGAAATAAGTGCAAAAAATGCACAGCTTGTTGTAATGCTTTTAAAGATTTAAAGAAGTATAATGGAGTAAAATGTATAGAACAATTACATTTTCACATGGGTCTTGATAGCTCAGAAAAACCTTGAGAATTTTTGTTCAACTTTTTTAGAAAATTGTAGAGATTAGATTTTTCTAACAGTGGCATGTGTGACAACCCTCAGTTGGTCACTAGCAGATTTGATTATAATAGACTAAGTAAACATTAATATAGTGATTGGCAGTCCCACAACTGTCAGAAAAGTACAATTCCACCGTGGGTATCTAGACTGTGCATACAGTAAATCAATGTGAGTGAGACTGTTGCTTAGGGCTAAATGTACTGCATGTATTCAAACCATAACAATTGTAAAAATGTAGAATTATACTTGATAAAAAGTATTAAATGTAATTATAACCTGTGCTGTAAGAGGTTGTGGCCATGGGAGTGATCTCTGTTTCTTTAGTGGTAGCTAAAAACAACAACATAGTTTTAGAGGGAAAACATGTAATATTCATATATTTATCACTGCACCCATCTTCGAGGGCTCAAAGATCAGACTAGTGGTTTTATTTATGAGGGTGGGGTTGTAAAACCAGATACTTCTGAGAATATTTATGTATGAAATGTAGTATGATGTAAAATGTCAATGCTAGTAAAAGCATTGCCCATTTAAATATCAGGAATAAAGATGGTCAGAAATTTTTCAACCGGACATTTTAGAAAGCAACCCCCATGTGGAGGGATGGTTTTACCATGGAGTTCGGCTGGCATCCCGCACGGCCACCGAACTTGGGCAGTATTACATCCCGCCCCATATTTCATTATATTCTATTGGTATAATTTGTCTCAGCAATTTACAAAATATAGTATAGACATTTTTGAAAAATGCTAAAAATATCATAATAACCTGTACTGTGAGGAGTTGTGGCCATGGAAGTGATCCTTGTTTCCTCCTTGGTGGCTTAACAAAATAAAACAAAATTGGTTTTAAGTATGAGATAAATTATTTTATGCTGTAAAAATATAAACAAAATACCGGTGTCAATGTTATTGTATTTCCAGGATCTGCAAATTAAGCTTGAATTATTTTAATTGGAATTTTTAATAACAAATATATCAGACAAAGATCAAAGAATATTCTGGTTACAAGAAAATGTAAAACTTCAGCAATATGAAAAGTAGTACAGGAAACCGGTCTATCTTACCACTCAATTTTACTATTGCAAGAAACAATGTATTTGTTGATAGGGAAATAAAGTATTTTTTATTTCATATTTGAGAAATACATTTACTATGACTATTATTAGGAGTACATTTGAAAAAAAATTACCTCACTCAAAGTCACACAAATGTTCACATGAGAAGCAGACATAAACTCAAACCAAAAATAGTTGACATTTGTTATGCCATATGCCTAAAATACATTTATAATGACATACTGTTGTTACTGAACTAAGACAAATGTCTTGGGTACTTACATGGAATTGGAGGCGTAGTAAGTTTCACAGAAGTAGTTAGACTGGATTGCTGTGAACTGGTCTCTAAAATAAAACAGTAAAATAAATATATACAGTAACTAAAGAACAACGGGGGTCATTCCGAGTTGTTCGCTCTGTAAATTTCTTCGCATCGCAGCGATTTTCCGCTTAGTGCGCATGCGCAATGTCCGCATTGCGACTGCGCCAAGTAAATTTGCTATGCAGTTAGGAATTTTACTCACGCTTTTTTCTTCGTTCTGGTGATCGTAATGTGATTGACAGGAAGTTGGTGTTTCTGGGCGGAAACTGGCCGTTTTATGGGTGTGTGGAAAAAACGCTACCGTTTCTGGGAAAAACGCGGGAGTGGCTGGAGAAACGGAGGAGTGTCTGGGCGAACGCTGGGTGTGTTTGTGACGTCAAACCAGGAACGACAAGCACTGAACTGATCGCAGATGCCGAGTAAGTCTTGAGTTACTCAGAAACTGCACAGAGATGTCTTATCGCAATATTGCGAATCTTTCGTTCGCAATTTTAAGAAGCTAAGATTCACTCCCAGTAGGCGGCGGCTTAGCGTGTGCAAAGCTGCTAAAAGCAGCTTGCGAGCGAACAACTCGGAATGACCCCCATTGCTGGATCAGGCTGTACAACTACAAACCCAAGAAAATATGATATTGTCCATAGATTGGCCTAACTTGTATTCTAAGGAGCCATGTGTACAATGATTGGTCATCAAATAACATACAGTATATAGGAAATTCTATTAATATTTTCTAAAACCATGTATGGACTAATATTTCCAATTTCTAATTTTTTCAGGAGGGTTGAAAACTAAAAATATTTCAGTTATTATTGTGAACGTGCAAACTCTGATAGCAGACAGTGCTCTGTGATGGATGATTCACTTATATTGGCACACACTATTAAGTCCCAACTTTCAGATTGAAATGATCAATTATGTCAATGTACAGAAAGAATAATGATTATGTTCATGAACAAGGGCAACCCAAAGCAATATATCAGAAAATGAGGGCAACAAAATTCACAGCTTGTTGTAATGCTGTTAAAGATTTAATGTAAGTATAATGGAGTAAAATGTATAGAATAATTACATTTTCACATGGATCTTGATAGCTCAAAAAAACTTGAGAATTTTTGTTCAACTTTATTTTAGAAAATTTTAGAGATCAGATTTATCCTAAGATAGATAGATAGATAGATAGATAGATAGATAGATAGATAGATATTTTTATTGTCATTGTAAAAAGAAACAACGAAATTAAGATCTGGGACATTCACATAAACCATTACAAATCACTGGTCAAATTAGGATGAACAATAACAGATGGAAAGAAACTGTACTTAAAACGAGATGTTCTCGTTCTAATACACCTGAAGCGTCTACCGGAAGGAAGAAGGGAAAAGCTGCAATAGTTAGGATGATAACAATCTTGTACAATGCTTTTTCTTTTGCGGAGGCAATTTTCAACATAAATATCAATTGATGGAAGCTCACAGCCAACAATACTCCTAGCTGTATGTACAACACGCTCCAGTATCTTCCGCTCACCCTTGGTGCTGTTACCATACCACACTATAATACGATATGTCAACATGCTTTCAATTACACAGCGATAAAACCTAACTAAATTTGCCCTGGATAGATTTGCAGTGCACAATTTCCTAAGGAAAAATAGGCGCTGCTGGGCTGCAATATTAGTAGCTCATGATAAATCATCTGAAATAATAGTGCCCAAAAGTTTGAAATCTCTAACTTGCTGAACTGGTTAGTTCTCGATAGTTAAAGGAATCAGCTCAGATCTCCCCTGGTGTCTGAAATCCATAATTATTTCTTTGTTTTTTTTCAAATTCAAAACCAAGTTATTGCTGTTGCTCCACTTGACCAAGGCCTCAACCTCGTTACGGTACGCCCTCTCGTCACCGTCCGAAATGAGCCCCACAACAGTGGTGTCATCAGCAAACTTGATGATAGAATTTGTATTACCCTGGTGAATGCAATCATGGGTAAACAAAGAAAACAAAAGGGGATTTAAAACACACCCCTGAGGGGTACCTGTACTGATTTTGATTACAGAGGACATTAAATTACCCATTTTCACTTGTTGGGGCCTATTGATTAAAAAGTCTAAAATCCAGTTACATAACATCACAGACAATCTCAGACTTTTCAGTTTGGATATCAAAGTTACTGGCAAGATAGTATTAAAAGCTGAGCTAAAATCAACAAAGTGCACTCTAACATATGTATTTGGCACTTCCAAATGACTGAGGGAAGAGTGAACCACAGATAACAAAGCATCCTCCATCAACCTATTTTGCTTGTAGGCAAATTAATGGTTGTCAAACCCAACAGGCAAATTACTTTTTATGTGAGCCAATACAATTCTCTCAAAGCATTTCATTATAAGGGGGGTCAGAGCAATCGGACGAAAGTCATTCAAATTAACAACTTTTGAACTTTTTTGTAGCGGAATAACAGTCGTAATCTTAAAACACTCTGGGACTACGCAAGTTGCCAAGGACAAGTTAAAAATATAGGTAAAAATCTGGGCCAACTCACTGGAACACCCCTTCAGCACTTTCTCTGGAATCCCATCAGGACCAGGCGATTTCCTAGTACAAACTCCTAATAAACTATTTCTAACCGAAGTCTCGGAGAGAACTAACAAGGGTTCTTCACCCAAATGAAGAAGTTTACTTACAATAGAGGTATTACTCTTTTAAAATCTAGCATAAAAATTGCTCACATACTTCTAGAATCATGCTCGTTATTAAACTGTGATTCAATCTTAGCTGTAAATTCTCTTTTAGCTTTAATAATTCCTTTTTTTAAATTTAATCTTGCCTCTTTATACACAAGAGAATCAATGATTCCTGGCACGGAGCAGAGACCACACCTCCCCGTTCATCCACGGCTTCACATTTGGAAAATGCTTAACAACCTCTGTTACAGTAACATTGCTAATACACAAACTGATATAAGACATAACAGAAGATGCCAATAAATCCACATTAGCAACAGAATCCTTCATAGACAGAGCCACAAATATTTCAGTGGTATGTACAGTATGACAACACTCAGTTGGGCATTAACAGATTTGATTATATCAAGACTTAAGTAGATATTAATATAATGATGGGCAATCCCACAACTGTCAGAAAAGTACAATTCCATCCTGGGTATCTAGACTGTGCATACAGTAAATCAATGTGAGTGAGATTGTTGTTTAGGGCTCATAAGTACTGCACGTATTCAAACCACAACAATTGTAAAAATATAGAATTATCCTTGAAACTAATTATTAAATTTAATGATAACCTGTGCTGTAAGGGGTTGTGGCCATGGAAGTGATCTCTGTTTCCTTAGTGGTGGCTAAGAGAAAAAAAAAGTAGGTTAAAGGAGAAAATACTGTAAGGAATATTCATATATTTATCACTGCACCCATCTTCGAGGGCTCAAAGATCAGACATGGGGTTTTATTTATGAAGGTGGGGTTGTAAGACCAGGTACTTCTGAGAATATTTATGTCTGAAATTTATAACATTTTAAAAGGTCAATGCTATTAAAAGCATTGCCCTATTAAATCTCAGGCATAAAGATGCTCAGAAATTTAGCAAATGGACATTTTGAAAATCAACCCCCATGTGGAGGGATGGTTTGCCTTGTAAGTGATTGCCCCTTTAAAAAAATGTCCGAGTTCAGCCGGCATCCCGCATGGATTCTGAACTCAGGCAGTATTACATACAGCCCCATATTTAATTATACTGTGCATCCAGAAAGTATTCACAGCACTTCACTTTTTTCCACATTTTGGTATGTTATAGCCTTATTCCAAAATGGAATAAATTCATTTTTCCCTCAACATTCTACACACAATACCCCATAATGACAATGTGAAAATGTTTTTTGGAGAGTTTTGCTAATTTATTAAAAATAAAAATCTAAGAAATCACATGTACATAAGTATTCCCAGCCTTTGCCATAAAGCTCAAATTTGAGCTCAGGTGCATCCTGTTTCCACTGACCATCCTTGAGATGTTCCTATAGATTCAGTTGGTTGGACATGATTTGGAAAGGCACACACCTGTCTATATAAGGTCCCACACTTGACAGTGCATGTGAGCACAAACCAAGCATGAAGTCAAAGGAATTGTCTATAGACCTCCGAGACAAGACTGTCTCGGGGCACACATATGGGGAAGGATACAGAAAAATATCTACTGCTTTGAAGGACCCAATGAGCACAGTGGCCTCCATCATTCGTAAATGGAAGAAGTTCGGAACCACCAGGACTCTTCCTAGAGCTGGCCAGCCATCTAAACTGAGCAATCGGGGGAGAAAGGCCCTAGTCAAGGAGATGACTAAGAACCTGATGGTTACTATGTCAGAGCTACAGCATTACTCTGTGGAGAGAGGAGAACCTTCCAGAAGGAAATCCATCTTTGCAGCAATCCACCAATCAGGCCTTTATGGTAGAGTGGCCAAACGGAAGCCACTCCAGAGTAAAAAGCTCACGGCAGCCCACCTGGAGTTTGCCAAAATGCACCTGAAGGACTCTCAGACCATGAGAAACAAAATTCTCTGGTATGATGAGACAAAGATTGAACTCTTTGGCGTGAATGCCAAGCATCATGTTTGGAGGAAACCAGGCACTGCTCATCACCAGGCCAATACTATTCCTACAGTGAAGCATGGTGGTGTCAGCATCATGCTGTGGGGATGTTTTTCAGTGGCAGTAACTGGGAAACTAGTCAGGATAAAGGGAAAGATGAATGCAGCAATGTACAGAGACATCCTGAATGAAAACTTGCTTTAGAGTGCTCTTGACCTCAGACTGGGGCAACGGTTCATCTTTTAGCAGGACTATGGCCCTAAGCACACAGCCAAGATATCAAAGGAATGCTTCAGGACAACTCTGTGAATGTCCTTGAGTGGCCAAGCCAGAGCCCAGAGTTGAATCCGATTGAACATCTCTGGACAGATCTAAAAATGGCTGTGCACCGACGCTTCCCATCCAGCCTGATGGAGCTTGAGAGGTGCTGCAAAGAGGAATGGGCAAAACTGCCCAAAGATAGGTGTGCCAAGCTTGTGGCATCATATTCAAAAAGACTTGAGGCTGTAATTGCTGCCAAAGGTGCATCAACAAGGTATTGAGTTAAGGCTGTGAAAATTTATATACATGTGATTTCTTAGTTTTTTATTTTTAATAAATTTGCAAAAAAATGCAACAAAAACTTTTTCACGTTGTCATTATGGGGTATTGTGTGTAGAAATACCGGTGTCAATGTTATTGTATTTGTGGGATCTGCAAAATAAGGTAGACTTATTTTAATTGCCATTTTTAATATCAAATATATCAGACAAAGATCAAAGAATATTCTGGTTACAAGAAAACTTAAAACTACTGCAATATGAAAAGCAGAACAGGAAACCGGTCTATATTAGTACTCAATTTAACTGTTGTAAGATACAATGTATTTGTTGATGGGGAAATAAAGTATTTTTTATTTCATATTTGAGAAATACATAAACTATGACTATTATTAGTACATTTAAAAAAAAACTTACCTTACTCAAAATCACACAAATGTTCGCATGAGAAACACACATAAACTCAAACCACAAATAGTTGACATCTGTTATGCAGTATGCCTAAAATACATTTATAATGACATTGATACTAAACTAAAACAAATATCTTAGGTACTTACAAGGAACTGGAGAAGTTGTAAGTGTGCTGTAAGGGGTTGTGGCCATCGAAGTAATCTCTGTTTTCTTAGTGGTGGCTAAAAGAAGAGAAATTAAGAAATGTAGTTTTAGAGCGAAAATAAGTAATATTTATATATTTATCACTGCACCCATCTGCGAGGGCTCAAAAATCAGACCTGTGGTTTTATTTATGAGGGTGGTGCTGTAAAACCAGGTACTTCTGAGAATATTTACTGTATGTTTCAAATGTAATTAAAATTTAGAAGGTCAATGTTTGTGAAAGCATTGTCCTTTTAAATATCAGTCATAAAGATGCTCAGAAATTTTGCAACCGGATGTTATGGAAATCACCCCCCATGGGGCGGGATGGTTTTGCCTTGTAAGTGATTTAAAAAAATTACAGAGTTCAGCTGGCATCCTGCACGGCTTCTGAACTCAGGCAGTATTACAACCTGCCCCATATTTCATTATATTCTATTGGCATAATTTGTCTCAGCAATTTACAAAATACGGTAAAAATTTTTTTGACAAAATGATACAAATATAATAACCTGTGCTGTGAGGAGTTGTAGCCATGGAAGTGATCCTTGTTTCCTCCTTGGTGGCTTAACAAAATGAAACAAATTTGGTTTTAGATATGATATATATTATTTTATGGTGCATAATTATAATCAAAATACCAATGTCAATGTTATTGTATTTGTAGGATTTGCAAATGAAGTTTGAATTATTTTAATTTCACATTTTTAGTATCAAATATCTCAGACAAAGATCAAAGTATACTCTTGTTTCAAGAAAACTTAAAACTACTGCAATTTGAAAAGCAGGACAGGAAGCCGGTTTACCTTTCTACTGAATTTAACTGTTGCAAGAAACAACTTATTTATTGATGGAGAAATAAAGGCAAATGTCTTGGGTACTTACATGGAACTGGAGAAGTAGTATGTTTCATAGAAGTGGTTTGACTGGTGGATTGCTGTGAACTGGTATCTGAAGTAAAAAAGTAAAATAAACTTATAACTAGATAATATGGGGAAGGGCTAGATCAGCAGGACAGGAAGCCGGTTTACCTTTCTACTGAATTTAACTGTTGCAAGAAACAACTTATTGATGGAGAAATAAAGGCAAATGTATTGGGTACTTACATGGAATTGGAGAAGTAGTATGTTTCATAGAAGTGGTTTGACTGGTGGATTGCTGTGTACTGGTATCTGAAGTAAAAAAGTAAAATAAACTGATAACTAGATAATATGGGGAAGGGCTAGATCAGCAGGACAGAAAGCCGGTTTATCTTTCTACTGAAGTTAACTGTTGCAAAAATCAACTTATTTATTGATGGAGAAATAAAGGCAAATGTCTTGGGTACTTACATGGAACTGGAGAAGTAGTATGTTTCATAGAAGTGGTTTGACTGGTGGATTGCTGCGAACTGGTATCTGAAGTAAAAAAGTAAAATAAACTTATAACTAGATAATATGGGCAAGGGCTAGATCAGGGACAAGTCTATCTTGAATACTAAAGACTCACATTATGGCCCTCATTCCGAGTTGTTCGCTCTGTAAATTTATTCGCATCGCAGCGATTTTCCGCTTATTGCGCATGCGCAATGTTCGCACTGCGACTGCACCAAGTAAATTTGCTATGCAGTTAGGTTTTTTACTCACGGCATTACAAGGTTTTTTATTCGTTCTGGTGATCGTAATGTGATTGACAGGAAGTGGGTGTTTCTGGGCGGAAACTGGCCGTTTTATGGGTGTGTGTGAAAAAACGCTACCGTTTCTGGGAAAAACGCGGGAGTGGCTGGAGAAACGGGGGAGTGCCTGGGCGAACGCTGGGTGTGTTTGTGACGTCAAACCAGGAACGAAACTGACTGAACTGATCGCAGATGCCGAGTAAGTGTGGAGCTACTCAGAAACTGCTAAGAAGTGTCTATTCGCAAATCTGCTAATCTTTCGTTCGCAATTTTACTATGCTAAGATTCACTCCCAGTAGGCGGCGGCTTAGCGTGTGCAAAGCTGCTAAAAGCAGCTAGCGAGCGAACAACTCGGAATGAGGGCCTATGTGAACAATGACTGGTAATCAAATAGCATATATAAGTAACTCCTTAATAAATGTCTAAATAATGATAGACTAAAATTCCCAATTTCCCATTTTTTAAGTAAGTTTACCATTTTACCAATTTCCCATTTTTTAAGTAATTTTGGAAGGTTTTTACTGTATCCACACCACAACAATTGAAAAATATTTAGCATTATTCTTGATATATTATATAACATTTAATGATAACCTGTGCTGTAAGCGGTTGTGGTCATGGAAGTGATTACTGTTTCTTCAGTGGTGGATAAAATAAGAAAAAATAACTAAGAAAGACATTTGGTTTTAGAGAGAATATACATGATATTAATATATTTATCAGTGCTCCCGTCTTGGAGGGCTTAGAGATAGGACCTGGTGCTTCTGAGCATATTTATGTCTGATATTTAAAAGGTAATTTCTAGAAGAAGCATTGCCCTTTTAAATATTGGGCATAAAGATGCTAAGAAGTTTTATAACCTGAAATTGAGGAAATAAGCTCCCAAATGTCATCACATTTCATTGACATAATTTGTATCAGCATTTTTAAATATAAAGTATATACATTTTTGGGAAATTATAAAAATATAATGTTATCCTGTGCTATGAGGAGTTGTGGCCGTGAAAGTGATCCCTGTTTCCTCCTTGGCAGCTTAACAAAAAAAATGATTTTAAATATGAGATAAATTTTATATTATGCTGTACAATTCTAAAACAAATTCCAGTGTCAATGTTATTGTAGGTTTCATAAATTAAGTTTGAATTATTTTAATTTCACATTTCTTATATCAAATATCTCAAACACCGATCAAAGAATATTCTTAATACATACTTACTTAAAGATACTGCAGTTTGGAACACAGGACTGGAAGGTGGTCCATCTTTCTATTGAATTTAACTATTATAAGAAACATCTTATTTGTTGATGGGGAAATACTATAGAGCACGGGTCTTCAACCTGCAGCCCTTCTGCTGCTGTGGAACTATCACATCATGCTATTAAGGCATGCTAAAATTGAGGCAAGACATGCTGGGATGTGTAGTTCCACAGCAGCGGGATTGCCGGAGTTTGAAGAGCCATGCTATCCAATGTTTTTTAGTTAATATTTGAGAAATACATTTCCTATGTCTATTATTAGGAGTACATTTGAAACAAACTGACTTACCTTACTCAAAATCATACATAAATGTTCACATGAGAATGAGACATAAATACTAACCACAAATATGTCACATCTGTTATGCCATGTGCCTAAAATATGTTTATTATGACACAGTTACTGAACTAAGACAAATGTCTTGGGTACTTACACGGAATTGGAGAAGTAGTAAGCTTCATAGATGTGGTTAGACTTGTGGATTGCTGTGAATTGATTTCTAAAATAAAAAATAAAAATAAATCTACAACTAAAGAACATGGGGAAGTGCTAGATCAGGCTGTACAACTACAAACCAAAATAAAATATCATGACATGGTCCCTAGATAAGTCTTTTATGCTAAGAAGTCATATGTACAATCATTGGTAATCTAATAACATATATGAGAAACTCAAATAATATTTTCTGCAACCATGTCTGGATTAATATTGCCAAATTTAGATTTTTTCAGTAAGGTTGGAAATTACAACATTTCAAACATTATTGGGAATGTGCAATCTCTGAAAGCAGGCAGTGCTATGTGATGGTGGATTTACTTATATTGGCATATACCAGTGGTTCCCAAACTATCTGACTGCAATGGTCACTTATATCAAGTGTACAGAACGCACCATGACTATGGTCATGTACTTTATCAATGCAATATAGGTAATAACTATATACTGCTTTGATATCAATCTACAAACAAATGAATTTAACAAGCTATCAAACAGTATAGTACTGTATTCATGGAACTTTTTTATTTTTGTCACCAGGTGCCTTCCATCTGTGTCCCCAATCCTTCAAATGCTGCCCAGTGTCAGGAAATGATGGGAAAACTGATTGCACAGCTCATTGAAATGCTTTTAAGTATTTAAAAAAAGTATAATGAAGTAAAATGTGTAAAAGGATTACACTTACAAATGGGTCTTGATAGCTCAACAAAACTCAAGATTTTAACTTTTTTAGAAAATGTTAGAGATTAGATTTATCCTATTAGTGGCAGGTGTAATAATCCTGAGATGGGCATAAGTGTATATGGTTATTTCAAGACTTAAATAGACATTAATATAATAATTGGTAATCCCAATACTATCAGAAAAGTTATAATGTGTTGATTGGTGTTGGACCCCTAGGCCTGGGTACAATGAAATTACACCAAGGAAAAGTGTAAGAAAATGTTATATTGCGTAAGAAAACAGATTAAAATGGGCAAAATACATATACAGTACAATAGATAAAAACCATATGCACTAGGGTAAAAAGCATACACCCATATAGATTGCACATAAAGTCAATGAATTGCGGCTCGTGGAGGAACTTCTGGTGATGGGATTCTTTTGGACGCACTACGCTTTTACACCTTTCTGACTCCACATCCATACATCGGGTATGTTTACAACGAACACTATAGAGACTCATTGACTTTTTGTGCAATCTACAGAATATGGGTGTATGCTTTTCACCCTAGCGCATATCATTTTTATCTATTGTATATGTATTTTGTCAATTTTATTCTGTTTTCTTATGCAATATAAAATTTTCTTATGCTTTACCGTTGTGAAATTTCATTGTACCCAGCGCCCAGGGGTCCAACACCAAACAACACTTTATTACTGACCCCTTTGGGATATAGGGAAATCTGGGTGTCAGTACCCAGGCAGCAGAGGGAAGGTAGCGCTCCAGATCCACACTAAACTCACTTTCCCACTGTCAGAAAAGTACCTGTCCACCCCGGGTATCTAGACTTTGCATACAGTAAGTCAATATAAGTGAAACTGTTGTTTAGGGCTCATAGGTATTGAGTACATCCACAACAAAACAATTGTAAAAAATATAGCATTATTCTTGATATATTATATAACATTTAATGATAACCTGTGCTATAAGGAGTTGTGGCCATGGAAGTGATTACTGTTTCCATAATGGTGGTTAAAATAAGCGGGGGAAAATAAAGAAATTTGGTTTTAGAGACACAATAAATTACATTAATATATTTATCTCTACTCCCAGCCTGGAGGGCTCAGAGATCAGATCAGGGTGTTTATTTATGAAGGTGGGGTTGTAAAACCTAGTGCTTCTGAGCATATTTAGGTCTGATATTTAAATGGTGATTGCTAGAAGAAGCAGTGCCCTTTTAAATATTGATCCTAAAGAAGCTGACATGGTTTACAACCTGAAATTGAGAAATAAACTCCCAAATTTCATCACATTCCATTGGCATAATTTGTATCAGCACTTTTAAATATATAGTACTGTATATAAATTTTTCAGAAATGCAAAAAAACTTATGATTACCTGTGCTATGAGTAGTTGTGGCCATGGATGTGATCCCAGTTTCCTCCTTGGGGGCTTAGCAAAATGAAACATATTTGGTTTTAGATACGAGATAAATTTATTTTTTTATGCTGTACAAGTCTAAAAAAATTCCAGTGTCAATGTGATTGTAGGATTCACAAATAAAGTTTGAATTATTTTACTTTCACATTTCTAATATCAAATATCTCAGACAAAGATCAAAGAATGTTCTGAATTCAAAATAACTTTCTATTGTATTTAACTATTGTAAAAAACAACTTATTTGTTGATGGGAAATACAATAGAGTGTTTTTTAAGGGAAAGTGGTAATGGTGGACTCTGTAAATGCATTTAAAAGGGGATTGGATGAACTTCTGATTGAAAAAGATATCCAAGGTTACAACATTTAAAATATTGACGTTGTTAATCCGGGTGTAACATGATTTGTTAACTAGTCATAAAACATTCTTCAGCAGGCACAGTAAAATCAACTCAACTTACAGGTAATACAAAATACAGGTCGAACACAATGGGCATTTTGCCTCTTTTCAACCTCAATTACTATTTTATTATGTTACTATGTTAGTTAATATTTGAGAAATACTTTTACTATGATTATTATTAGGAGTACATTTAAAACAAATTGATATACCTCACTCAAAATCATGCATAAATGTTCACATGAGAAAGAGACATACAGTAAACACTAATCACAAATACTACACATCTGTTATGCCATATGCCTAACATACATTTATTATGACAGAGTTTCTGAGCAAGACAAATATCTTGGGTACTTACATGCAATTGGAGTAAGTTTCATATATGTGGTTAGACTTGTGGATTGCTGTAAATTGGTTTCTAGAATAAAAAAAGTAAAATAAATATATAACTAGAGGACATGGCTTAGTCCTGGATCAGGCTGTACAACTACAAACCAAAGAAAATATCATAATATGGTCCATAGATCTATCTTGTGTGCTAAGGAGTCATGTGTACAATTATTGCTTATCAAAAAAACATAATTGAGAGACTCTAATAACATTTTCTACATCCGTATATGGATTAATAATGCAAATTTCCCATTTTTTCAGTAAGGATGGAAATTCAAAGATTGCAATTATTATTGCGAATGTGCAAACTCTGACAGCAGACAGTGCTATGTGATGGAGGATTAATATTATACTTATATTGGCATATACTGTTAAGCCCAAAATTTCAGACTGCAAAGGTCACTTATATCAATGTAATATAGGTAATATATATGAACTGCTTTAATACCTACGTATAAACAAATTAATTACAGTATAGTACTGTATTCATGCAACATTTTTAATTTTGGCACCAGGTGCCTTTCATGTGGGTCCCTAATCCTGCAAATGCAGCCCAAAGTTAAACCCCCCCCCCCCACAAATGAGGGCTTTGAAAATTGCACAACTTGTTGTAATACTTTAAATTAGTTATAGTAATTATAATGAAGTAAAATGTGTAGAATGTTTACATTTACACATGGGTCTTGATAGTTAAAAAACATTCATCACTTTATGTCTGACTTTTTTAGAAGATTTTAGAGATTAGATGTATCCTAACAGTGACATGTGTGATAACCCACAGTTGGGCATAAGCATATTTCATTATGTAAAGCCTTAAATAGACATTATTAAACTGATTGGTAGTCTCTCTACTATCAGAAAACCACATGTCCATCCTGGGTATCTAGACTTTGCATATGTCAATATGAGTGAGAATGTTGTTTTTATGGCTAATAGGTATTGAGTTTATCCACCAATAATAATTATAAAAAATTTAGCATTATTCTCAATAAATGTCTAAATTCACTTTGTGTAAGGCAGTATGAATGTGATGGTTGTTTATGGCCCGAAAGGTATTTTGTGTACCAACAGCATAACAATGGAAAAATATTTTTAATTGTTCATTTTAAAAATATATAATAGTCATGATAACCTGTGCTTGATAACGTTGTGGCCATGGAAGTGATCACTGTTTCCTTTGTGGTGCCTGAATAAGGAAATAAATTTGGTTTTAGATACAGTATGAGATAAAAGACATTCATATTTTTAATATATTAATAAACAAAAAACTATGGTGTCAATGTGATTATTGTTTTGGCAGATATAGTTTGAAATAGTTTAATTTCACAGTTTTAATATCAAGCATCTTAGGCAAAGGCAAAAAGATTCTGGAAATTTGGGCTACAAAAAAATTGAGATTACAACTATTAGTATGTCTGGAAAGGAAGATTTTAAACCTTTATATTTAATTTATTGCAGGGAATACCTTAGCTTTTATTTGAAGATAACAAAAATAATAATTCATGTCTGAGAAATAAATTAAACATTATTAGGTGTGCATTGGAAAGAAATGTAATTCTGTCAATCCAAATCACATATGAATGTTCACAGGACAACCTTGTTCACCCTCAATCCATAAACAGTTCACATGTACTGCTTATTTTACAAAAAAAAATGTATTAAAACATATAGGGGTATATAGCATTCTGGGAGCAAAGCGGGGATGTTGGGAGAGTTTTCAGGGTGGCTGCCTAACGTTACATGTAGCCGCTCTGAGAAAAGAAATGGCGCCGGACCACCAGCCAATGCAGCCAGACTGCGCAGGCAGGGGTCAATCTCTAATCAATGCATTTGCAATTAAATTGCGAATGCATCGCAGGGCGGCACCACACACATGCTGGGAAGCCTTGCCCTTTGCAGGACAGACCCCAGCATGTGACCAGATGGATGCAGAGCTTGCTGCGGGAAGCAAGATCTGTGTCCATCTCTGAAAATCCCCCGTAATGCAGTGAGAGATGGCCGGAGCTCCAAGATTCCGGCAAAACTCATATGATTTTTTAAAGCAGCAATCATTTGCAAGGAAAAACCAACCTGGTTGAGCCTTGTAAATGATTGCCATTTTATGGACTACTACTGCCATTTCACTGTTTTTCTCATTACCTTGGAGATGAATATTTTTAAATCAATTTTTGTATGTGATAAAAGTGATAGAAGATGGTGCTTTGTGATAGAGATTTCACTAACATATGTCATATACAAGATCTCTACTCTACGGTAATATTTGCTCATTTCATTAGTGTAGTATGGACCATGACTATTTTCATGAATTTTATCAATAAAATATAGATAGTAACTGTAACCTCCTTTAATGCTTGTGTACAAATTAAAGAACCTGTCACACAGTATATTATAGTATTCATGTGACATTTTTACTTCAGTTACTATGTGCATTCCCATTTGGGTATCTAACCCTGCATATGGTGGGGGTACATGTACTTATATGTGCCCAAAAAAAGCAATACATAGGTACGAAAGGACAAAAAAGTAATAGGTAACTTGTCTACTACATACTTTACTACATAGTTTAAACAATAAAATGAGAAAATCATTTTGTAAAATAAAGTTAAATATTTAGAGTGATTACATTTCCACCTGTGTCTTGGTTGGTTGACATCTTGTCTAGTTTTTGAACAGTATTATAGAGATTACACTGACTATAGTGGTGGAGTGATATTACTCAATTTGGACCAAGATATTTTGATCAGTTCAAAAGTTAGAGACATTAAAATTAAAGTGAGATTAATAATTCCACAACTGTCAAAAAAGCACATGCTCACACTGGGTAACTTGACTTGGTATCCGGTTGATAGATAGACAGTGTCTAGTTAGACAGTCAATAGATAGACACCATATGTTAGACAGGCATTAGGTCGACATGGTCAAACGGTCAACAGGGTCAAAAGGTCAACATGAAAAAGGTAGACAGTACAAAAGGTTGACAGGGTCAAAAGGTCTACAGTGTCAAAAGGTCGACATGAAAATGGTCAACATAAAAAAGATAGACACTTTTATGTCATACCTTCTCTATTCATGTCGGCATAGAGTTGGTTATAAACCTTGTGGTGAGCACAGAAAGCCACCGAGCCTGAAGCGTGGTGGCCAAAGCAATCCCCGCAAGGGTATGCCTTACTACAATTGGGGGTCCCGATGACAAAACTATCCACACAAACCACAAAAATGCAAAAAAACATGGTGTGTACCTTTTTTTTGTGTCGACCATTTCCATGTCGACCGTTTGACCCTGTTGACCTTTTGTACGGTCTACCTTTTTCATGTCGACCTTATGACTCCGTTGACCTTTTGACCCTGTCGACCTAATGTCTGCCTAACATATGGTAATTATCTATCGACTGTCTAACTAAACACTGTCTATCAACCCACACCCAATTGACTTTGTATAAGGCATTATGGGCTAAATTCAATTCGCCATGGTAATTAACCATGGACTGATTGGTTTGCCAGGGCTATCCAATTACAGACAGCAGCAGCCAGCAGGCTGTACTTAATACGGTTTTCTGTGCAAGCCATAGGGAGGCTTGGACAAAAAAAATCTGTGCTACAATGTAATTGTCCTTGTCGGGGGTGCATTAACCCGTAGCTCCAGGTACTTTTCCAGGAACATATGGGTTAATGCACTTTAGTTGCAAATTTACTATGCAAGAAAACTGTTCTGAAATTCAATAGTCTTATACATAAAAGCTGGAGGCTACCACCCTTTTCCCCACATGGTAAATTACCACTGCTAATTGAGGCCATTGTTTTACCCATACGGTATGTGGCTTGATCATTATTGTATTTTAATGTAACTGCAGCATAGCAATTGTCAAATATTTAGTATTCTTGGTAAATTATATACAATTCCATAATAACCTGTGTTGTAAGGAGTTGTAGCAATAGAAGTCATCATTGTTTCACTTGTGGTGGCTAAATGAAGACATACATTTGGATTTAAAGTTGAGATAAATTACATTCATATGATTTATTGTACAATTTGAAACAAAATACTGTTAAGTCTTAATGTGATTGAAATGTTAGATGCACAAATAAGGTTTGAAATGGTTTTATTTTACAATTTTTTCCAAACTATGTACAGATTAATATAGGCATTTCCCATTTTTTATATTGTGAATATGCCAAGTCTGATAGCAGACATTGTTATGTGATGGAGTTTTCAATTGTGTATGCATGTACTGTGGAGTCTCAACTTCAAAACCACAATGATTGCCCATACTGTGGGTGGGATGTACTAAGCGGAATATGCAGTAAACCCCATGTTTACCGCATTTTCCTGATGTACTATCCCCCGGCCGGCAAGTGAGCACCGCGGCAGGGTTCGCCAGCTTTTGCTGGTGATAGCCCATAGAAGCCTATGGGCTTCTCTCCATGGCGCAGTGTGAGGGATTTAATCGGATCCCTCCCAGCATTCCCTGTGGCCGCCCCGTCACCTCCCACATGCGCAGACTGACTCCCAGGGCTGAATCCCGGAAGTCAGGCTGCCACGGTGTATCATGGAGGACAGCTCTTATTGGAAGAGGTGTCCTCTGCAATGCTGATTGCATATGTAAGTACATATGTGATCAGCATTTTGGCACAGGGCGGTGATGGGTAGCGATGTACATTAGTACATCCCACCCTGTATCTTTAATCTTTGTGTACAGTCAAGTTTATTAAATGAGTTGTTAAACAGTATTGTACAGTGTTCGAGTGACATTTTTTCTTTTGTTCTCACATGCTTTCCCATCTGGGAAAATGACATAACATTTTTAGACTAATTACAGTACATCTTCACAATGGTCATGGAAGGCCTGCACAATTGTTGACATTTTGTCCATGGTTTGTACAGTATCTTAAAGTACATATTTTTACAGTATGAACAATACTGGTAGGTGGAACAGGATCAGGACAGGATCACAGTGGTCAGGATCCCTGCAGTCAAAATACCGAAGCTAGAATACCGACCCACTCGTAATGCCGACACCAGGATCCCAAATAGGGTCACAAGCCCGATGCCGGAATCTTGACCACCGGGTTTCTGAACAAACGTGTGCCAGGCTGCAGGACAGGTAAATCACGGGGGGGGAGGATTAGGTTTAGGCTCCAGGGAGAGAGTTAAGGTTAGGCTGCAGGTGTCAGGTTTCTCAACAGTGGGATGCCACGGACGTTATTTTGAACGATGGCATCCCACCCACTGGCATTTAGATCCCAACCCAGTGAGTCAATACTCTATTAAAAACGAGCAAGTTTTGGTTATTTTAAATTGCTAAATGATACATTAATATAATAAGTAGCAATCCCACAAGTTTCAGAAAAGTATGTGTCCACTCTGGGTAATTTGACTTGATTTAGGGCATTATAAATGAGACCGTTATTTAAAATCCATTAGTATTTAGTGAGCCCACAACATAACAGTTTGTAAATTATGCAAAATGAAATAATAACCTGTACTGGATGGAGTTGTAGACATGGAAGAGGTCACCGTTTCCTTAGTGGTGGCTAAAATATTAAAAATAAAATTGGATTTAAAGATGAGACAAATTTCATTATTATAATTTATTGCACTACTCGAAACGTAGTAACGGATGGCCATAATGTGATTGAATTTTGTGGATCAGCAGTATAGTTTGAATTGGCTTCATTTCACATTTTTAATATAACACATCCCATCCCATCCAAAGATGAAAGGAGATTCTTGGGATTTTGAATTAAACCAAATGAAAATGAAAACTATTCAAAAGAGTTAGATCAGAAGGATGACCACTTTTCTGTGAAATGTAACAAATGCTGGGGAAATTGATTACTTAACTTTCAATGTTTGAGAATTCATTTGTTATGACCCTGATTATAAATAAATTGAAACAATTTCCTAAATCAAATTCACACATTGATATTCATATGAAAAAGAAGCATACAAGTGTACTCAATAAATAGAGACTTCACATCTACAGCATTACATAGAAAACTTATAATATTTTCTTATACTTACTGAGGTAAATCTTATTGGCACTTACATGAAATTGGAGAACTAGCTGTTGTCATAGAAGTTGTTACTTCTGTGGGTTGTTGTGTGCTGGTATCTAAAACATAAGTAATATAAACATTTATCTAGGAAAAATGGTAAAGAGCTAGCTCAGGTGTAATGCACTGAATAAATATGATATAGGGGCAGATGTACTAAGCCTTGTAGAGTGATACAATGAAGAGAGGTAGGGTACACATCAGCACAATGGCCAAACAGGCCAATGGTTGGGATGATTTCCCTTCATCCCAGACCAACCCTGATTGGCCATACACATCAAATAATTTAATAAACCATGGAATGATATATGTTGTTCCATCCTTCATTCACATGTGTAGGACCACAGGCGATATTGTCCAGTTGGACATGCAGCGCGGCCAACCAGAAGATATCACATGAGACCTGCTGGAGCATGCAAATGAGTGCACACATCAGACAACATGCACAATTTGTCATTTCATCATGGCAAATTGTGATGATATCAGCCTGATTTGTATCAACCTATAAACTACCAAACAATCTGCTCCTAACTGTAATTTTTCAAACAAAGACTGCGACATGGCAGTACAGAGCTGATTGGCTGGTACTTTATCTCTGTCCACTTTATCTCTATCAAAGGCTTAGTAAATAGACCCCTTAACCTCTCTCTGTAATCTCTTTCCAAGGCTTATGTCTCTCTCTTTCCACGGCTTAGCACATCTGGCCAATATTCCATATATATGTCCTTTTTGTAATCTTATGAAGTACTGTACATGTTCATGATATACGATTAAATGTCACATCTAACAATCTTTATTATCCTAATATTTTTTCAACCCATTCATGAAATAAAATATTAATTTCTCAATTGTTCTCATTAGTTTGGAGATTAAAATTTTCAGTTCATGATATACATTTGCAATATACAGTATGATAATAGTAGAGATGAGCGGGTTCAGTTTTACTCGGATTTACCCGAATCTCCTTATTGGCTATCAGACGTCACGATCCAGAAAATAAGAAATGGCGACATTTCTGGCATAAAGAACCGAGTAAATCTGTGATGTGCGTGGAATCTCATGTTTTGACTCTAATTACATTGCCATGTTTTAGTTTTAGAAAACCACCCTCCAGTGTTTTGGTTCGGAATTTGTACTTAATATCCGAATCTTGGGTTTTAGTTTTCTCAAAATGGCTAAGAACAGCTAAAATCATTTAATTTTTGACATCTACAACTCAAAATTAGGATTAAAAATCCATATTCTAAAGCGCATAAAAATCCGACCTGAAACTTGATTGAGACTGGATCTCCTTAGTAGATCTAAACCAGGTTTTGGTTCAGATACACAAAATTCGGGTGGGTTGGGATTTCTAGAGAGCCAAACTGCACATTTCTAGTTGCGATGTGCTTTGTTATAACATTTTCACTTATGTATGTCCCATCTAGGAGCTGCAATGATTGTCCATGTCCGATGTGTAAAATGGACCATGACTACAGTCATGTATTTTATCCTGCATTATAGGTAATAACAGGGCTGTAAGTTGGTGTAACATAGCACTGCAGGGTAGGGGGCACCGTTGGCAGCACTTGTCAATTATGATTAATCTAATAACTTTCACCTGCAGCTTCCACCCTTTTTGAACCCCAGCATCTCCTGACCGCCCCTGTCTACTACCCCACCCCTTTGTCACCAATACCTATACAGCATTCATGGGCTTGCTTTGAGAGCACTTTGTTGTTCAGTTGCACTGTCCTTTATTGCATTTCGGGATGCCGATGAGCCCGGGATTCAAACTTGTTGGCTATAACATTGCAGATGAACATCAATTCATTGAACTATCTGCCCTTGCATAGAAAGCTAGAGAATACCAAGCTGGAGAGTTTCAACTATTTGAAGCTTACCTTGTACTTTACGAAGGAGTGAGCAGCGTTGTGGCTGAGCAGATCTATGTAGTGTGAGGCGGCAAGGGATTGAATGTGTGACTGCACACTGCATTAATCTGCTTAATTATGGTGCTGGTTATTTTTTGATGGGGTACATGTAGCTTCATATAGTTAGAAATCTCATCATTTTTATGTGGGATTAAGTGGCTCAGTGGGCGAGGTGTTTGGTTGGGATGCAGCAGGTTGTGGGTTTGAGTCCTGAGTGTGGCAGTATATTGTAATTTGTTATTTAATGAGAAGTATTGTGGCTGAATGGTGGCAAGCTCTTGGGTTGAGCACATGAATGTGGTGTAAAGAGAATTTGTTTGTGTCCAAATTAATTTTCTTGCAGTGTTCTATAAATGTGTGTGTAGTATATATGTGTGTGTGTGTGTGTGTGGGGGGGGGGGGGGGGGGGGGGGGCAGGGAGGGGAATCATAACATGGGCTTTCTCTGGGATCAACTTTGCCATGCCTCTTCCCCAGGAAGCATGAGTCTTATGTCCCTATTGGAAAAATGAGGGGGAGGAATCTCTTTCTGGCACAGGGCACCAAAAAGTCTAGTTACAGCTCTGGGTAATAATTATAATTTCCTGTAGTACAGTGTGTACTGACAAATTAAATTAATTGAAGGAGCTATCAAACAATATAGTACCATTATACTAGTTGAGAAATTATAGATTTCATAATAACCTGTTCTATAAGGAGTTGTAGATATGGAAGTGATCTCTGTTTCAGGAGTGATGGCTAGAAGTAGAAACACATTTGGTTTTAGAGATATGAGTACGAACTTTCATATTTCTCATTGATTAAAGGACAGACTAGGGATTTGGGTTTACAAAAAAGATAACTACTACTATTGGAAAGACATATATGCCTGGAAAGGAAGATGGACCAACTTTGTTCTACATTTAACTATTTCAAAACAAAACTAAAGTTATTAGTCTCTGGAGGATTAGAATATGTAATATGTCTGAAACACCTACTGTATGATATAACCAATACTAGGAGTACAGTAAACAAATTATAGTGATCATTATAGTCACAAACCAAATGTTCACGTGAGATATAAGCACACACTGATTCCATAAAGCCTCCATACAGTATATGTTACATACTATACTGTAATACATTTCTTACAACATACTAAGACAAATAGGGCACTTACAGGACATTGGAGAAGCAGATGTTGTTTCAGGAGTAGTTACTTTTGTTGTTTGTGTTGTACTTGTATCTAAAACAAAAGATACATTGTCATTCAACAAGAGAACCTTTTAAAGTGCTAAATCAGGTTGGATAAAACAAAGGAAATATAATGATATAGTCCATATACATGTCACTTAGGGGGTCTATTTACCAAGTCTTCAAGACACTGTAGATAAAGTGGATGGAGATGAAGTACCAGCCAGTCAGCTCCTATCTGCCATGTTACAGGATACTGTAGGATTGAAAAGGGAATTTTAGGAGCTGGTTGGTTGATTCTTTATCTCCACCCACTTTATCTCTCTCCAAGGCTTAGTGCATAGATCCCTAAAACAGTTTAAAAAATGTGTATGTCAGTGAGGCAGGGATGTGCTACTGTCAGTAAGGCAGGGATGTGCTACTGTCAGTAAGGCAGTGATGTGCTGCTGTCTTTTAATAAAAAGTCTGGGGAGGGTGCGGTCAGTGAAAAATAATGCACAGCTGTGTGATCTAGTGTGTCCAATCATGTTAGTAGGGCTTCTGTCATTATAGCACACCATCCTGAAGGAATATTTTTAATAATCATGAAATGTTGATACACAACCCCTGGACGTATTGATCTATTTGTTTTTGAACATTTGCTGTATACAAGAGTGCCATGCATGATATTGGTTAGCAATATCACTGCCTATAACCTGTGCTATAAGGTGTTGTGGCCACAGAAGTGATCACTGTTTCATTGTTTCCTTAGAGGTGGCTAAAAGATAAAATAATAATGGATTTAGGGATGAGAAAGGTAACAATCATAGCATGTACTGCAGTACGCAAAAAACAATAACTAAAAGGCTCAATGTGATTGAGTTTGGAGGATCAACAATGTTGTTTGAAATGGTTTAATTGCACATTTTTAATATCAAACATCACAGACACAGATCTAAGGAAATTCTGTGGAATTTTATTTACACAATATGAAAATTATAAGTATTCAAAAGAGTTAGAAGCTTGGAAGGAAGATGGACCATCTTCACAAATGTATCATTTGAAACACTTTTTATGTTTGCACCATACAGTAAACTGCTTGGTGCATCTTATACTCTGTGCCGTGGTTATCGATTCCCAGACTTTCATACTTTTTTCTAAATTACTAACTGAAAACAAAGTTGCTTCTAGTGTAAGCTGCATTTAGGATTAGTATTTTTGTTTAAGCGCAATGAAACATGGCATAAAGAACGGAGTGGCTAAGGTGTTTTGGACCTGACTTGCATTTGGCAGGAAAAATGTTTTATATATTTTTTAAATTGAGCTATAACCTTTAAACCTGTAAAAATTAAAGATTAAAGTATTAGAATTAAAGTACTGTACGGTGGCAAGAAAAGAAAGTCTGATTTCAAAACTAACCACACTAATAATTCATATTCTATATAATTTTAACTAAGTAATAAGAAAGTCATTGATTAAAATGATATACAATGTTTAGACTAATTACATCTTCACAAACGTCTTCGCAGGCATGCACAATTGTTAAGTTTTTGTCCCTGGTTTGTGCAGTATCTTAAAGTACATATATTGTAAAGTATGAACTAGACTAGTAGGTGAGACAATCCTCTATTAAATACAAGAAATGTTTGGTTATTTAAAATTGTTAAAAGAGACATTAATGTAATAAGTAGCAATCCCACAATTTTCAGAAAAGTATGTGTCCACTCTGGGTGATGTGACTTGGTGTAGGGCAATATGAATGAGACCATTGCTCAAAATCAACAGGTATTTAGTGAGCCCACAATATGACAATTGTAAATAATAAAAAATGTAATAATAACCTGTACTGAATGTAGATGTAGACATGGAAGATGTCACCATTTTCTTAGTGGTGGCTAAAGATTAAAAATAAAATTGGATTAAGAGATTAGATAAATTACATTAAGCAGGCAGAGATCCGCATAGGCTCGAAGCCACATAAACACCCTGAATTTTTCTGACATGTGTTGAGGATAGGCAGGGCTAGCCTTAGTGATTGACAGTTGTGGTCAGGTGACAGATGGGTGCCTATTAGGGATATGTAGGGATATATACAAACCTTATAGTCCCATTCCTGATTGACAGCGGGGCCACCACCAGTGTTCTGTGCAGGGACCAGTACCATGGGCCCCTGAGAAAGTCCGCTCCTTCAATGAGAATCAATGGGATACCCACAAAAGCTTACTCCACTGTACCTATCCCTATTGACACACCACGGGGACATTACATAGGGACTCACTCATTCACTGTCATACCTGACTGTCCAGTTAACTTGCTGGGAGGAGACCTCCTTACTGAACTACAGATAACCATCACCCCTACTGGTAGGGGTATGGACATAACCTCACCACACTTCCCCGTGCTCACTGAGACCACTGAACTAGATACAATAGACCCCCTTGTGTGGGCAGAAGGTCCCTTCGACACAGGACTGATATCTTGCACACCATACAAGGCCACACTCAAAACCAGACTCACAGCCAGTGTACCACAAACAGTACCCTTTGTCACAAGAAAAGATAGAGGGTCTTAGACCCATGGTACAACAATTCCTAAAGCAAGGAATTCTCAAACATGTAGTATCCCCATACTGCACACCAGTTAACCCTGTAGCTAAATCAGATGGGACTATAAGGTTTGTGCAAGATCTTAGAGCAATTAATCAGCTAATTGTTCCTATTGCACCCATTGTACCTGATGTAAACTCACTCATTTCAGCCATCCCTGTACACGCTGCATTTTTTTTCAGTAATTGATTTAAAAAATGCATTTTTCAGCATACCAGTGGACCCTCAGACATAATTACTTTTTGCTTTTTCTTTTGAGGGCAAGCAGTTCCCTGGCACCCCCCCCTATGGTTCTGTCCTGCTACAGTATGCAGATGATCTGCTTCTCTGTAGTCAAACGGAGGAGGCCTGCCGAGAGGATGGTATATCACTGTTAAACTGGCTCTGTGAATGTGTCTAAAACAAAAATGCAATGGTGTAAAAAGCATGTTGATTATCTAGGTTTTGTACTTACAAAGGGAGAAAGGAAAATCAGTCCACAACGCATTCAGTCTGTACTGGGCCTGGTCACCCCAACCACTCAGAAGGAAATGCTATCCTTTCTGGGCATGATTAATTATTGCAGACAGTGGATATCTGATTGTTCCTACTATGACAATATCTTGAGACAAGCCACTCTCAATGACAAACCTAAACAGATTCAATGGTCACAAGAAATGTTAACTGCATATGAAAGTCTAAAATGTATGTTGGTAAAAAGTCCGGCACTGGGCCTCCCAAACTATGTACTGCCGTTTCATTTATATGCAAGGGACAACTGTAAAACCATGGCGGGGGTACTGACTCAATTTCATGGAGGCAAGCTGCGCCCCGTGGCATTCTTTTCCAAAGTAATGCCTGTGTCGGTCCAAGGTATGCCTGCCTGTCTTCGGGCACTAGCGGCCTGTGCAATGGTAGCTGAAATGGCAACTACACTCACCCTAGGACACACCACTGTACTTCACACAACCCATGATGTTTTGGCCATTCTTAAAGGATTACATACACAACACATGTCTGCCCAACGCCTTAGTGGCTATGAAGTACAATTGCTGGGAAATCCCTCCCTCACCATCAAGTATGCTAATACAACTTCAGGTCCTGCCCCTATTCTAAACGCTCTTCTTGGTCTCAAAGGTCCCCAAGATGACTTGCCCGACGACCATGACTGCTGTCTGACCATAGAGACTGAGACATCTCCCAGACTGGACATGTCCCCCATACCTGTTCCTGGCTCTGACCATGTTTCTGTTGACGGCTCTTGTGCTAGACCAAATGACTCCACATACCAAGCCATCGCCGTCATAACCCCACCCATGATAGATGATCAGTATCTATTTACTGAACTCCAAGTTTCTGCCTCCCCCAAAGATTTAGCTGATTGGTTGTTTCCAATAATGCAGAAGAATCCTAAAACAGGATTAATCTGCAAAGAGGGGAAACCATGTATACCTCAAGCAAGCCCTCCCTATCATCCTAGCTGAAATCAGAATGACTCCTCAAAAGACCCTAGGTTATTCACCCTTTGAAATACTCATGGGAAGACCCTTTCCCACACCTTGGGCTAAGAAACCATTAGTAGTACAGGAAGGAGACTTAGAGCTCATAAGGGAAGAATACGTCAGGTCCCTTATAACGAAACTAGATGAAATTGAACACAAGGTTGTTTGTAAAAATCCTTCTAACCCACAGGAATCAACACACCCTTTCCAGGTTGGAGACAGAGTCGTTGTGAAGGTGCTCCCGAGGAATAAAGGTCCAGGAGATTTCACCTATGGTCCAGAGACGGAAGTCGTGGCAGTGACCAGGACGGCTGTCCTTACTGAAGAGGGGCCCACGTGGATACATGCATCCCGAGTAAAGAAGATACCCAGCCCAAACCGCGAAGCAAGTCCAGGAGAGGTACTAACGGGGGCAGACAGCCCTGACCTCCAACGAGGAGAGGTACTAACGGGGGCAGACAGCCCTGACCTCCAACCAAGATGACCTCACACATGGAGAAGATGATTGTGAACCACGGACCCCGCTGGGCATGTGTTATCCTAACCCTCATCACAGTCCTAACACTTCCCTGTAAGAACTGAGGTTAACATCTCACAAAAGGAAGGGGTGACCACCTTATGGTATAACTCCTCCAACACACACGTAGCCACCTATGTCTTAGATTACTTTATGTTCTCCAAGCTTGCTGAAGCAAAACACTCTATACACAAAAAAAGAAAATCAGGAATATCTGAGACAGTTTATATTTGTGTTACTGATTCATGGTGGGGATACAACTGTGATTCCTGGGGATCTGTGGGGTGGAACACAGGAATTGACTGGGGGTACAGACCATCAGACGCTTTAAATAGATGGAGCCAACCTGATGGAATACCTCTACTCTCTAGAATGTCTATCTTTAAGATGGACGAGGGCCTAAGTGCATATAGGTTCAGATTAAACATAGAACGCCCCAGCAGAGCAGATAATGGTACCTATGTAGTTGGAATAAGGTGGGGAACAGGGTACTATAGCGAAAGGCAAAGCTTTCATTTATGGGACATGTTTAACAATCCAGCGTATCAGTCTAAGGCTATCCCCCAAGGTAAACCCCTAAGGCCTCATATAGCTAACTTCAAGGATATGATAGCCATTAACAATCCCACCTTTGAAGACATCCTAGCTATTGAAACTGGTTTCTCTGACATCAATTTCTGGTTAGAATGGATGAAATATAGCGCCAATAAACATAATAAAAGTAACTGCTATGTTTGTGGCAGATCTAGGCCTCACCTAGGCACAGTGCCCCTTAATATACCCCTAGAGCAGGAAAGTTGTTTTTTCAGCCTTTACAACGGCACCAAAAACCAATGACAGCCAATGTGAAATGTGGAAAAAGGAATACCCCATACTCTCAAAAAACCCCAACCCTGGTAACACAATAACCATATACCCAGGTAACTACACCTGCTACAACCCCACTAGACACTCTGGCAAGGATTTAAAAAATTTTCCTCCTGGATACTGCTCAGAAACACGTAACACCATCCTAGCTAATCAAACCAAGTCCCTAGGGGACATTTATTATATCTGCGGAGATTTAAAACTCAGAACTAGATTAGATATCCCATGGAAAGGTCAATGTGCCTTAGCTAAAATAATTATGCCATTACATATACTCCCAACTAATGAAGGTTCCCCTACCTCAAACACTGCTCCCACACATAGAAGAAAAAGGGAAGCTCCAATAGGTAGCTTCGATCCACATGTTTATATTGACACAATTGGGGTCCCAAGAGGGGTGCCAGACGAATTCAAAGCTAGAGATGAAGTAGCTGCAGGATTTGAATCTTTAATCCCTATAATAACTGCCAATAAAAATGTTGCATGGATCAATTATATCTACTATAACCAACAGAGATTCATCAATGATACCAAAGTTGCACTCAAAGGTATAGCTGAACAATTAGAAGCCACCTCCCAAATGACATTCCAAAACCGTATGGCCTTAGACATGATACTGGCTGAAAAGGGTGGAGTTTGTGTCTATATAAAACAGGTAGAAGGATGTTATACCTTTATCCCTGACAACACAGGGCCAAATGGTAAAGTTACCCTAGCCATAAAAAAACTAGATGATTTATCCATAGAGCTAAAAAAAGAATTCAGGTATTGATAACCCATGGAGCCAATACTTTGGTTGGTTTGAAAATTGGAAACAGGGTCTTGTTCAACTAGGAATCTACATATTGATTGTGATAGCAATTTTTTGTGTTGTTTTCTTTTGCATTATACCCTGCTGCAGAAAACTCGCCACAAAAGGTATTGAAAACTCGCTTATGTATGAAGCCGTCCTTACAATCCCTCCTAACTCCCCTGCAGCCTATAAGCAATACCTAACTGAATATAGAAATAAAAAGCTCCATGTAAAGAATCATGTTATATAAATATATGATTCTAAGAGGGGATTGAAGGGTTAAACATGCTATATGAACTGTTATGTGCTTGAATAGACACGTACGCACTCTCTACAGGATACCCTTATCTGTTCATACATTACAAGGCTTGTTTATGCCTCATCTCCAAGGACAGTTCCATACCAGATCAAACCTGTTATTTCTACTTCTGTGTGTTACCAAATATCCTGTGTTACAAACTTTCGTAGATGCTTGAGACGCTTGCAGAAAACCAATATATGGAAATCCGCCTGATGTACTATCTCTGTCTTCTGCCTAGTAACTACTAACGAGCCAATAAGAGTGTAACACATGTCAGTTACACCCATGTACGTCGTCTTTATAAACCATTGTTAACCTTATAATAAACCAGAGTGATTCTTAACCATTGACTCGGAATTCTTTACATAGCGTTAAGATTTACTCTCACTGGTACCAAAGAGGTCATCAAATCGAGGGGGCACAAAAAGGGTTAATTCCTTACACATATATTGTAAAGTATGAACTAGACTAGTAGGTGAGACAATCCTCTATTAAATACAAGAAATGTTTGGTTATTTAAAATTGTTAAAAGAGACATTAATGTAATAAGTAGCAATCCCACAATTTTCAGAAAAGTATGTGTCCACTCTGGGTGATTTGACTTGGTGTAGGGCAATATGAATGAGACCATTGCTCAAAATCAACAGGTATTTAGTGAGCCCACAATATGACAATTGTAAATAATAAAAAATGTAATAATAACCTGTACTGAATGTAGATGTAGACATGGAAGATGTCACCATTTTCTTAGTGGTGGCTAAAGATTAAAAATAAAATTGGAATAAGAGATTAGATAAATTACATTAAGCAGGCAGAGATCCGCATAGGCTCGAAGCCACATAAACACCCTGAATTTTTCTGACATGTGTTGAGGATAGGCAGGGCTAGCCTTAGTGATTGACAGTTGTGGTCAGGTGACAGATGGGTGCCTATTAGGGATATGTAGGAGGAGTATATAGTCCTGAGATTTGGCAGCCATCTTCCTCTTGCCAGTTTTTCTTGGATGGGGTAAGAGTATTACTGTCACTTGCCAATTTATCCTCCTCCTATATATACTGCTCCTACTGCTACTTCCCCTCCTGATACTAGTGCTCCTACTGCTCTTTAATTCCCCTTGCTGCACGTGCGCAAGCTGTACCAGCTTTTTTATCAGGTTCGGCCCGGCACTATGCCCCGTCCCAAGAGAGCTGCGCCCCCTCCCCGCCGCCTGGCGGAGGCCGCCTGTCCGCTCACAGCGGCTGGCTATCGCCGGCCACGTGTGCGGGTGGTTCCCCCCTCCGCTTCGCCGCCTGCCGGAGACAGTGTCCTGCTCTCCTCGGGCGGCGGTGTCTCTCCCGCAATGGCCGCTCTGGAAGCCCGGCGCAGCGGTAGAGCCGCGCCCGGGCTCCGGCCTCCAGGGTCAGTCGCGTTCTCCTCCCCACGGCCTCAGTTAGCGGGTCAGGTGACCCAACCGGCGGGTCCAGCGGCGCCGCACATGGGAATGGGATGACGGGTCTATCACCAGCCAGCTCCCCTGCGGGTGACTGGCTGGTGCAGGACATAGTGTCCCTGCCATCTCTCGCAGGGACAAGTCGGGGGGCGGGGCCTTCATTTGCACAGTCGCAAACCATGTTTCCCCCCGCGGTTCCCATGGTTTCCAATGCAGTGGGGGGCAGTGGGGTGTCGGGCGTCGGCGGGCAGGCATCTGGGATTTAACCGGGGGCGCTCACGGTATCCCAGATCCTGCTGCCGCCAGTGAGTGGCCTGTGGCCCGGTGAAGCGACGCCATCTGCTGGCCAGCTCATGGTACAGCAGATGGGGTCAGGACACACTTCCGTGGCCGCTTCATTTGCGTACCGAGGCGGCACATATCAAGCTACGCACGCAGGTTTCCTACCGGCGGCTTCCGTGGCGGTGGCCTGGTCTGGGGCACTGCAAATCCCGGTCATGACTTCCGGGGCGGCATCCGATTTCCGAGGGGGTCGGGCCCCCTTTTCGTCCCCTTATTTGCCGGCAGCGTTTACGCACGCGCAGGGATCAGTGACCTCCTGGCCCACGCCGAGTGGTCCGGGGTTTGCCCCATGGGGGGGTTCTTACGCCGGCGGTTTTACCCCCGGGGCTCTCGCGCAGACGCCTTACTGGGCGGCGCCGTTTTCTCAGGCTCCGCCCAATTGGCACGTTGGTTTTACCTCCCCGGCCACATGGCCTCCAGCGTCTGGCGCAGCCGTCGAATTGGCTGGCGATGAGTCACTGGGCATGCCCACCCTCGGGTCACGGCCCCCTCTTGCTGCTTCCCCCCCTCCGCTACCTCCGGTTCCCCTGCCGGAGGCGGCCGCTTTCGTGCCTCCCCTCCTCCCCTTCTGTTTCCCCATCAGGTGCCGGTATGTTGAGGGGGGTCTCTACCCCGGGTGGATCGTCGGGAGACACGGCAGCAGCAACATCCGGCGAACAAGTGGGAGCGGGGGGATCTCGGGTCCCTGAAGAGGTTCCATCCGGCCCTGCCACCGCGGCAGAAGAAGCGGGCGGTCCTTCTGGAACGGGTGAGACGGTTAATCCTTCTTCTGATAGTTCTTCTTCCAGCTCCTCTTCAGATACTAGGTCTTCCCGGTCCCCCAGGCGCCCGCGTAAATTAGCCAGGCTCATTGCGCATCGCTTGCACAAGAAAGATAGGAAGGCCAAAGGCACAGTTGCGGCAGTCACACAGGACCCTCCGCGTTTTACGGAAATGGTGCACTGCGCAAACACTGCGGTCACCAGGGGTTTACGTAAATGGATGAGGGAGAAGATTAAGAAGGGTAAATATGTCGACATGTTCACCCTTACGGATGACATGCGGAAGGCGTTCGATAAGGCCAAGAAGGTCTTGAGGAAGTCTCCGTTGCTAGGAGACGAAACGCGTTGACTCCCCTTTTTACAGGTTCAGTGCAGTGGATATCTGTTACTCCACAGACGGGCTCCCATTATCTCGGCTCCGATACTCCGGTTTTGTTTACATCTAAGCCAAGTGACCTACAAGATCCTACCTCCGCAGTGAGGTTAAAGGGAGTTCAGTTACTAACGGCGTTCCTGCATCAGAGTCCTGCAACGATCAGCTGGACACAGACGGATCTCCGCTGTGAGACCATTGCGGCGCCAGCCATCAGCTGCCGTTTCATGCTGTTACTGCTAGCTATACGGATCACGTCCCTCACTGGGAAACTCCCTATATCTCATCATCTGATGGTCAACTGACGGCTTTTCACAACGGAGAATTAGTATTCCAGCAAGTCTGTCCTTTAATTAATATTGTGGCAGCAATCACAAATCTTTACATCTTCCTCGTGCAAATGCATACAGGACTCTGCATTACATCTCAGGTATCAGCACGGGGGTAATTATTACCGTTTGCTTTGCTTTTAATAATTTCATATTGTGGAGCCATCTGTGGACATTATATATGATTCCACACGGGGACGCCAGTGTCAGAATCAATTGTTGTTCTCTGTAGAGAGCTTCTTTTACTTAAGATATCTGATCTGCATTTTAGATACATTGTATGCTGTTTAAACAGCACGTTTATAAAGCATAATACAGTGTTTCTGTTTATATATACAAGAGGTGAAAACCTCTGGTTTTTAAACTGCCATATATATATATATATATATATATATATATGTATTGTTTGTTCTATATATTTTGTTTTGTGTCATTTATTGTTTGATAAAATATTTTTTATTTAAAAAAGGTCAAGCATCATTGAGTCAATCATTCTACTTGCTAGACTGCACTTAATTAATCAATTAATTAATTCTAAGTGATTTTTGGTGCGCAGAGCATTTTTTCCCTTTTCTTGTGCTTCAATTAGTTGTTCAGCCTAACCAGCTGTTTTGCTCAGCAGCCCATTAGGTCACGATTTTTATTGATTACCATCTGGTAAAGTATCACCATATATTGTATTTCAGCGCCAGATATATATACAGTTTGAGATCTATCTCTAGCTGTATGTGTTTATAATTTTTCACGTTAAATATGTCGACATGTTCACCCTTACGGATGACATGCGGAAGGCGTTCGATAAGGCCAAGAAGGTCGGGGGCATTGGCAAGAATGCATTTCTCAATTTTCACCAGTGGCTCCGAGGGTTTTTAGTGTTCACAGCGTGCTACGCCGAGACGAGGCCTACGGAATATCACAACACAGTCAAGTATTTGTACCTGGTGCACGAAATGTACTTGACCTCCAAGGGTTACGCGTGGCGGGATTACGATGAGAAATTCCATCGTAACCAAGACGGTAACCCGACACTGCCCTTGGAGTTCAAGGACATTGAAGTTTGGTTAGAGGTCACGCAACATAATAAGCCCCTTTATGAAGCCCAAGGCGGCAAGCCGGGTTTAAGTGTCCGGCCGAGCCCGCCTATGGGGAATAAAGGGAAATGCTTCGCTTTCAACGAGGGCAAGTGTTCCCGAGGGGGCTAACTGCCGTTTTCGCCACTCCTGCAAGGTGTGCGGCGGGGGGCACCCGGCCAAGGATTGCCAGTCCCCTTCCGGGCCCAGGCCCTCTGATGCTGCCGAGGTGCCCGGAAGTAGAAAGTAAGGCTTTTTCCCCCATCAACGTCCCCGAATTGACTAAATGGTTGGGCATTTACCCCGACGTCACTTCGGGGTTGTTTTTGTTGGAAGGTTTCCGTAGCGGTTTCAGGCTTCCCATCCCGGATTCGGTCCTCGTGGTTTCCAGGCGCAATTTAAAATCCGCACGTGATTTCCCCTCCGTGGTCGCCCGTAAGGTCCAGGCGGAAATCGATTTGGGGCGCATGTGCGGCCCTTTCCCGTCCCCACCACTGCCCCGTCTGTGCGTCTCACCATTAGGGGTGGTCCCCAAGAAAGCCCAGGGTCAATTCCGCCTCATTCAGCATTTGTCACACCCCCGTGGCGGCTCGGTCAACGACGCCATCCCGGAGGAAGCTTGCATGGTGCGATATCAATCGTTGACGAGGCCATGCGGTTAGTCCAAAGGGCGGGTCCCGGCGCACGCATGGCCAAGCTGGACATTAGTCCGCTTTCCGCCTCCTGCTCATCCACCCCGATTCCCTGCGTTTCCTTGGGTTCAGGTTAGGGGGTGGGTTTTATGTAGACAGGTGCTTGCCTATGGGGTGTTCCATTTCTTGTGCCTACTTTGAGAAATTCAGTTCGTTTTTACATTGGTGCGTAGTGTCAGCCTCCGGCCACCCGGGGGTTGCCCACTACCTAGACGATTTTCTCTTTGTGGGTCCAAGGGAGGGGTCGGTTTGCGGGGACGTACTGGGTTTAGCCCAGAGTTTGTTCGGTCGCCTAGGTGTGCCCGTGGCCTCGGAGAAGACCGAGGGGCCCACGGTGTGTCTCAGTTATTTGGGCATTGAAATTGATTCGGAAGCCGGTTGCTGCCGGCTTCCGGCCGATAAGGTGCACAAGTTGCTTGGTCTCATAGAGCAATGCCTCCTCACGCGCAGGGTCAGATTACAACGGGTCCAGTCGTTGCTTGGGTCTTTTAATTTTGCGTGCAGGATCATACCCATGGGTCGGGTTTTCTGCCTTAAGCTTGAGAGATCCATGGCGGGGGTGCGGAAACCTCACCATACGGTGTACATTTCATGCGAGGTCAGGGAAGATTTGAGAATCTGGTCCACGTTTCTGGTCTCTTTTAACCGGGAAGTGTTGTGGCCAGCGAAGCGGTATTCCAACGCCGCGTTACAACTGTTTACCGACGCCGCTGGGGGTTCGGGCTTTGGGGCTTTTTTCAGGACTGAGTGGTGCGCCGCGCCTTGGCCTGCAGCATGGGTGACCCGAGGTTTTACAAAGAATTTGCTGCTTCTAGAGTTGTTCCCCTTGATAGTGGCTGTCGAATTGTGGGCACCCAGCTTGTCGGATCGGAGTATTGTATTCCGCTGCGACAATCTGGGCGTCGTGCACGCCGTTAATAACCAGCGCTCATCCTCTCCTGAGGCTCTGCGCTTGTTGCGTTATCTAGTGCTTAAATGCTTGAGGCATAACATTCATTTCACGGCTACGCATGTCCCGGGGGTTGACAATAGAATTGCTGACGCACTGTCGCGTTTTGAGTTTGATAAGTTTAGGGAGCTGGTTCCTGATGCTGCGATTGGGGGTATATTGGTGCCGCCCTTCCTGTGGAGAATCATTGACTAAGGCCCTCCCCGGTGAGTGGGTATTGCCTATGCGGGCTGGATACCGTTTGGGGTATGGCAGCCCGTTATCAGTTGGCTAGGCTTGCGCCTGGTCTAAGGAATATGATAAGTGTTTTATTATTGCGCCTGTTGCGCGAACCTTGAAACGTGTTTTACTCGTCGGTTTTTGAACGGCTAGCGTTCAGAAATGGAGGGTGTGAAGTGAATTTTTAAATTTTCCTCCGAGGGGACCGAATTACAATTGGCATCACACACGGTTCACGGGAGGTTTTTTGAGTTTTCTCCTTCACTCGGGTTCTTAATTGCATGTTTTAAGTTATTGTTTTTCGGTATGTTATAGTGTCTGACGGTAGGAAATTTTCTTTTGCAGCTACTTTGGATGTCTCGGATCAGATTTGGCTCATTGGCCATTCTTTTATTTTTTGGGCGGAGAGGCATCCGATGGCAGGACGAACAGGGGAATTGTTTGGGGACAAGGTAGTCAGATGGTTGGGCGTTAGAGACTTGCGTTGGATGGGTTTACTTCGCTTGCTGTTTCGCCATGAGCGAAGGTGGGGGCGGCCCGGCTGGGTTGTCATTCACCTCGGGGGGAATGATATGGGGCGGGTCAAAGGCATCGATCTAATTTTGAGTATCAAAGCGGATTTAGTGGCGTTGCGGGCATCCTGGCCCCGGGTGATAGTTGTGTGGTCTGACATGGTGCCCCGCTTCCATTGGCGGGGTGCCGTTCGTTTTTCTGCTATTGAGAAAGCGAGGAAGAAAGTTAATTCCGCGGTGTCAGTATACGTGCAGGCGATAGGAGGTTTAGTGGTTAGGCATCCGCTTTTGGTTCTGCACAATGTTCAGTTTTATAGGGAAGACGGTGTTCACCTTTCCCCTGCGGGTATTGGTGTGTTCTTGGAAAGTATTTTCAGAGTGCTGTCTGGTTGAGTCTCTTCTTCTGTTGTTGGTTGGATGGCGGTCTGCGGTTTTTGTTAAAATCCTTGTTGTGGCGGAAAGTCGCTACCAGCCAGCGGTCAAAAAGTTACATAAGTGGTCACTGTGGGGCACCCCCTTTTGATTGAACAGCGAGTATGCCCTCCCCTTGCGGGTGGACTACGGATGTTCCCGTGCGGGTTCGTCCACGGCTCTGCTAAAGTAAGGGGGGTGAGTCCTGCGCAGTGCGGGTTATGTTAAGGAGGCGGTTGTGATGCCCCTCCTATTTTATTGCTTATTATAGTTGACTGGTGCTGGTGAGTTGGTAGCGCCTTTTCTCGCCATCCTCCAATATTCTTAATTTAAACGACAGGTCACCAAACAATAAATATCTGTTTGACCTTTAAATCTAGCAGTTGGTGTCCGTGTGGTTATTTCTTAGTGATAAGCTAGCTAATATAAATGTTAAGTTCGTCGGAATAAAGTCATGGGTGGTTTATAATTTATTGCACAACTCAAAACACAGTAATAAATAGAAATAATGTGATTGAATATTGAGGATCTTCAATACAGTTTGAATTGGCTTCATTTCAGAATTGTAATATTACACATCACATCCATAGTTCAAAGAATATTCTGGGGATTTTAAAGTAAACCAAATAAATAATAGAACTTTTCAAAAGAGTTAGTAGACTGGAAGGAAGATGGATCACTGTTATGTGAAATGTAAAAAATGCTGGGGAAATTGATTACTTAACTTTCAATTTTTGAGAATTAATTTATTATGGTCATAATTGTACTGTAAATAAATTAAAATCATTTCCTAAATCAAAATCACACATGAATATGCATGTGAAAAAGAAGCATACAAGTATACTCAATAAATAAAAACTTTACATCTACAGTATTACATAGAAAACTTTTTATTTTCTTCTATACACTGAGACAAATCTCATTGGCACTTACTTGAAATTGGAGAACTAGGTGTTTTCATAGAAGTTGTTACTTCTGTGGGTTGTTGTGTGCTGGTATCTAAAACAAAAGTAATATAAATATTTATCTATGGAATATGGTAAAGTGCTAGCTCAGGTGTTATACACTGAATAAATACGATACAGGTTGAGTATCCCATATCCATATATTCCGAAATACGGAATATTCCGAAATACGGACTTTTTTGAGTGAGAGTAAGATAGTGAAACCTTTGTTTTTTGATGGCTCAATGTACACAGACTTTGTTTAATACACAAAGTTATTAAAAATATTGTATTAAATGACCTTTAGGCTGTGTGTATAAGGTGTATATGAAACATAAATGAATTGTGTGAATATACACACACTTTGTTTAATGCACAAAGTTATAAAAAATATTGTCTATAATGACCTTCAGGCTGTGTGTATAAGGGGTATATGAAACATAAATACATTCTGTGCTTATATTTAGGTCCCATCTCCATGATATCTCATTATGGTATGCAATTATTCCAAAATACGGAAAAATCCCATATCCAAAATATCTCTTGTCCCAAGCATTTTGGATAAGGGAGACTCAACCTGTATAGTGGCAGATGTACTTAGCCTTGTGGAGTGATATGTTGAAAGGAGGTAGGGTACACATCAGAATGACCGCCACATGTTGCGATGGTTGGGACAATTTTCCTTATACCCAGACCAACCCCGATTGGTCATACACATCAGATGATTTAATGAATGACAATATACTGTAATATGTTGTTCCATCCTTCATTAATATGCACAGTACCACAGGCTATATCATCCAGTTGGCCATGCAGCATGGCAAGACAGAGACCTGCTGGAGCATGCAATTGAGCTCATACATCAGATGATATACAGAGTTTGTCATTTCATCATGGCAAATTGTGATGATATCGGTCTCATTTGAACCAACCTATAAAATACCAAACTATTAGCTTCTAATTGTCAATTTTCAAACACAGCATGTGACATGGTAGTAAGGAGCTGATTGGCTGGTACTTTATCTCTGTCCACTTTATCTCTATCAAAGGTTTAATAAATAGACCCCTTAATCCCACTCCACTTTATCTCTTTCCAAGGATTAGTACATCTGCCCATAGTCCCTATGTATGTCCTTTTTGCAACCTAATGTAGTCCATGTTCCATGATATACGATTAAATGTCACATATCAAGATCTTTATTATCTATTTTTTCAACCCATTTATGAAGTAAAATATAAAATTCACAGTTTTTCTTTTTATTTTGGGTATGAAAATTTTCAATTAATGATATACATTTGCAATATACAGTATGATAATAGAGAGTGCGTTTTGATAACAGATGTGTGCGGAATCTCCTGTTTTGACTCTAATTTCATTGCCATCTTTTTGTTTTATAAAACCACCCTCCAGTGTTTTGGTTCGAAAATTGTATTTAAAATCCGAATCTTGGGTTTTGCATTTCTCCAAATGGCTAAATCAAAGCTAAAATCATGTAATTTTTGCAATCCAAAACTCAAAATTCAGATTAAAAACCAAAATTCTGAAGCGCAGGAAGATCCGACCTGGATCTTGGCTGAGGCTGTAGCTCCTTAGTAGATTTAAACCGGGTTTTGGTTCAGATACAGAAAATTTGAGTTAGTTGCGATTCCTAGAGAGCCAAACCGCACATTTCTAGTTGCGATCTGCTTTGTTATAACGTTTTCACTTATGTATGTCCCATCTAGGTACTGCAGTGATTGCCCATATTAGATGTGTAAAATGGACCATGACTTTTATCCACACATTATACGTAATAACAGTGTCGGACTGCAACACGAAGGGCCCACCAGGGGAATGCAGTAGTAGTAGGGGCCCATGTGTAAGGGAGTGGCTAGTCTCCACAGAGGTTTGGATAACCATTAGCTAGTGCACAGTCTGGGCCCCTTGATAAGTATAAATAGTAGATACTGATAGCGCATGTAATGTACCAGATTAATAACACTAATGCACTGTAGAAAATATAGCAATGTGTAATTCTAGTACACAGCATGGAACCTGATCAGTAGAGGAGAGGAGGGGTAGAGGAATCGGGGGTTTCCCTTGTACCTCTGTGGGCTAATCCAATCCCGGGTAATAATCATCATTTCCTTTAATACGATGTGTATAGACAAATAAACTGAAGGAGCTTTCAAACAATATAGTATCACTACGCTAGTTATACATTTCATAATAACCTGTTCTATAAGGAGTTGTAGATATGGAAGTGATCTCTGTTTCCTGAGTGGTGGCTAGAAGAAGAAAGACATTCAGTTTTAGGGATATGATTATAACATATCATATTTTTCATTGCATTGTTTAAAACCCAACTGTAAATCTCAATGCAATTAATTTAAAGAACAATAAAATATTATTGGAAATGTTTTTTTTTTTTTTTTCAAATAACTCAGATAATGATCAAAGGACAGTCTAGCGATTTGGGTTTACAAAAAAAAAAAAAAAAATAATAATAATAATAATAATAATAATAATAAATACTACTATAGGAAAGACATATATGTATGGAAAGGAAGATGAACCAACTTAAGTCTATTTAACTATTTCAAATCAAAACTGAGTTATTAATTTCTGGGGCATTAGAAGATTAGAATATGTAATATTACTGAAACACCTACTGTATGCTATAAACAGTACTAGTAGTACAGCAAAAATATTTACAGTGATCATAAAAGTCACAAACCACAAATTATAATATATTTCTAACAACATAATTAGACAAATCCTACAGACACTTACAGGACATTGGAGAAGCAGAGGTTGTTTTAGAAATAGTTACTTGCGTTGTGTGTGTTGTACTTGTATCTAAAACAAAAGATACATTGTCATTCAATAAGAGAACCTTCTAAAGTGCTAAGTCAGGTTGGACAAACCAAATGAAATATATAATGATATGGTCCATATACTGTATGTCACTGAGAGGTCTAGAGATAGAGAAAGTGGATGGAGATAAAGTACCAGCAGATCAGCTCATAACTGCTATGTTACTAGAGTTGTTTAAAAAAAGACAGGAGCTAATTGGTTGCTACTTTATCTCTGTCCACAGCTTAGTACATAGACTCCTGCTGTCAGTGAGGCAGTGAAGCGCTGCTGTCAGTGAGGCAGGGATGTGCTGCTGTCATGGAGGCTGTCAGTGAGGCAGGGATGCGCTGTGATGTTGGTGAGGCAGGGATGTGTTGCTGTCAGTGAGTCTGTCAGTGAGGCATGGATGCGCTGCTATCAGTGAATCAGGGAAGTGCTGTTGTCAGTGAGGCAGGGATTTGCTGCTGTCAGTGAGGCAGGGATTTGCTGCTGTCAGTGAGGCAGGGATTTGCTGCTGTCAGTGAGGCAGGGATTTGCTGCTGTCAGTGAGGCAGGGATTTGCTGCTCTTAGTGAGGTAGTGATGTGTACTCTCAGTGAGGCAGTGATGAGCTGCTGTCAGTGAGATAGTGATGCGCTACTGTCAGTGTGGCAGTGATGCACTGCTGTCAATTAGGCAGGGATGTGCTGCTGTCAGTGAGGTAGTGCTGTGTGCTGTCAGTTATGCAGGGATGTTCTGCTGTCAGTGAGGTAGTGCTGTGTGCTGTCAGTTATGCAGGGATGTGCTGCTGTCAGTGAGGTAGTGATGTGCTGCTCAGTGAGGCAGGAATGTGCTGCTGTCAGTGAGGCAGGGATTTTCTGCTGTCAGGTAGGGATGTGCTGCTGTCAGTGAGGTAATGATGCACTGCTGTCAGTGAGGCTTGTAAACACTTCTGTCAGTTAGGTAGGGATGTGCTACTGTCATTGAGGTAGTGATGCGCTGCTGTCAGTGAGGCATTGATGTGCTGCTGTAAATTAGGCACGGATGTGCTGCTGTCAGTGAGGTAGTGCTCTGTGCTGTCAGTTATGCAGGGCTGTGCTGCTGTCAATGAGGTAGTGATATGCAGCTGTCAGTGAGGCAGGGATGTGTTGCTGTCAGTGAGGTAGTGATGCGCTGCTGTCAGTTATACAGGGATGTGCTGCTGTCAGTGAGGCAGGGATGTGCTGCTGTCAGTGAGACAGTGATATGGTGCTGTCAGTGAGGCAGGAATGTGCTACCTTTCTGTGAAAAGTCTCCCAGTGAGTGATGCTGTGGCTTTGTTGAGGTTTTGGGGACAGTCGGAAGTAGTTCAGTCGTGCCCTGGGAATGGTGCGCTCATTGGGAAATAATGCACAGCCATGTGATCTAGTGTGTCCAATCATGTTAGTAGGACTTCTGTCAAGATACACACCATCCTGATGAAATTATTTAAATAATCATGAAACGTTGATACACAACCCCTGGACATATTGATCTATTTGTTTTTGAACATTTGCTGTATATGAGAGTGCCATCTATGATGTTTGTTAGCACTATCACTGCCACTGCTAATCTGTGAGTGTATAGAAAATAACAGCAGGGGGATGGCCTTCATATTTTGGTCAAAATAATTAAGTTTGCCAAAGTGCATGGATGCCAATTTCCATAAGGTTACTAATCATCCCAGAATTACTATACTATATGTTTCACTGCTCTCTACAGCACTGATCTTTGTGGTGTCCTATAATAAAAGACTAACAGAATAGTTGTAGGGTAAATATAACAAAGTAACATTCAATATTTTACTTATCTGATGCATGGAGTCCTGTTAACCAAAGGAAACCAACAAAGCCACATTTGTACATATTGCAAAAGCCATGACTAGAACTTACAGCTATTCCACCCCCAAAATGACTAGATCCCGCTCCTTCCAGACCAGGGATATCTGGCCTAACCGATGATAATCAGGATAGCAAAGAGTAATATACAGTAAAACAGTAAATAATTTTATGGAAAGATTAGGATCTCACATAAACATGGAGAACAGTAAGTCGGCCGGACACAGAATTTCAGAAGAAAATTTAGGCAGGTACATGGACAAGGGATGGTTGTGGGAGTCTCAGTAGTCAATGAAATCTCAGGACTCGTACTGTTGGCTAAAATAAGATATAAATAAATACATATATATGTTATATATACATATAGAACAGTTTTATAGTACTGTATGATCTTTTTTGCTTATTTTATGGTTACTGCATTGTATCGATTGTATCAGTAAACTAAATACTGATCTCATCATTAATACAATGAATTACAGCAAAACCAGGCATCAGTGCACCAACTGTCCTTTGCAATCATCTCGGCTATTGTGAGCTATACAAAGCTGATCTTAGCAAAAATGTTTCATGAGATCCCAGTGATTTATTATGCTGGAATGCGGCTCATATTGTATACACAGAATTTGCATTGTGGTACAAGAACATATGGGGTAATTCCGAGTTGATCGCTCACTAGCAACTTTTTGAAGTGCTGTGATCAGGTTAAATCTCGGCAAAACTGCGCATGCGTATGCACCGCATTGCACAGGCACGTCGTATGGGTACAAAGAGTATTGGTGCTGGGCAATGGATTTAATGAAGAATCCATTCGCATAGCCGATTGCAAGAAGATTGACAGAAAGAGGGCTTTTGTGGGTGTGAACTGACCATTTTCTGGAAGCGTTTGGAAAAATGCAGGCTTGTCCAAGCATTTGCAGGGCGGGTGTCTGACATCGATTCTGGGACCAAAAAAGCTGAAGTGATTGCAGCGGCTGAGTAAGTCCAGAGCTACTTAGAAACTGCACAAAACTTTTTTGTGCCATCAGCTGCAAAAGTGTTCGCAAACTTGCAAAGCTAAAATACACTCCCTCATAGGCAGCGACTATCTGATCGCAGCGCTGCAAAAAGTTGCTAGCGAGCGATCAACTCGGAATGACCCCCTATATGAGAATTAAGCCATGGAGAATGCACAATAAGGGAGAGTTCCCAGTTCAGATTGTCAAAGTCAAATAGCATATTTTGATATTTAGAATACACTATGGCATTTACTAATGGATGTGTCTACGATGCATGCGTCAAATACGCATGCCATATATGGTAGGAAGTGAATGACCGTAATGGCAAGTTACTGTGCACATTACGGTAGAAGACGCATTTGTTAATAAATATCATACTGTAACACATTAGCAAATATTTCTTACTTACAGAAAATATACACTGAAATGTGTTATAGCCAGAAATACAAATTCTTATAGTCTCCTGAAACATATCAGATTGCTCTGTCCAAACAGGCATTGTGTCATATAGACCTTTGACTGCTTGGATGTGTAAATACAGTAGTTTGCCTCAATTGTTACCATGAACAATCGGGACTTGGTGGTGAGTCAGGTGATCCTGGGCTGTCATTGTCTCTAACAAACAAGAAGCCAATACCATACAATTGCTAAAAGATATGCAGATTTCTGAATGTGTTTTTAACACACATACATGCACTAATCAGAATCCTGTATGACCTTTTGACCCTGTCAATCTTTTGACCCTGTCGACCTTCTGTACTGTCTACCTTTTTCATGTCAACCTTATGACCCTGTTGATCTTTTGACCCTGTCGACCTACTGTCTTTATAACATATGGTGTTTATATATTAACTGTCTAACTAGACACTGTCTATCTATCAACCCACACCCACTTGACTTTGCATAAGGCATTATGGGTTAAATTCAATTAGGCATGGTAATTAACCATGGACTGATTGGTGTGCCAGGGCTATCCAATTACAGACAGCAGCAGCCAGCAGCCTGTACTTAATGCGGTTTTCTGTGCAAGCCATAGGGAGGCTTGGACAAAAAAATCTGTGCTACACTGTAATTGTCCTTGTCGGGGGTGCGTCAAATGCATTAACCCGTAGCTCCAGGTACTTTTCCAGGAACATATGGGTTAATGTGCTTTAGCTGCAAATTTACTATGCAAGAAAACGGTTCTGAAATTGAATAGTCTCATACATAAAAGCTGGAGGCTACCACCCTTTTCCCCACATGGTAAATTACCACTGCTAATTGAGGCCATTGTTTTATCCATACGGTATGTGGCTTGATCATTATTGTATTTTAATGTAACTGCAGCATAGCAATTGTCAAATATTTAGTATTCTTGGTAAATTATATACAATTCCATAATAACATGTGTTGAAAGGAGTTGTAGCAATGGAAGTCATCATTGTTTCACTTGTGGTGGCTAAAAGAAGACATACATTTGGATTTAAAGTTGAGATAAATGACATTCATATGATTTACTGTATTATTTGAAACACAATACTGTTAAGTCTTAATGTGTTTGAAATTTTGGATGCACAAATAAGGTTTTAAATGGTTTTATTTTACAATTTTTTCAAAACTATATACAGATTAATATAGGCATTTCCCATTTTATAGATTGTGAATATGCCAAGTCTGATAGCAGACAGTGTTATGTGATGGAGTTTTCAATTGTGTATGGCATGTACTGTGGAGTCTGAACTTCAAAACCACAACGATTGCTGACACTGTAGGTGGGATGTTCTAAGCGGACTTTGAGGCTATCCTTTATTTAAAACAAGCAATTTATGGTTATTTAAAATTGTTAAATGAGACATTAATGTATTAAGTAGCAATCCCACAATTTTCAGAAAAGTATGTGTCCATTCTGGGTAATTTGACTGGTGTACGGCAATATAAATGAGACCGTTACTTAAAATCCATAGGTATTTAGAGAGCCCACAACATAACAGATGTAAATTATACAAAATTAAATAATAACCTGTACTGGATGGAGTTGTAGACATGGAAGAGTTCACCGATTCCTTAGTGGTGGCTAAAATATAAAAAATAAAATTGGATTTAAAGATGAGATAAATTACATTATTATAATTTATTGCACTACTCAAAGGGTGGAATTCAAATGTTTGAAAAGTCAGCTGAGTGTCCGTTTTTCCCTGTCTATTAGATAGGAAAAAACAGACTCCCAACTGACTTTTCAAAGATTTGAATCTCCCCCAAAATGTAGTAACAGATGGCCATAATGTGATTGAATTTTGTGTATCAGCAGTATAGTTTGAATTGGCTTCATTTCACAATTTTCATATACATCCCATCCAAAGATCAAAGGAAATTCTTGGGATTTTGAATTAAACCAAATGAAAATTAAAACTATTCAAAAGAGTTAGAAGATTGATTACTTAAATTCCAATGTTTGAGAATTTATTTGTTATGATCATGATTATAAATAAAACGAAGCAATTTCCTAAATCAAATTCACACATTAATATTCATATGAAAAAGAAGCATACAAGTATACTCAATAAATAGAGACTTCTAGGTGTTTTCATAGAAGTGGTTACTTCTGTGGGTTGTTGTGTGCTAGTATCTAAAACATAAGTAATATAAACATTTATCTAGGAAAAATGGTAAAGAGCTAGCTCAGGTGTTATACATTGAATAAATATGATATAGGGGCAGATGTACTAAGCCTTGTAAAGTGATACAATGAAAAGAGGTAGGGTACACATCAGAACAACGGCCAACTATTTCCCTTCATCCCAGACCAATCCTGATTAGCCATACACATCAAATAATTTAATGAACGACAGAATTTGTTGTTACATCCTTCGTTAATATGCGCAGCACTATAGGAGATATTGTCCAGTTAGCCATGCAGTGCGGCCAACCAGAAGATATCACATGAGACCTGCTGGAGAATGCAATTGAGTGCACACATCAGACAACATGCACAATTTGTCATTTTATCATGACAGATTGTGATGACATCAGCCCGATTTGTACCAACCTATCAACTACCAAACAATCTGCTCCTAACTGTAATTTTTCAAACGCAGACTGTGACATGGCAGTATGGAGGTGATTGGCTGGTACTTTATCTCTGTACACTTTACCTCTATCAAAGGCTTAGTAAATAGACCCCTTAATCTCTCTCTACTTTATCTTTATCAAAGTGCCTTGAGTCCTGTTTGGAGAAAGAGCACTATATAAATAAAATAATAATAATTATTATTATTATCTCTTTCCAAGGCTTATCTCTCTACTTTTTCTTTTTCCACGGCTTAGCACATCTGCCCAATATGCCATATATATATATGTCCTTTTTGTAATCTTATGAAGTACATGTTCATGATATATGATTAAATGTCACATCTAACAATCTTTATCTTAATATTTTTTCAACCCACTCATGAAATAAAATATTACTTCCTCAATTGTTCTCATTAGTTTGGAGATTAAAATTTTCAATTAATGATATACATTTGCAATATACAGTATGATAATAGAGTGTGCATTTGACTCTGATTACATTGCCATGTTTTAGTTTTATAAAACCACCCTCCAGTGTTTTGGTTCGGAATTTGTACTTAATATCCGAATCTTGGTTTTTGGATTTCTCAAAATGACTAAGAACAGCTAAAATCATTTAATTTTTGCCATCCAAAACTCAAAATTAGGATTAAAAATCCAAATTCTAAAGCGCAGAAAGATCCGACCTGAAACTTGTTGAGATTGGATCTCCTTAGTAGATTTAAACCAGGTTTTGGTTCAGATACACAAAATTTGGGTGGGTTGGGATTGCTAGAGAGCCAAACTGCACATTTCTAGTTGTGATGTGCTTTGTTATAACATTTTCACTTATGTATGTCCCATCTAGGAACTGCAGTGATTGCCCATATCAGATGTGTAAAATGGACCATGAGTACGGCCATGTATTTTATCCACGCATTATAGGTAATAACAGGGCTTTAAGTAGATGTTATATAGCACTGCAGGGTAGGGGGCACTGTTGGCAGCACTTGTCAATTATGATTCATTTAATTACTTTCACTTGCAGCTTCCACCCTTTTTGAAGCTCAGCATCTCCTGACCGCCCCTGTCTACTACCCCCCTGCTTTGTCGCCAATACCTATACAACATTCATGGACTTGCTTTGAGAGCACTTTGTTATTCAGTCGCACTGTCCTATATTGCATTTCGGGATGCTGATGAGCCCGGTATTCAGACTTGTTGCCTATGACATTGCAGACGGACATCTATTCATCGAGCTTTCTACCCTTGCATAGAAAGCTAGAGAATTCCAAGCTGGAGTGTTTTAAGTATTTGAAGCTCACCTTGTACTTTGTGAAGGTGTGATCAGCGTTGTGGCTGAGCAGATCTATGTAGTGTGAGGCGGCAAGGGATTGAATGTGTGGCTGCACACTGCATTAATCTGCTTAATTATGGTGCTGGTTATTTTTTGATGGGGTACATGTAGTTTCGTACAGTATAGTTAGAAATCTCATCATTTGTATGTGGGATTCAGCGGCTCAGTGGGCGGGGTGTTTGGTTGGGATGCAGCAGGTTGTGGGTTTGATACCTGAGTGTGGCAGTATATTGGAATGTGTTATTTAATGAGGAGTATTGTGGCTGAATGGTGGCAAGCTCTTTGGTTGAGAGCATGAATGTGGTATAAAGAGGATTTGTTTGTGTCCAAATTCATTTTCTTGCAGTGTTCTATAAATGTGTGTGTGTAGTATATATGTGTGTGTGTGTGTGTGTGTGTGGGGGATCATAGCATGGGCTTTCTCTGGGATCAACTTTGCCATGCCTCTTCCCCAGGAAGCATGAGTCTTATGTCCCTATTGGAAAAATGAGGGGGAGGAATCTCTTTCTGGCACAGGGCACGAAAAAGTCTAGTTACAGCTCTGGGCAATAATTATCATTTCCTGTAGTACAGTGTGTACAGACAAATTAAAATAATTGAAGGAGCTATCACACAATATAGTACCATTATACTAGTTGAGAAATTGTAGATTTCATAATAACCCTTTCTATAAAGAGCTGTAGATATGGAAGTGATCTCTGTTTCCTAAGTGATGGCTAGAAGCAGAATGACATTTGGTTTTAGAGATATGAGTACGAACTTTCATATTTCTCATTGATTAAAGGACAGACTAGGGATTTGGGTTTACAAAAAAGATAACTACTACTATTGGAAATACATATATGCCAGGAAAGTAAGATGGCCCAACTTCATTCTAAATGTAACTATTTCAAAACAAAACTAAAGTTATTAGTCTTTGGAGGATTAGAATATGTAATATATCTGAAACACCTACTGTATGCTATAACCAATACTAGGGGTACAGTAAACAAATTATAGTGATCATTAAAGTTACAAACCAAAGTTCATGTGAGATATAAGCACACACTGATTCCATAAAGCCTTCATATCTGTTACATACTATACTGTAATACATTTCTTACAACATACTAAGACAAATAGGGCACTTACAGGACATTGGAGAAGCAGATGTTGTTTCAGGAGTAGTTACTTTTGTTGTTTGTGTTGTACTTGTATCTAAAACAAAAGATACATTGTCATTCAACAAGAGAACCTTTTGAAGTGCTAATTCAGGTTGAATAAAACAAAGGAAATATAATGATATGGTCCATATACATGTCACTTAGGGGGTCTATTTACCAAGTCTTCGAGACACTGTAGATAAAGTGGATGGAGATGAAGTACCAGCCAGTCAGCTCCTAAGTGCTATGTTATAGGATAGGATTGAAAAGTGACTTTTAGGAGCTGGTTGGTTGATTATTTATCTCCATCCACTTTATCTCTCTCCAAGGGTTAGTACATAGTGCCCTAAAATAATTATCATCACACACTTTATCTCTCTCCAAGGCTTAGTACATAGACCCCTAAAACAGTTTAAAAAATGTGTATGTCTGTCAGTGAGGCAGTGATATGCTGCTGTCTGTTAAGGGTGCGGTCATTGGAAAATAATGCACAGCTGTGTGATCTAGTGTGTCCAGTCATGTTAGTAGGGCTTCTGTCATTATAGCACACCATCCTGAAGAAATTATTTAAATAATCATGAAACGTTGATACACAACCCCTGGACGTATTGATCTATTTATTTTTGAACATTTGCTGTATTCGAGAGTACCATCCATGATGTTGGTTAGCAATATCACTGCCTATAACCTGTGCTATAAGGTGTTGTGGCCACAGAAGTGATCACTGTTTCATTGTTTCCTTAGAGGTGGCTAAAAGATAAAATAATAATGGATATAGGGATGAGAAAGGTAACAATCATAGCATGTACTGCAGTACGCAAAAAACAATAACTAAAAGGCTCAATGTGATTGAGTTTGGTGGATCAACAATGTTGTTTGAAATGGTTTAATTGCACATTTTTAATATCAAACATCACAGACACAGATATAAGTAAATTCTGTGGAATTTTATTTACACAATATGAAAATTATTAGTATTCAAAAGAGTTAGAAGCTCAGAAGGAAGATGGACCATCTTCACGAATTTATCATTTGAAACACTTTTTATGTTTGCACCATATAGTAAACTGCTTGGTGCATCTTATACTCTGTGCCGTGGTTATCCATTCCCAGACTTTCATACTTTTTTCTAAATTATGCATCTTATCTGTCATAACCAAAAACAAAGTTGCTTCTAGTGTAAGCTGCATTTAGGATTAGTGTTTTTGTTTAAGCACATTGAAACATGGCATAAAGAATGGAGTGGCTAAGGTGTTTTATGCCTGTGTCTTTTACATTTTTACAATTGCACACAGCAGCTGTATGCTATTCCATCACCTGTGTCTGGGTACCGGTGCATCATCATTTTGTCACATTAGCATTGCCACTGAGAAGAATATAATGTGAAAAAGTTGGTGGTGGAATGCAGTGTACAGCTGAATCACAAAAAGACCATAACATGCCAAATGGGGCTATTAAACCTAACCATTATCATTATTAAAAAATAACACAGAAACTTGCATTTGGCAGAAAAATGTTTTATATATTTATTAAATTGAGCTATATCCTTGAAACCTGTAAGAATTAAAGAAAGAAAATAGATTGAAAAGTAACTTGCGCCCTAGCTTCAGCTCGGCAGATCCCCAAAAAAGGAGCACCACTCCTCTATAGATAACAATAGAAACAGAAAGAGGCGATCTCCCAGCGATGCTATGTATTACCCTGAGGAAGGATTTTATCCGAAACGCGTTGGTTTTTCACAAGAGGACCCTGGACTATACCCTTCCACGGTGGTTGGCATCATTTTGTGGGTAATTTTCTCTCCTTCACCCCTAAAATTGGGAGCCTTTACCCTATCCATCCTACCGGTACCATTGGAAGTGGCCTTATGGTCTTGCATATTGGGTACCTTTTGTAGTGTTTTTATTGTTCAAGTTTTATCAATTTTATTCATTTTTCACATTCCCACAATGTTGGTGGGTAATTTTGTTTTTTTAATAAAAACATATGTTTTACTATTCGCTGTCATTTGGATCCATTTGAGTGGAGGTAACAAAGGTCCAGACACATACAGAGACCGGAAAAGATACCTTTCAACGCACATAGGGCTTATCATAAAGGTAAGCCTGGTGTAGATAAGCTGATGGTGGTCGACTGTATGCAGTATTAAAGAAACCTTTATGTGAATGCATCTTATTTAACACAGGAATACATACGGATCAGGAATTTGTACATAGCATCGCTGGGAGATCGCCTCTTTCTGTTTCTACTGTAAGAATTAAAGGTTAAAGTATAAGAATTAAAGTACGGTGGCAAGAAAAGAATGTTTGATTTCAAAACTAACTACACTAACCAAATAATTGTAACCAACCTAATTAACAACAAGACAGAGGTATCCACTAAGATATTCTTCCATGACTACCCACCCGGAAGGGTGATGATGCTGCCCTGTGTAGTGTGTTCCAGCAGATATAACAGTCAATGAAGGTGAATGCACCTAATAACACCAGATCCATATAATTGCAGCTACTATCCCAAACATAGTGAATCTGCTGCTCTTTTCCACCAATGAAATAGCCAACAAAAAAAGTTTGGGAAGACAAAGGAAAAGAGACTGGAAAAAAACACCCCAAACCAGTGTCTAGGCTGAAGCTCTACCCCCAGACCCCATTCCTATAGGGTGATCACACACATCTGATACCCAATTCAGGCTAGCCACCAGTCTAGGAGGTTTAAATCACTCCATTCCAATGCTGTCCTTATGTTCTCCTTAGAGCAATTTTACATTTATTTACAGTATGGACACATCTAATTTGAAGCCTATAGGGGGGTACTGACCGGAGAGATGTGTGCTGAGTGATCTTAACACAGACCACTCAGCACACATTGCGCTGTGCTGAGCGAGGGGGGGGGGGGTCGGATATGGGGCCGCTCACTTCACACAGCGGTGAAGTAAGCAACCCGCTAGATTGAGCCTGCATGCAGGCTCAATCTAGCACTGGCCATAGCGATGTGCAAGGCCGCGCTATCGCTATCGCTGGGGGGCATACACACGACAGATCCGTGCTTAAAATCTAAGCAATCTAGTCAGATTATTCTTGATAAATTATATAAAATTGCATAAAAACCTGTGTTGTAAGGAGTTGTAGCAATGGAGGTCATCATTGTTTCCTCCATGGTGGCTAAAAGAAGACATACATTTGGATTTAGAGTTGAGATAAATGACATTCATATGTTTTACTGTTTCATTTTACAGTTTTTAGTCTTGTATTATTTTTCAAAACTATGTACAGATTAATGAGAAATTCGCTCCGTACTCAACTCATATACTCAAATTATCCTTAATGTGTTCTTCTTCCTCTATGTTTCTTATGAATCTCGTCGTATGTCATATTCTGTCTGAGAGCTGTGGTTATCGGAAGCAAATTCCTTGTGTATTATGTACTGATATACTTGGTAATAAACTGATTCTGATTCTGATTATAGGCATTTCCCATGTTTTACATTGTGAAAATGCCAAGTCTGTTACCAGAGAGAGTAAAGAGAGTAAACTGTGATGGAGTTTACAATTGTGTATGGTATGTACTGTGGAGCCTCAACTTCAAAACCACAATAATTGCCCATATCTTTAATATCTGTTTACAGTCAAGTTAGTTACGTGAGCTGTTAAACAGTATAGTACATTGTTCAAGTTACATTTTTTCATTTGTTCTCTTGTGCTTTCCCATCTGGGTCTTCAATTATACTAATGTGATTATACAGTGCATGCACAAATGTATTCCCAATGCTATACATAGGCACACATGGGTAAAAATAATGCATATACTATATAATTTGAACTAAGTATTAAGAAAGTCATTGATTAAAATGACATACAATGTTTAGACTAATTACATATTCACAAAGGTCATCGCAGGCATGCACAATTGTTAAGTTTATGTCCATGGTTTGAACAGTATCTTAAAGTACATATTTTGTACAGTATGATCAAGACTGGTAGGTGGGACAATCCTCTATTAAATACAAGAAATGTTTGGTTATTTAAAATTGTTAAAAGAGATATTAATGTAATAAGTAGCAATCCCACAATTTTCAGAAAAGTATGTGTCCACTTTGTGTGATTTGGCTTTGTGTAGGGCAATATGAATGAGGCCATTGCTTAAAATCCACAGGTATTTAGTGAGCCCACAATATGACAATTGTAAATAATACAAAATGTAATAATAACAATAATTAAACCAAATAAATATTAGAACTGTTCAAAAGAGTTAGTAGACTGGAAGGAAGATGGACCACTTTTATGTGAAATTTAAAAAATGCTGGGGAAATTGATAACCTAACTTTTAATTTTTGAGAATTAATTTATTATGGTCATGATTGTAAATAAATTACAATTTCCTAAATCAAAATCAGAAGCATACAAGTAAACTCAATAAATAAAAACTTTACATCTACAGTATTACATAGAAAACCTTTTATTTTCTTCTATATACTGAGACAAGTCTCATTGGCACTTACTTGAAATTGGAGAACTACCTGTAGGTGTTTTCATAGAAGTTGTTACTTCTGTGGGTTGTTGTGTACTGGTATCTAAAACATAAGTAATATACATATTTATCTAGGGAATATGGTAAAGTGCTAGCTCAGGTGTTATTCAATAAATACATATAATATAGTGGCAGATGTACTAAGCCTTGTAGAGTGATAAATTGAAGAAATATTGGGTTCACATCAGAATGATGGCCGATGGTTGGGACAATTTCCCTTCTTCCGGGACCAACCCTGATTGGCCATACACATCATATGGTTTAATGAATGACGGAATAATATGTCGTTCCATACTTCATATTCATGCACAACAGTGCAGGCGATATCATCCATATGGCCGTGCAGCATGTCCAACCAAAATATATCACATGAGACCTGCTGGAGCAGGCTACTGAGTGCACACATCAGATTATATGCATGGTTTGTCATTTCATCATGGCAAATGATGATGATATTGGCCTCATTTGTACCAACCTATAAATTACCAATCAGTTTCTAACTTCATTTTTCAAACAAAGCCTGTGAAATGGTAGTAAGGAGCTGATTGGCTTGTACTTTATCTTTCTCCACTTTATCTCTATTCAAGGCTTAGTACATCTGGCCCATAGTCCATATATATGTCCTTTTTGTAAGCTAATAAAGTGCATGTTCCATGATATATGATTAAATGTCACATCTAAAGATCTTTATTTTCTAAATATTTTTTAACCCATTTATGAAGTAAAATAGAAAATTCTCAAATTTTCTCATTAGTTTGGAGATGAACATTTTCAATTAATGATATACATTTGCAATATACAGTATAATAATCGAGAGTGTGTTTTGATAAGAGATGTGTGTGAAATCTTATGTTTTGACTCTAATTCCATTGCCAGGTTTTGGATTTTGTAAAACCACTCTCCAGTTTTTTTAAATGGAATTTGTATTTCAAATCCGAATCTTGGGTTTTGGATTTCTCATAATGGCTAAAAAAAAGCTAAAATCATGTCATTTTTGCAATCCAAAACTCAAAATCCAGATTACAAATCCAAATTCTGAAGCGCAGGAAGATCCGACCTGGAACTTGGTTGGGACTGGATCTTCTTAGTAAATCTAAACCGGATTTTTTTTTCAGATACACAAAATTCGGGTGGGCTGAAATTTCTAGAGTCAAACCGCACATTTCTAGTTGCAATGTACTTTGTTAATGTTTTCACTTATGTATGTCCCATCTAGGAACTACAGTGATTGCTCATATCAGATGTGTAAAATGGACCATAACTACGGTCATGTATTTTATCCACGCATTATAGGTAATAATTATCATTTCCTCTAATACAATGTGTACAGACAAATTAATTTCATAACAACCTGTTCTAGAAGGAGTTGTTGATACGGGAGTTATCTCTGTTTCCTGAGTGGTGGCTAGAAGAAGAAAGACATTTGGTTTTAGAGATATGATTACAAACTTTCATATTTTTCATTGCACTGTTTAAACTCCAACTGTTAATCTCAATGTGATTGATTTAAAGAACAAGAAAATAACATTGGAAAAGGTTTTTTTTTTTTTTTTTAAATATCTTAGATAATGATCAAAGGACAGACTTGGAATTTGGTGTTAGAAAAAAAATAAAAATAACTACTACTATCAAAAAGACATACATGCCTGGTAAGAAAGACGGACCAACTTAATACTAAATTTAACTATTTAAAACAAAACTGAGTTATTAGTTTCTGGAGGATAAAAATATGTAATATTACTGAAATACCTATGCTATAACCAATACTAGGAGTACTGCAAAAAGATTTATAGCGATATTATAGCGATAAATAAAGTTACAAACCAATGTTCATGTAAGAAATAAGCACACACTAATAACATAAAGCATTCACAGCTGTTATATACTATACTGTAATACATTTCTTACAACATACTTAGACAAACCCTAAAAGTACTTACAGGACATTGGAGAAACGTACGTTGATTTAGAATTTGTTACTTTTGTTGTTTGTGTTGCTCTTGTATCTAAAACAAAAGACACATTGTCATTCAACAAGGGAACCTTTTGAAGTGCTAAATCAGGTTGGACAAACTAAAGGAAATATATAATGATATGGTCCATATACTGTATAAGTCAAAGAGGGCTCTAGAGATAGAGAAAGTGGATGGAGATAAAGTACCAGCTGATCAATTCACAACTGCTATGATACCAGATAGGTTTGAAAAAAGATAGGAACAGGTAAGTTGCTACTTTATCTCTGTCCACTTTATCTCTCTCCAATGCTTAGTTCAAAGACCATTTAAATAGTTATCTACGTCCACTTTATCTCTTTCCAAGACTTAGTACATAGACCCCTAAAAGAGTTGAATATTTTCAGAAATGTGTATGTCTGTCAGTGAGGCGGGGTTGTGCTGCTGTCAATGAGGCAGGGATGTGCTGCTGTCAGTGAGTCGGCGATGTGCGGCTTTCAGTGACGAAGGATGTGCTGCTGTCAGTGAGGCAGGGATGTGCTGCTGTCAGTGAGACAGGGATATGCTGCTGTCAGTGATGCAGGGATGGGCTGCTGTCAGTAAGGCGATGAGGTGCTGCTGTCAGTGAGGCAGTGGTGTGCTGCTGTCAGCGAGGCAGGGATGTTCTGCTGTCAGTGAGGAGTGATATGCTGCTGTCAGTGAGGTGGAGATGTGCTACTGTCAGTGAGGCAGGGATGGACTGCTGTCAATGAGGTGGGGAGGTGCTGCTACCAGTGAGGCAGTGAGGTGCTGCTGTCAGACAGAGATGTGCTGCTGTAAGTGAGGTGGTGATATGCTGCTGTCAGTGAAGTGGGGATGTGCTGCTGTCAGTGATGTGGGGATGTGAAGCTGTCAGTGAGGTGGTGATGTGCTGCTGTCAATGAGGTGGGGATGTGCTGCTGTCAGTGAGGTGGTGATGTGCTGCTGTCAGTGAGGTAGGGATGTGCTGCTGTCAGTGAGGTGGTGATGTGCTGCTGTCAGTGAGACAGGGATGTGTTGCTATCAGTAAGTCAGTGATATACTGCTGTCAGTGAGGGAGGTAGGTGCTGCTGTTAGTGAGGCAGTGATGGGCTGCTATCAGTGAAGCAGGGAGGTGCTGCTGTCAGCGAGGTGCTGATGTGCATATTCTTTATAATTTGAACTGGGTAATGAGAAAGTCACTGATTAAAATGACATATAGTACAATGTTTAGACTAATTGCATCTTCACAAGGGTCTTGGTAGGCCTGCACAATTGATGACACTTTGTCCATGGTTTGTATAGTATCTTAAAGTACATATTTTGTACAGTGTGAACAACACCGGTAGGTGGGACAATCCTCTATTAAATACAAGCAATTTTTGGTTATTTAAATTGTTAAAAGAGACATTAATGTAATAAGTAGCAGTCTCAGAAAAGTAAGAGTCCACTCTGGGTAATTTGACTTGGTGTAGGGTAATATGAATGAGACCATTACTTAAAACCTACAGGTATTTTGTGAGCCCGCAATATAACATTTGGAAATAATACAAAATGTAATAATAACCTCTACTGGAAGGAGTTGTAGACATGGAAGACATCACCATTTCCTTAGTGGTGGCTAAAAAGATTACAAATAAAAATAGATTAAGCGATGAGAGAAATTACACTAAGAAATTACACTAAGAAATGACAGAAATTGCACTAATCAAAACACAGTAATGGATAGAAATAATGTGATTGAATTTTGAGGATCCGCAATACAGTTTGAATTGGCTTCATTTCACAATTTAAATATTACACATCACATCCAAAGATCAAAGAATAATCTGGGTATTTTGAATTTAACCAAATAAATATTTGACTTAGTAGACTGGAAGGAAGATGGACCACTTTTATGTGAAATTTGTTACAAATTCTGGGGAAATTGATTACTTAACTTTTAATGTATCAGAATACATTTGTTATGGCCATGATTGTAAATAACTGTAAACAATTTCCTAAATCAAAATCACACATGTATATGCATGTGAAAAACAAGCATGTATGTATACTTAATAAATAGAGATTTCACATCTACAGTATTACATACTAATACAAAACTTATATTTTCTTATATATACTAAAACAAATCTTATTGCCACTTACTTGAAATTGGAGAACTAGGTGTTTTCATAGAAGTTGTTACTTCTATGGGTTGGGGTATGCCGGAATCTAAAACATAAGTAATTTAAACATTTGTCTAGGGAACATGGTAAACTGCTAGCTCAGGTGTTATACACTGAATAAATATGATATAGGGGCAGATATACTTAGCCTTGTAGAGTGATACATTGAAGAGAGGTAGGGTAAACATCAGAACAACCGCCAAATGGGCCGATGGTTGGAACAATTTCCCTTCTTCCCGGACCAACCCTGATTGGCCATACACATCAAATGATTTAATGAACGACAGAATAATAAATTATTCCATCCTTCATTAATATGCACAGTACCACAGGCGATATCATCCAGTTGGCCATGCAGCATGGCAAGCCAGAAGATATCACATGAGACCTGCTGGAACATGCAATTCAGCGCATACATCAGACAATTTGCACGGTTTGTCATTTCATCATTGCAAATTGTCATGATATTGGCCTCATTTGTACCAACCTATAACGTACCAAACTATCAGCTTCTAACTGTCATTTTTCAAACACAGCCTGTGAAATGGTAGTAAGGAGCTGATTGGCAGGTACATTATCTCTGTCCACTTTATCTCTATAAAAGCCTTAGTAAATAGACCCCTTAATCCCTCTCCACTTTATCTTTTTCCAAGGCTTAGCACATCTGCCCCACAGTCCATATATACATTATGTACTTTTTTTTAACCGAATTAATTGCATGTTCCAGGATATATGATTAAATGTCACATCTAAAGATCTTTATTATCTACATATTTTTTCAACCTATATATGAAATAAAATATAAAATTCTCAATTTAGAGATGTGTGCGGAATCTCATGTTTTGACTCTAATTTCATTGCCATGTTTTGGTTTTATAAAACCGACCACCAGTGTTTTGTTTGGAAATTAAATTTAAAATCCAAATCTTGGGTTCTGCATTTCTCAAAATGGTTAAATCAAAGCTAAAATCATGTAATATCTGCAATCCAAAACTCAAAATTCAGATTAAAAATCCAAATTCTGAAGCGCAGGAAGATCACAACTGGAACTTGGCTGAGACTGGATCTCCTTAGTAGATATAGAACATTCGGGTGGGTTGGGATTCCTAGACAGTCAAACCACACATTTAAAGTTCTATGTGCTTTGTTATAATGTTTTCACTTATGTATGTCCCATCTAGGAATGAACTGCAGTGATTGTCCATATCAGATGTGTAAAATGGACCATGACTACAGTCATGTATGTTATCCATGCCTTAAAGGTAATAATTATCATTTCCTCTAGTACAATGTGTATAGACAAATTAACTGAAGGAGCTTTCAAACAATATAGTACCACTATGATAGTTGATAAATAATACATTGTATAATAACCTGTTCTATAAGTAGTTGTAGATATGGAAGTGATCTCTGTTTCCTGAGTGGTGGCTAGAAGAAGAAAGACATTTGGATTTAGAGATATAATTATGAACTTTCATATTTTTCATTGCATTGTTTAAACCCAACTGTAAATCTCATTGTGATTAATTTAAAGAACAAGAAAAGAGTACAGGAAACTTTTTTTTGTTTTTATTTTAAATTTCAGATATCTTAGATAATGATCAAAGGACAGACTAGGGATTTGGGTTTACAAAAAAATAAATAAATAAATAAATAAATAATAATAATAATAATAATAATAACCACTACTATAGGAAAAACATACATGTATGGAAAGGAAGATGGACCAACTTAAGTCTATATTTAACTATTTCAACTCAAAACTGAGTTATTAGTTTCTGGGGGATAAGAAGATTAGAATATGTAATAGTTCTGAAACACCTACTGTATGCTATAAACAATACTAGTAGTACAGTAAAAAGATTTACAGTGATCATCAATGTCACAAGTCACATATTATATTATATTTCTAATGACATAATTAGACAAATCCTACAAACACTTACAGGACATTGGAGAAGCAGAGGTTGTTTTAGAAGTAGTTAATTGTGTTGTACTTGTATCTAAAAAAAAGATACATTTTCATTCAACAAGAGAAACTTTTGAAGTGCTAAATCAGGTTGGACAAACCAAAGAAAATATATAATGATATGGTCCATATACTGTATACTGTATGTCACTGAGGGGTCTAGAGATAGGGAAAGTGGATGGAGATAAAGTACCAGCAGATCAGCTCATAACTGCTATGTTACTAGATTGGTTTGAAAAAAGATAGGAGCTAATTGGTTGCTACTTTATCTCTATCCACTTTGTCTCACTCCAAGGCTTAGTACATAGACTTCTGGGGGTAAATTTACTAAAATGGGATTTTTATTTAAGATGGGATGTTGCTCATAGCAACCAATCAAATTCTACTTATCATTTATCTAGCACCTTCTAGAAGATAATACCTGGAATCTGATTGGTTGCTATGGGCAACATCCTATCTTAAATAGAACTCCCATCTTAACAAATTTACCCCCTTCTGTCAGTGAGGCAGTGATGCACTGCTGTCAGTGAGGCAGGGATGTGCTGCAGTCAGTGAGGCAGAATGCGCTGTGCTGCTGTCAGTTAGGCATGGAGGTGCTGCTGTCAGAGAGACTGTCAGTGAGGCACAGATGTGGTGTTTACAGTGGAGAAGGGATGTGCTGCTGTGAGTGAGCTAGAAATGTGCTGCTGTCAGTTAGGCAGGGATGTACTGCTGTCAGAGAGACTGTCAGTGAGGCAGGGATGTGCTGCTGTCAGAGAGACTGTCAGTGAGGCAGGGATGTGCTGCTGTCAGTGAGGCACAGATGTGGTGTTTACAGTGGAGAAGGGATGTGCTGCTGTGAGTGAGCTAGGAATGTGCTGCGGTGAGTGAGGCAGTGATGTGCTGCTGTGAGTGAGGCAGTGATGCGCTGCTGTCAGTGAGGCAGTAATGAGCTGCTGTCACTGAGGCAGTGATGAGCTGCTGTCAGTGAGGCAGTAATGCACTGCTATCAGTGAGGCAGTGATGTGCTGCTGTCAGGGAGGCAGGGATGTACTGCTGTCAGTGAGGCAGGGATGTGTTGCTGTCAGTGAGGCAGTGATGTGCATATTCTATATAATTTGAACTGGGTAATGAGAAAGTAATTGATTAAAATGACAGACTGTACAATGTTTAGACTAATTACATCTTCACAAGGGTCTTGGCAAGCCTGCACAATTGATGACACTTTGTCCATGTTTTGTACAGTATCTTAAAGTACATATTTTGTACAGTGTGAACAATATTGATAAGTGGGACAATCCTCTAATAAATACAAGCCATTTTTTGTTATTTAATTTGTTAAAAGAGACATTAATGTAATACTGTAAGTAGCAGTCCCACAATTTTCAGAAAAGTATGTGTCCACTCTGGGTAATTTGACTTGGTTTAGGGCAATATGAATGAGATCATTACTTAAAACCTACAAGTATTTTGTGAGCCCGCAATATAACAATTAGTAATAATACAAAATGTAATAAAAACCTGTACTGGAAGGAGTTGTAGACATGGAAGACATCACTATTTTCTTAGCAGTGGCTAAAAAGATTAAAAATAAAATTGCATTTAGAAATTACTTAACTTATAATGTATCAGAATTCATTTGTTATGGCCATGATTGTAAATACATTTAAACAATTTCCTACATCAAACTCACACATGAATATGCATGTGAAAAACAATAATTTAAGTATACTTAATAAATAGAGATTTCACATCTACAGTATTACATAGAAAACATATTTTCTTCTATATATTAAAAGAAATCTTATTGCCACTTACTTGAAATTGGAGAACTAGGTGTTTTCATAGAAGTTGTTACTTCTATGGGTTGAGGTGTGCCGGAATCTAAAACATAAGTAATTTAAAATTTGTCTAGGGAACATAGTAAACTGCTAGGTCAGGTGCTATACACTGAATAAATACGATATAGGGGCAGATATACTTAGCCTTGTAGAGTGATACGTTGAAGAGAGGTAAGGTAATCATCAGAACAACTGCCAAACGGGCCGATGGTTGAGACAATTTCCCTTCTTCCCGGACCAACCCTGATTGGCCATACACATGAGATGATTTAATGAATGACGGAATAATAAATTATTCCATTCTTCATTAATATGCACAGTACCACAGGCGATATCATCCAGTTGGCCATGCAGCGGGGCAAACCAGAAGATATCACATGAGACCTGCTGGAACATGCAATTCAGCTCATACATCAGACAATATGCATGATTTATCATTACATCATGGCAAATTGTCATGATATTGGCCTCATTTGTACCAATCTATAAACTACCAAACTATTAGCTTCTAATTGTCATTTTTCAAACACAGCCTGTGACATGATAGTATAGAGCTGATTGGCTCGTACTTTAGCTCTATCAAAGGCTTAGTAAATAGACCCCTTAATCACACTCCACTTTATCTCTTTCCAAGGATTAGTACATCTGCCCCATAGTCCCTATGTACAGTATGTCCTTTTTGTAACCTAATGTAGTCCATGTTCCATGATATACGATTAACTGTCACATACAAAGACCTTTATTATCTATTTTTTTAACCCATTTATGAAGTAAAATAAAACATTCACAATTTTTCTCATTAGTTTGGATATGAAAATTTTAAATTAATGATATACATTTGCAATATACAGTATGACAATAGAGAGTGCTTTTTGATAACAGATGTGTGCATAATCTCATGTTTTGACTCTAATTTCATTGCCATGTTTTTCTTTTATAAAACCACCCTATAGCTCAGAAATTGTATTTAAAATCCGAATCTTAGGTTTTGCATTTCTCCAAATGGCTAAATCAAAGCTAAAATCATGTAATTTTTGCAGTCCAAAACTGAAAATCCAGATTAAAAACCCAAATTCTGAAGCACAGAAAGATCCGACCTGGAACTTGGCTGAGGCTGGGTCTCCTTAGTAGATTTAAACCGGGTTTTGGTTCAGATACAGAAAATTTGGGTGGGTTGGGATTCCTAGAGAGCCAAACTGCACATTTCTAGTTGCGATGTGCTTTGTTATAACGTTTTCCCTTATGTATTTCCTATCTAGGAACTGCAGTGATTGCCCATATCAGATGTGGAAAATGGACCATGACTACGGTCATGTATTTTATCCATGCATTATGGGTAATAACAGTGTCAGACTGAAGTACGAAAGGCCCACCGGGGGGATTGCAGCAGTATTAGTAGTGGTAGGGGCCCATGTGTAAGGGAGTGGCTAGTCTCCACAGAGGTTTGGATAACCATTAGCGAGTGAATAGTCTGGGCCCTTTAATAAGTATAAATAGTAAATACTGATAGCGCATGTAATGTACCAGATTAATAACACCAATGCACTGTAGGAAATATACCATTGTCCTCTGCAGTATAAAGGTAACTACGTATTATGTGTAATTTAAGTACACAGCATGGAGCCTCATCAGTAGAGGAGAGGAGGGGTAGAGGAGCCCACCGGGGGTTTCCCTTATACCTCTGTGGGCCAGTCCAATCCTGGGTAATAATGATCATTTCCTTTAATACGATGTGTACAGACAAATTAACTGAAGGAGCTTTCAAACAATATTGTATCACTACGCTAGTTATACATTTCATAATAACCTGTTCTAGAAGGAGTTGTAGATATGGAAGTGATCTCTGTTTCATGAGTGGTGGCTAGAAAAAGAAAGACATTTGGTTTTAGAGATATGATTATGACCTCTCATATTTTTCATTGCATTGTTTAAAATTCAACTGTAAATCTCAATGCAATTAATTTAAAGAACAAGAAAATAATATTGGAAAAGGTTTTTCTATTTTTATTTCAAATATCTCAGATAATGATCAAAGGACAGTCTAGGGATTTGGGTATACAAAACAAATAATAATAATAATAATAATAATAATAATAATAAATACTACTATAGGAAAGACATACATGTATGGAAAGGAAGATGGACCAACTTAAGTCTATATTTAACTTTTTCAAATCAAAACTGAGTTATTCATTTCTGGGGGATTAGAAGATTAGAATATTTATTATTTCTGAAATACCTACTGTATGCTATAAACAGTACTAGTAGTACAGCAAAAAGATTTACAGTGATCATCAAAGTCACAAACCACAAATTATAATATATTTCTAACAACATAATTAGACAAATCCTACAGACACAGGACATTGGAGAAACGGATGTTGATTTAGAAGTAGTTACTTGTGTTGTACTTGTATCTAAAACAAAAGATACACTGTCATTCAATAAGAGAACCTTCTGAAGTAGTAAGTCAGGTTGGACAAACCAAAGGAAATATATAATGATATGGTCCATATACTGTATAAGTCACAGAGGGGTCTAGAGATAGAGAAAGTGGATGGAGATAAAGTACCAGCAGATCAGCTCATAACTGCTATATTACTAGATTGGTTTAAAAAAGACAGGAGCTAATTGGTTGCTACTTTATCTCTGTCCATGGCTTAGTAAATAGACTCCTGCTGTCAGTGAGGCAGTGAAGCGCTGCTGTCAGTGAGGCAGGGATGTGCTGCTGTCATGGAGGCTGTCAGTGAGGCAGGGATGCACTGTGATGTTGTCAGTGAGGCATGGATGAGATGTGCTGCTGTCAGTAAGGTGGGGATGTGCTGCTATCAGTGAGGCAAGGAGTTGCTGCTGTCAGTGAGGCAGGGATGTGCTGCTGTCAGTGAGGCAGGGATTTACTGCTGTTATAGAGGCTGTCAGTAAGACAGGGATGTGTTGCTGTTAGTGAGGTGATGAGACTCTACTGTCAGTGAGGCAGGGATGCGCTGCTGTCAGTGAATCAGGGAAGTAATCCTGTCAGTGAAGGTGTGAGAATCTGCTGTCAGGGATATTTTGCTTTCAGGAAGGCAGGGATGTGCTGCTGTCAGTGAGGCAGGGTTTGCTGCTCTTAGTGAGGTAGTTATGTGTGCTCTCAGTGAGGCAGGGTGTGCTTCTGTCAGTGAGCTAGTGATGCGCTACTCTCAGTGTGGCAGTGATGCATTGCTGTCAGTTAGGCAGGGATGAGCTGCTGTCAGTGAGGTAGTGCTGTGTGCAGTCAATTATGCAGGGATGTGCTGCTGTCAGTGAGGTAGTGATGTGCTGCTGTCAGTGAGGTAGTGATGTGCTGCTGTCAGTGAGACAGGGATGTGCAGCTGTCACTGAGGCAGGATTTGCTGCTCTCAGTTAGGTAGGGATGTGCTGCTGCCAGTGAGGTAGTGATGTGCTGCTGTCAGTGTGGCAGTGATGCATTGCTGTCAGGCAGGGATGAGGTGCTGTCAGTGAGGTAGTGCTGTGGGCTGTCTATTATGCAGAGATGTGCTGCTGTCACTGAGGCAAGGATGTGCTGCTGTCACTGAGGCAGGGATTTGCTGCTCTCAGTTAGGTAGGTATGTGCTGCTGTCAGTGAGGTAGTGATGTGCTGCTGTCAGTGAGGCAGAGATGCGCTGCTGTAAGTTAAGCACGGATGTGCTGCTGTCAGTGAGGTAGTGCTCTGTGCTGTCAGTGAGTTAGTGATGTGCAGCTGTCAGTGAGACAGTGATATGGTGCTGTCAGTGAGACAGTGATATGGTGCTGTCAGTGAGGCAGGAATGTGCTGCCTTTCTGTGAATAGTCTCTCAGTGAGTGATGCTGTGGCTTTGATGAGGTTTTGCTGACAGTTGGAAGTAGTTCAGGCGTGCAGTTACCCTGGGAATGGTGTGGTCATTGGGAAAAAATGCACAGCCATGTGATCTCACTAGCGCATGCAGAGGGGGTTTCTGAGTACCTAGAAACCACCCCTGCCCTTCAATCCATCGCCCAGCTGATCGTTTTTTTTTCCATTAAACGGAGGAGCTGCTTAATAACACTGAAGCTGCCTCCTCGTATTCAAAAAGCTGCTGGCAGCGGGCTGTAGGTGGAGCTGGAGAGCACAGCAGGTCACGTGTTACTAGTGCTGGCCGGGAGAAGCACTCTCCTCTTCCGTCCCGGCCACGGCACAGTCACAGGTAACGCAGTGCATGGATCATACTCAAAAGCCTGCACTGTGTGTGTGGCTCAAGTGGGAGGTGCGCGGGGGGGGGGGGGGGGTAATCTGTAATACATGCTGACAGCAGCCCCCTGGGTTTAAATTTTCAAGTGATATAGGGGAGAGGGGAAAGGAGAATGTGTGTGTTATTAAGTAAAGAGTGTGTGTGTGTGTGTGTGTGTGTGTGTATCATTAAGTAAAGTGTGTGTGTTATTAAGTAAAGTGTGTGTGTTATTAAGTAAAGAGAGCGTGTGTGTGTGTGTGTGTGTGGGGGGGGGTGAGTGTGCTTAAGTAAAGTGTGTGTGTGTTATTAAGTAAAGAGTGTGTGTGTTATTAAGTAAAGAGTGTGGGGGAAATTTACTAAGCTCCCGATTTTGACCGAGATGCCGTTTTTTCATCAAAGTGTCATCTCGGTAATTTACTAAACACTAATCACGGCAGAGATGAGGGCATTCGTAATTTTTTGCAAGTCCAAGTAAAAAATTACGAATGAATACACCATCGGTCAAAACGCGGCTGTTTAAGTATGAATCTCGGTCATTTACTAAGAAGTGCAAAGCAAAAAACAAACAAACACTGCCGTGAAAAATTACAACTCGTAAAAAAGTGCTAAAAAAAACCAGACCTTTTTTTTTTATTCGTGATTGGATAGGCATGCACGGATCCATGAGATCCGTGCATGTATATCAGTGGGAAGGGGTGGGAAAGTGCTTATTTTTTCAAAAAAAATTGCGTGGGGTCCCCCCTCCTAAGCATAACCAGCCTCGGGCTCTTTGAGCCGATCCTGGTTGCAGAAATATGGGAAAAAAAATGACAGGGGTTCCCCCATATTTAAGCAACCAGCATCGGGCTCTGCGCCTGGTCCTGGTCCCAAAAATACGGGGGACAAAAAGAGTAGGGGTCCCCCGTATTTTTAAAACCAGCACCGGGCTCCACTAGCTGGACAGATAATGCCACAGCCGGGGGTCACTTTTATATAGTGCCCTGCGGCCGTGGCATCAAAAATCCAACTAGTCACTCCTGGCCGGGGTACCCTGGGGGAGTTGGGACCCCTTCAGTCAAGGGGTCCCCCCCCCAGCCACCCAAGGGCCAGGGGTGAAGCCCGAGGCTGTCCCCCCCCCATCCAATGGGCTGCGGATGGGGAGGCTGATAGCCTTTGTTGTAAAAGAAAAGATATTGTTTTTAGTAGCAGTACTACAAGGCCCAGCAAGCCTCCCCCGCATGCTGGTACTTGGAGAACCACAAGTACCAGCATGCGACGGAAAAACGGGCCCGCTGGTACCTGTAGTACTACTACTAAAAAAATACCCAAAAAAAGACAAGACACACACACCGTGAAAGTATAATTTTATTACATACATACACACATACATACATACTTACCTTATGTTCCCACGCAGGTCGGTCCTCTTCTCCAGTAGAATCCAAGGGGTACCTGTTGAAGAAATTATACTCACGAGATCCAGGGGTCCAGGCTCCTCGGGAAATCCAGGGGTAATCCACGTACTTGAAAAAAAAAAAAAAACGGAAAAAACGGTGTCCCGACCACGAACTGAAAGGGGACCCATGTTTGCACATGGGTCACCTTTCCACGAATGCCAGAAACCCACTTTGACTTCTGTCTAAGTGGGTTTCTTCAGCCAATCAGGGAGCGCCACGTTGTAGCACTCTCCTGATCAGCTGTGTGCTCCTGTCCTCACTGACAGGCAGCACACGGCAGTGTTACAATGTAGCGCCTATGCGCTACATTGTAACCAATGATGGGAACTTTCTTGCTCAGCGGTGACGTCACTTTAGGTCAACCGCAGGGCAGGAGCACACAGCTGATCAGGAGAGTGCTACAACGTGGCGCTCCCTGATTGGCTGAAGAAACCCACTTAGACAGAAGTCAAAGTGGGTTTCTGGCATTCGTGGAAAGGTGACCCATGTGCAAACATGGGTCCCCTTTCAGTTCGTGGTCGGGACACCGTTTTTTTTTTTTTTTCAAGTACGTGGATTACCCCTGGATTTCCCGAGGAGCCTGGACCCCTGGATCTCGTGAGTATAATTTCTTCAACAGGTACCCCTTGGATTCTACTGGAGAAGAGGACCGACCTGCGTGGGAACATAAGGTAAGTATGTATGTATGTGTGTATGTATGTAATAAAATTATACTTTCACGGTGTGTGTGTCTTGTCTTTTTTTGGGTATTTTTTTAGTAGTAGTACTACAGGTACCAGCGGGCCCGTTTTTCCGTCGCATGCTGGTACTTGTGGTTCTCCAAGTACCAGCATGCGGGGGAGGCTTGCTGGGCCTTGTAGTACTGCTACTAAAAACAATATCTTTTCTTTTACAACAAAGGCTATCAGCCTCCCCATCCGCAGCCCATTGGATGGGGGGGGACAGCCTCGGGCTTCACCCCTGGCCCTTGGGTGGCTGGGGGGGGGACCCCTTGATTGAAGGGGTCCCCACTCCCCCAGGGTACCCCGGCCAGGAGTGACTAGTTGGATTTTTGATGCCACGGCCGCAGGGCACTATATAAAAGTGACCCCCGGCTGTGGCATTATCTGTCCAGCTAGTGGAGCCCGGTGCTGGTTTTAAAAATACGGGGGACCCCTACTCTTTTTGTCCCCCGTATTTTTGGGACCAGGACCAGGCGCAGAGCCCGATGCTGGTTGCTTAAATATGGGGGAACCCCTGTCATTTTTTTCCCAATATTTCTGCAACCAGGATCGGCTCAAAGAGCCCGAGGCTGGTTATGCTTAGGAGGGGGGACCCCACGCAATTTTTTTTTTAAATTTTACAGTGTTTAATTAAAAAAAAAAAAATATAGAACCCCAGCACGGATCACACAGATCCGGCCGAGATTAATTGTAAAAAAGTCGGCAGTGTTTTGCTAATCACTGCCGTAAAAAACACAAAAAAAACACGAATGACATCGACATCGGAAGAAAAGAAAAACCCGAATACGACAGCTTAGTAAATCCATCGTAAAAAATTCAAAAAGTTGCAGTTTTACACTTTCGATGTCATTCGTGATTGAACTTTGACCTGAAACGGGAAAATACGAATCTTAGTAAATTTACCCCTGTGTGTGTATTTGTAATGAGTGAAAGATGTGTGTCGTAATAAGTGAAAGGTGTGTATGCGTATAAAGTGAGAGATGTTTGTGTGCATAACAAGCGAAAGGTGTGTTTGTAATAGGTGAAAGAAGTGTGTGTGTGTGTGCGTATAAAGTGAAAGATGTATGTGCGTAATAAGTGAAAAAGGTGTGTGTGCTATATATTTATGTACACATATAGTTTCACTTCAGTCCTGCCCCACCTATTCATGGCTCCACACTTACATTGGAAACCCCCCTTCACAAATCCTGCATTTGCCCCTGGATCTAGTGTGTCCAATTATGTTAGTAGGACTACTGTCAAGATAACACACCATCCTGATGAAATTATTTAAATAACCATGAAACATTGATACACAACCCCTGGACGTATTGATATATATGTTTTTGAACATTTGCTGTATATGAGAGTGCCATCTATGATGTTTGTTAGCACTATCACTGCCACTGCTAATCTGTGAGTGTATAGCAAATAACAGTATGAAGTTGGCCTTTGTATTTTGGTCAAAACAATTAAGTTTGCCAAAGTGCATGGATGCCAATTTCCGTAAGGTTACTAATTATCCCATAATTAATATACTATATGTTTCACTACTTTCTACAGCACTGATCTTTGTGGTGTCCTATAATAAAAGACTAACAGAATAGTTGTAGGGTAAATATAACAAAGCAATATTTCATATTTTACTTATCTGATGCATGGACTCCTGTTAACCAAAGGAAACCAACAAAGCCACATTTGTACATATTGCAAAAGCCATGACTAGAGCTTGAAGCTATCCCACCCCAAAAATGACTAGATCCTTCTCTTTCCAGACCAGGGATAACTGGCCTAACCAATGATAAGTAGGATACCAGAGAGTAATATAAAACTGTTAATAATTTTATGGAAAGATTAGGATCTCACATAAACATGGAGAACAGTAAGTCGGCCGGACACAGAATTTCAGAAGAAAATTTAGGCAGGTACATGGACATGGGCATAGGCGTGCACAGCACATTTTATTAGGGGGTGCACCGTCGTAGGGGTGTGTCTAGCACCACCTTTTGGGCGTGTCTAGCACCATCTATTGACGGTCAACGCAATATAAAATACCACCCTTGTACCAATCCTAATAAAGCAGATACATTGTCAGATATTGTGGTGTGCACCAAACAAACACCCCTGATGGCACTCACTGCAATTACACTGCTCCTCCTCAGCCTGGTCTGGCTCCCCCTCTCTTTCCCCAGCAAGCTGCAGTAACTCACTGACACTGACAGTCGCAGACTACTACTGCTGCTGCTGGAAAAACGAGTTATGTGTCAATGCTGCTGCCGACCGCCTGCCAGTATTGAATTTGTCTTCCTAAGAGGAACGCTGGCTGCATGCTGATCCTCATCAGTGGCTGGTGTTGGCATAGCATAGAATGAGAGAGGTGGGCATGTGGCGGGTGTGGTGGGTGGGAGTGCAAGCAGCATGACGTAATCACATCACATCACGCTGTTTTTGTACATGGAAGTGGAGCCAAGAGTTTGAAAGCCAGTGGCAGTGGCACCCTTGATTAACCCAGGCATCCGGTCAGTAATACAGTCCTGACAGGGTGCAGCGCAGAGGGGACAGTAATCAGCCTGCTCGGCGATCGCTGCATCAGGCATGTGAGATAGGGGTGCCGGACATTAGGGGGTGCCTGTGCGCACCAGGAACCCCCCCTGCGCACACCTATGGACATGGGATGGTTGTGGGAGTCTCAGTAGTCAATGAAATCTCAGGACTCGTACTGTTGGCTAAAATAAGATATAAAGAAATACATATATATGTTATATATACATATAGAACAGTTTTATAGTACTGTATGATCTGTTTTGCTAATTTTACGGTTACTTCATCCATCAATTGTATTAGCAAACTAAATACTGATCTCATCATTAATACAATTAATTACAGCAAAACCAGGCATCAGTGCACAAACTGTCATTTGCAATCATCTCGGCTATTGGGGGTCATTCCGAGTTGATCGCTCGCTGCCGTTTTTCGCAGCATAGCGATCAGGCTAAAAATTGGCTGTTCTACGCATGCGTATGGGCCGCAGGGCACATGCACCAAGTAATTTCACACAAAACTAAGCAATTTTACAAAGGGACGAGTGACGCTTTTCAGTCGCTCTGCTGATCGGTGTGTGATTGACAGGAAGTGGGTGTTTCTGGGTGGTAACTGAGCGTTTTCCGGGAGTGTGCTAAAAAAACACTGGCGTGTCAGGCTAAAACGCAGGAGTGGCTGGGGAAACGGGGGAGTGGCTGGCCGAACGCAGGGCGTGTTTGTGACATCAAAGCAGGAACTAAACGGACTGAGGTGATCACAATCTAGGAATAGGTCTGAAGCTACTCAGAAACTGCAGGAAAAGATTTTCGAGCAATTCTGCTAATCTTTCATTAGCACTTTTGCTAAGCTAAGATACACTCCCAGAGGGCGGCAGCCTAGCGTGTGCACTGCTGCTAAAAGCAGCTAGCAAGCGATCAACTCGGAATGAGGGCCATTGTGAGCTACTACAAAGTAACAAGAATGTGTTGGATATCAGTGCGCTGTCTACAGCTGCTATTCGGGTATCACTAACGAGGTTCCTCCACCCTCAAATCACACAGACATTCACAAACATATAGGATACCACTGAGTCAGCGCTGAATGGAGGTCAAGATCGATCGTATTCTTATAATCTCTTACTCTTTAGTCCAATAGACCGGAAAAGGAAAGAGAAATGTGGAACATAGTGCAGTACCTTAAGTTAAAAGGTTTTAATTCACACAAATTACACCACACATTAACATAAAATATCCTGGATAACACTGCTTAGTTATCATTAAAATTACAGCCTATGCTGTTGGGCATTCTTTGGTAGACTCAATCCGACATAGATACAGGTAGTGGGTAATTACCAGAACAAGGTAGAAACTGGCAAAGTACAGTTCCACAGGCGTGCCGACGTCAGGCCTTTCCAGCTGCAGCAGGAGAGTCTATCTGGTGTCAGTTCAGCCCTCTTGGTCTGGCATTGATGATACCACGTCCTCCTCTGGTCAGTTAGGTCCACTGGGGCACCCACGCGTTCCGACCCTGCCTGGGTCTTTCTCCAGGTCAGCTCCCTCTGTGAATCAGATAGACTCTCCTGCTGCAGCTGGAAAGGCCTGACGTCGGCACGCCTGTGGAACTGTACTTTGCCAGTTTCTACCTTGTTCTGGTAATTACCCACTACCTGTATCTATGTCGGATTGAGTCCACCAAAGAATGCCCAACAGCATAGGCTGTAATTTTAATGATAACTAAGCAGTGTTATCCAGGATATTTTATGTTAATGTGTGGTGTAATTTTGTGAATTAAAACCTTTTAACTTAAGGTACTGCACTATGTTCCACATTTCTCTTTCCTTTTCCGGTCTATTGGACTAAAGAGTAAGAGATTATAAGAATACGATCGATCTTGACCTCCATTCAGCGCTGACTCAGTGGTATCCTATATGTTTGTGAATGTCATTGTGAGCTACTGTATACAAAGCTGATCTTAGCAGAAATGTTTCATGAGATCCCAGTGATCTCCTGTGCTGGAATGCGGCTCATATTGTTTACACAGGAGAAACAGAATTTGCATTGTGGTACAAGAACTAACATCTTGTTATTAATATGTCAGCAGTATGATCAAGTGCCACTCTCCAATTGCAAGCAAACTAAATAAATTTTGAAAAAGAGAAAAAGATTGAATTCAGATTGGGTGCACATTTTCCCAAAATACAATTAAAATATAACCTTTAATGGTACAATTTTTTTTCAATTATTGACAAACCTCACATTAACATTGCCTATTAGGCTAATTTAATTGTTGTATAACCAATTAGCCCACTACGGGGCTAGCTAGAGCAAAGTATAAAGTTAGTGATTGAAATTGTGTGACGTGATATAAAGAAAAAATGTGTATTGTGAACAAAATAAAAAATGGATAAAATTGTTTCATGTGTCCTGTCTTAATTTCTTCATATAGATACTGCATTATATTTTCTGCATGTATATTTTTATCAACCGTATTATGTGGTATATATTCTACAACTATTCACCAAATGAAATGTTGCTATCTTGCTTGTCAATTTTGACAATTTTATTCTGTGATTTATAATTCTATCTGAGACTCTAAGTAGCCTGTAAGTGCAGTTCCTACTGCTATAGTGTTTCAGAAAAATGGATACAAATATGTATTCATTTATAGAATAAAGCAAGCAAATAATCTGAAATAAAATAGCATAAAACAGTGATATCAAATAGTCCCCCCTTGGTATTTGTGGATTCCATGTCCATATTGGAATGGTATTGTTTAGTTGGTGTGTCCTGATGTAGATTCAATCATGAACTTTGGATGTTGGGTCCTGGCTGTACGTTGCTCTCCAGGCTTGGAGAGTGGGGTCCTATAATTAGCAGATGGCACCGCTATGGCAGCAGGAGTCCCCTGCACATCATACAATTTCTATCACTAACTTTATACTTCGCTCTAGCTAGCCTAATAGGCAATGTTAATGTGGGGTTTGTCAATAATTTAAAAAAATTCTACATTAAAGGTTATATTTTAATTGTATTTTGGGAAAATGTGCACCCAATAAGAATTCAATCTATTACTCTTTTTCTAAATAAAGAACCTGTCAATCAGTATAATCCAGTATCCATGTGATATTGTTACTGTAATATCCATGTTCTTGCCATTTTCCTTCTCAAGCCTGCATATGGTTTCACAGGGGTCTTGGTAGGGCCATACATATGAAGACCATTTTACAAGGCTTAAACAGTATTATAAAGATTCATCCCAGCAGCAGCAGGTAGGACAATCCCCAGTTGGATGCAAGCTTGTTTTTGGGTGTTTTCAGAACTTAAGAGACATTAATACAGTACAGTATAATGATAAATGATCACACAACTGTCCAACCAGTACTGGTTCACTCTATTGAACTTGATTTTGCATAAGGCAATATGAGTGGGATCAAAATGTATATAATGCATAGCATAGGCACTCGCAGAAGCCGACACGGAGGTGCCACTGTAGGACTTCTCCCCTCCGCCACATTATGATATAGCCCATGTGAGCAGTTTATGTCCCACAGCAAGGGGTGGAGGAGGTAGTCCGATACCCGGCAGAGGGGGGAAGTCCCAGAGCAGCCACCACGTGTTGGCATCTGTGTACTCCTATGATGTATAGGAATTTAGCATACGCACAGATTAACAATTGTAAAATATTTTACATTATTCTGGAGAAAATATTTAAAATGTCATGATAACCTGCGCTATAAGGAGTTGTGGCCACGGAAGTGATCACTGTTTCCTTAGTGGTGGCTAAAAGATAAAATAATAATGAATTTAGGGATGAGAAAGGTGAAATCCATAGCATCTACTGCAGTACGCAAAAAAAAAAACTAAAAGTCTCAATGCGATAGAGTTTTAAGGATCAACAATGTAGTTTGAAATGGTTTAATGGCTTATTTTAAATATCAGACATCACAGACACAGATCAAAGGAAATTGTGTGGAATTTTATTTACACAAGATGAGAATTACTAATATTCAAAAGAGTTAGAAGCTCGGAAGGAAGATGGACCATCTTCAAGAATTTGTCATTTGAAACACTTTTTATGTTTGCACCATACAGTATATCGCTTGGTGCAACTTATACTTTGTGCCGTTGTTATCGATTCCCAGACTTTCATACCTTTTTCTAAATGATGCATCTTATTTGTCATAACCGAATACAAAGTTGCTTCTAGTGTACTCGACATTTAGGATTAGTACATTTGTTTAAGCACATTGAAACATGGCAAAAAGAATGGAGTGGCTAAGGTGTTTTACACCTGTGTCTTTTACATTTTTACAGTTGCACACAGAAGATGCATGCTGTTCCTGCCCCAGTGTCCGGGTACCCGTGCATCATCACTTTGCCACATTAGCATTGCCACTGAGAAGAATATTTTGTGAAAAGTTGGTGGTGGGATGCATGGCACAGCTGAGTCACAAAAAGTCCATAGCATGCCAAATGGGGCTATTAAACCTCCCAATGGCTGATGCTTGCCCTGATTGTGTTCCAGCAACCACTTAAACCATTATCATAATTAAAATAACAACACTGAGACTTGCATTTGGCAGGAAAGTGTTTTATCTATTTATTAAAATCTACTATATCCTTGAAACCTGAAAGAATGAAAGGATAAAGTATAATAATTGAAGTATGGTTGGAAAAAAAAGAACGTCTGACCACCAAGGACAATCCCAAAACTAACCACACTAACCAAATAACTGTAACCAACCTAACTAACAACAAGACAGAGGTATCCACTCAGACCTTCTTCCTTGACTACCCACCCGGAAGGGTGATGACGCTGCCCTGCGTAGTGTGGTCCAGCAGATACAACAGTCAATGTAGGTGAGTGCACCTAAAAACACCAGATCCATCTAATTGTAGCTACTATCCCAAACATAGTGAACCCGCCGCTCTTTTCCAATAATGAAATAGTAATGAAAATCAAAACAGTCTCAATACAAATAAAAAAGAGGGTGGGAGGGTGGAAAGACAAAGGAAAAGAGGCTGGAAGAAAAAAACCAAACCAGTTTCTAGGCTGAAGCTCCACCCCCAAACCCATATCCTATAGAGTGATCACAAACATCTGATACCCAATTCAGGTCAGCCCCCTAGTCTAGGAGGTTTAACTCACTATCCCAATGCTGTCCTTATGTTCTCCTTAGAGCAGTTTGACAAAATGCATATACAGGATGGACACATCTATTTTAAAGGATTTGTTTTACTCCTACGGTATGTGGCTTGATCATTGTTGTATTTTAATGTAACTGCAGCAAAGCAATTGTCAAATATTTAGTATTATTCTTTATAAATTTTATAAAATTTCATAATAACCTGTGTTGTAAGGAGTTGTGGCAATGGAGGTTACCATCATTTCTTTCGTGGTGGCTAAAAGAAGACATACATTTGGTTTTAGAGTTGAGATACTGTATATGACATTCATATGTTTTACTGTATTAATTGAAACAAAATACTGTTAAGTCTTCATGTGACTGAATTTTTGGATGAGCAAATAAGGTTTGAAAAGGTTTAATTTTACAATTTTTTGTCTTGTATTATTTTTCCAAACTATGTGCAGATTAATATAGGCATTTCCCACATTTTACATTGTGAATATGCCAGGTCTGATAGCAGACAGTGTTATGTGATTGAGTTTTTAATTGTGTATGGTATGTACTGTGGAGTCTCAACTTCAAAAACACAATCATATCTTTAGTCTCTGTGTACAGTCAAGTTTATTAAATGAGCTGTTAAACAGTATTGTACAGTGTTCAAGTGGCATTGTAGAGAGGTAGGGTACACATCAAAACGACGGCCAAACAGGCTGATGGTCGGGACAATTTCCCTTTAACCCATACCTACCCTGATTGGCCATACACATCAGATGATTTAATAAATGACAGAATGATATGTCATTCCATCCTTCATTAATATGCACAGCACTGCAGGCGATACCATCCAGTTGGCTGTGTGGCACTGCCAACCAGAAGATATCACATGAGATCTGGTAGAGCATGCAATTGAGCGCCCACATCAAACGATATGCACACATTGTTGTTTTAGCATGGTAAATTGTGATGATATTGGCCTGATTTGTACCAACCTATAAACTACCAAACAATCAGCTCATAACTGTCTTTTTTCAAACAGTCTGTGACATGTCAGTTAGGATCTGATTGGCTGGTACTTTATCTCTGTCCACTTTATCTCTATCAAAGGGTTAGTAAATAGACCCCTTAATCTCTCTACACTTTATCTCTTTTCAAGACTTAGTCCATCTGCCCCAGAGTCCATATACTGTATATGTCCTTTTTGTAAACTAATGGAGTGCATGTTCCATGAAATACGATTAAATGTCTAAAGAGCTTTATTATCTTAATATTTTTTCAACCCATTCATGAAATCAAATATTACATTCTCAATTTTTCTCATTAGTTTGAAGATGAAAATTTGCAATTCATGATATAAATTTGTTTTATACAGTACAGTAAGATAATCGTCAAGTTTTGGATTTACAAAACCACCTTCTAGTGTTTTGGTTTGGAATTTGTATTTCAAATCTGAATCTTGGGTTTTGGATTTCTCAAAATGGGTAAAAAAAAAAGAAGCTAAAATCATGCAATTTTTGCAATCCAAAACTCAAAATTCGGATTAAAAACACAAATTCTGAAGCGCAGAAAGATCCAACCTGGAACTTGGTTGAGACTATATCTCCTTAATAGATTTAAGCCAGGTTTTGGTTCAGATACAGAAAAGTCAGGTGAGTTGGGAAAATGCTAGTTGAGAAATTATACATTTCATAATAACCTGTTCTAGAAGGAGTTGTATATATGGAAGTGATCTCTGTTTCCTGAGTGGTGGCTAGAAGTAGAAAGACAATTGGTTTTATAGATATGATTATGAACTTTCATATTTTTGGCTGCATTGTTTAAAACCCAACTGTAAATTTCAATGTAACAGATTTAAAGAACAAAAAAATAATATTGGAAAAGTTTTTTTTTTATATCAAATATCTCAGATAATGATCAAAGGACAGACTAGGGATTTGAACAAAGAAATATGAGACTGCGCTCATATGGTAGCTGCCAACACCCACTTGGAGGCGGAGAAACACATTTGGGACAGGACAAGACACTAGTACAGACACTGCAGCATTCTCTGCCTGTGTAAAAAAACTCCAGAGCCGGCCGGCCACAGCTATCATCAGCAGACCCTATTGTTTGGGGGAAGGAGCTAGCAGAAATACCTACCAGTGAGACAAGCTTAGGATAAAAGCTGCTTGCTTAAAGATAACACTGGGAGATGTATTGTTAATGAATACACCGCAAAATGTTTTCTAATACAGTATATCTGCTGGAGTCTGACCCTGTCTGCTGGAGCCTCTGCATGTGCATATTGCATGAATTTTGAGCTTTTAAATACAGCTGTTTGAGTATTACATCACTGGGAGAGTTATTGTCAGTGACTGCAGTGCATGGTGCTTTCTATAAATCTCTGCTGGTTATTAACCCTACATTGGAGTGTATGCATGTGCTTATTGCATTAACTTTGAGCTCTCAATACAGCTGCTTGTATACATCATCATTTGGAGAGACATTGTCAGTGACTGCATGGCAGGATGCTTTTAATTATATCTGCTGGGTACTGACCCCTTATATGGAAGTTTATGCATGTGCTTATTGCACGAAGCTTTAAGCTCTCAATACTAACCATTGGAAAAAGCATTAACACCGTAGGAAAAGCTTTGGTGTGGTACATGGTGTGCTCATTTATTTTTTGAGACCAAATCCAGCTTTACTTTTTAATTGACATCTCATTCGGTACTGCTACTAATATATTATCCTATTATAGGACGATTTGGTTTATATTGCTGTAGTGGTGTTATACTATATAAAACATTTTTTTATATGTAATATATGTGTATTAGGATCAGGGGTGTATCTTCCTATTGGCCAGGATGGCACTTGCCAAGGGCGCCGGCCAAGAGGGGGGTGCCGTCTGGCAGATCAACCCGCACCAGGGGGTAGAATGACATAGTAGTTCTCACTGGGTACATCCCTTAGCAGTGCTCATCCACTGCCAGACTCTCAAAAGCGTATTGCACTCTGACACTCTGTGACTACAGTCACAATGATGTATATAGCTGGGGAGCAGGGCACTTCCAGGTATGGGGAGGGGCGAGGCACCTCCTCTTCCTCATCCGCTCCCCTTCTCATTGGTCCCACGCGGTCTGTCACCAAACACCAGCCACTACAGTCAGCACCAGTCAGCAGTGCAGCCTGAGCATACCTGTACATTTTCTGCGGTACCATAGCTGCACTGTATGGTGTGTCCTGGCAGTCTGGATCACAGCTTACAAAGAGCTCTGTATGGAGAGGTATCTAGACCAGTGACTGCCTGTCCAGCTGTCAATTGGATTTGCTGGGACATGTAGTGCAATCACACCTAGAGAGGGGTTTTAAACTGTATGTATGTGTGTATATATCTCCTCGGTGCCCCTGTCCACACCTTCCTTGTAATTCCCCCTTAGTGTCACTGCCTGCACCATCCCTGTAACTGCCCCCTCAGTGACCCTGCTCATACACTCCTGTAATTCCCTCTCAGTGTCCCTGCCCACACCCTTCCCAAAATTCCCTCTCAGTGTCCCTACCAGCACCCTAACCGATATTCCCCCTCAGTGTCCCTGCCTGCACACTCCTCGTAATTCCCCCTCAGTCTCCCTGCCTGCACCCTCCCCGTAATTCCATTTCAGTGTCCCTGCCCGCACCCTCCTCGTAATTCCTCCTCAGTGTCCGTGGTGGCACCCTCCCTGTAATTCCATCTTAGTGTCCCTGCCCGCACCCTCCTCGTAATTCCTCCTCAGCAGGGCCTCAACTAGGTGTGTGCCAGTGGTACCTGGCATACAGCGCACATGCACATGCTGGTAACCCCCCGTAGTTCCGCAATGCAATGTGAGCCTGCGGTAGTTAAAGCCCAGCCCCCACCCTCGGAATCATGAGCTTACAGTGCAGCCAGACTACTCTCCCCCCCTCCACCAGAGGTTATAATGAACCGCGGCAATACTGCCCGATCCCCTCCGCCACCGCCACCACTGTAGGTTAAAGTGAGCTGCAGGTTGCTGTAGTGCCCGATCCTCACCTCGCACCCGCTCCTGCCAAAGTTACAATGCAGTGCATACAACGGCAACCCGGCAGTCATGTCCTCCCCCTCCTGCCTGGAGGTTACATTGACGATCTTCTGCACTCCTTTAGACCTGTACGCCCAGGGGACATGCCAGCTGAAAATCTCTAGATCTACAACCACACACAGTGGCAGTGAGCGGCCAGCGAACTACTGTACTGCACCTAAGAAGCCCCTCTGTCCCAGCCTGTGCTTGTCAGTGAGTGGCCTGGTCTCTGGGCAATGGATTGACAGTGTCCTATGAGATTAGGATCATGCAGCAGTCACACAACTACAACTGGGTGAGCAGAACAGCATCAAATGGTAGGGACTTTTCATGCCAGCCCTTCAAAAGATGAGAGGAGAGAAGTGCCTTGGTCCTGATGCTGTGGAACTACAAGTCTCATCATGCCCTGACAGACATTACATGATAGAGCATGCTTGGACTTGTGCTTCCACCATAGCTGGAGAGCAGACATTGCCTACCTTCGAGTTCTCATGATTTTTGTACAGGGCTGTAGTCACTAGCTAGGTGTGTGCCGAGTGTTCTTGGCCCACAGTACAGAGGCACTGAGGAAAGAGAACCGCATGTACAGTGTAAAAGGGAGCTCTGCCTGCTGTAACGTGTAAAGGGGAGCTCTGTCTGCCGTAATGTGTAAGAGTGAGATCTGCCTGCCGTAACGTGTAAAAGGAAGCTCGTTCTGCCGTAATGTGTAAAAGGGAGCTCTGCCTGCCGTAACATGTAAAAGGGAGCTCTGCCTGCCGTAACATGTAAAAGGGAGCTCTGCCTGCCGTAATGTGTAATAGGGGCTCTACCTGGAGTAATGTGTAAAATGGGGCTCTACCTGGCGTAATGTGTGTAAGCGGCGTCATTTGATTAATGGAGGACACTGTGCAGCGTAATATGAATTGGTATTATTTTTTTGCCACGCCCCTAACACATAAAGCCACACCCCTATAATTTTGGCACACACCTACAGGTGCGCTGAGGCTGTTTCTTGCACACAGCGCTAAAATGTCTAGTTACGGCACTGCTCCTCAGTGTCCCTGCCTGCACCCTCCCCATAATTCCATCTCAGTGTCCCTGCCCGCACCCTCCTAATAATTTGTCCTTAGTGTCCCCTCCCGCACCCTCTCTGTAATTGCCTCTCAGTTTCCCTGACCTCAGCCTCCCTGTACCCTTCCCTCTCTTTTTCCTGCCCAAACCCTCCCTGTAATTCCCCCTTAGTGTCCCTGACCTACGTCTTCCTGTGACTCCCCGCTCAGTGTCCCTGCCCACACCCTCCTCTAATTCCATCTCAGTGTCCCTGCCTGTTCCCTCCCCATAATTCCCCCTTAGTGTCCCTGCCCACACACTCCTGTAATTCCCCCTCAGTGTCCCTGCCCACACCCTCCCTGTAATTGCCCCTCAGTGTCCCTGACCTCAGCCTCCCTGTAAGCCGTCCACCTCATTGTCCATACCCGCACCCTCCCTGTAATTTACCCTCAGTGTCCCTGACCTCAGCCTATCTGTAACTCCCCCCTCTGTGTCCCTGGGTGGGGGAGGTGGGGGGTGCCAGTTCCTTACTTTGCCAGGGGCGCTCAGACCCCTAGATACACCCCTGATTAGGATACTGGCCGGTATCTATGTATTGTAGTGTATTTTTAACGTATTAATATATATATATTTTATTTTTTTAAGTCAAAGCGCAGTCTCATATTTCTTTGTTCATTTCTATATATTTGGTGATATTGGGATCAAATCCCCGAGATTAGCTGCTCTGACTTAATCAGTGACGGCGCCAGGTGTATAAATTCTGTTTCAGACTAGGGATTTGGTTTTACAAAAATAAAAAAATAATAACTACTACTATTGAAAATACATGCATGCCTGCAAAGAAAGATGGACCACCTTAATTCTAAATTTTACTATTTAAAAAAAAAAAGAGTTTCTGGAGAATTAGAACATGTAATATTTCTGAAACACCTATGCAATAACCAATACTAGTAGTACTGCAAAAATATGTATAGCGATCATCAAAGTCAAAAACCAATTGTCATGTAAGAAATAAGCACAAACTAATTACATAAAGCCTTCACACCTGTTATATACTATACTATATTACATTTCCTTCAAAATACTTAGATAAATCCTACAAGCACTTACAGGACATTGGAGAAATGGATGTTGTTTTAGAATTTGTTACTTTTGTTGTTTGTGTTGTACTTGTATCTAAAACAAAAGATACATTGTCATTCACCAAAATAACTTTTGAAGTGCTAAATCAGGTTGGACAAACCAAAGGGAATAAATAATGATGTGGTCCATATACTGTACATGTCACTTATGGGGTCTATTTACTAATTCTTTGAGCTAGAGAAAGTGGATGCAGGTAAAGTACCAGCCGATCAGCTCATAAATGTTATGTTACTGGATGGGTTTAAAAAAGACAGGAGCAGGTTATTTGCTACTTTATCTTCATTCACTTTATCTCTCTCCAATGCTTAGTACATAGGCCATTGAAATAGTTATCTCTGTCCAAATGAACTCTCTCCAAGGCTAAATACATATACCCCTAAAACAGTTGAACTTTTTTTTATCAGAAATGTGTATGTCTGTCAGTGAGGCGGCGATGTGCTGCTGTGAGGTGGGATGTGCTGCTATCAGTGAGGTGGGATGTGCTGCTGTAAGTGAGGCAGGGATGTGTTGCTGTCAGTGAAATGGGGACATGGTGCTGTCAGTGAGGCAGGGATGTGCTGCTGTCAGTAAAGCAGTAATGTGCTGCTGTCAGTTAGGTGGGCAAGTGCGTCTGTCAGTGAGACAGAGATGTGCTGCTGTCAGTGAGACAGGGAAGTGGTGCTGTCAGTGAGGCAGGGATGTGCTGCTATCAGTGAGGTAGGGATGTGCTGCTATCAGTGAGGTAGGGATGTGCTGCTATCAGTGAGGCAGTGGTGTGCTGCTGTCAGTGAGGTCGGGGATGTGCCGCTGTCAGTGAGGCAGTAATGTGCTGCTGTCAGTTAGGTGGGCAAGTGCTGCTGTCAGTGAGACAGAGATGTGCTGCTGTCAGTGAAACAGGGAAGTGGTGTTGTCAGTGAGGCAAGGATGTGCTGCTGTCAGTGAGACAAGGAAGTGCTGTTGTCAGTGAGGCAGGGATGTGCTGCTGTCAGTGAGACAGGGAAGTGGTGTTGTCAGTGAGGCTGGGATGTGCTGCTATCAGTGAGGTAGGGATGTGCTGCTGTCAGTGAGGCAGTAATGTGCTGCTGTCAGTGAGGCAGGGATGTGTTGCAGTCAGGCAGGCAGTGATGGTGTGCTGTCAGTGAGTCAGTAATGTGCTGCTGTCAGTGAGGCAGTGATGTGCTGCTGTCAGTGAGGCAGGAATGTGCTACTGTCATTGAGACAGGGATGTGCTGCTATCATTGAGACATGGATGTGCTGCTGTCAGTGAGGAAGGGATGTGTTGCTGTCAGTGAGGCAGGAATGTGCTGCTGTCAGTGAGGCAGTGATGTGCTACTCTCAGTGAGGCAGTGATGTGCTGCTTTCAGTGAAGTGGGCATATGCTGCTGTCAGTGAGGCAGGGATGTGCTACTGTCAGTGAGACAGGGATGTGCTGCTATCATTGAGACATGGATGTGCTGCTGTCAATGAGGAAGCGATGTGTTGCTGTCAGTGAGGCAGGGATGTGCTACTCTCAGTGAGGCAGTGATGTGCTGCTTTCAGTGAAGTGGGCATAAGCTGCTGTCAGTGAGGCGGGGATGTGCTGCTGTCAGTGAGGAGGGAATTTGCTGTTCTCAGTGAGCAAGTGATGGGCTTCTGTCAGTGAGGCAGTGATTTGCTGTTAGTGAGTTGGGAATGTGGTGCTGTCAGTGAGGTGAGATGTGCTGCTGTCAATGTGGCAGAAATGTGCTGCTGTCTGTAAATAGTCTCTCTGTGAGTGATGCCATGGCTTTTATGAGGTATTAAAGACAGTTGGAAGTAGTTCAGGCATGCAGTTATCCTGAAAAGAGTACGGATATTGGGAAATTGAAATAACCATGACACATTGATACACACCCCTGGACGTATTGATCTATTTGTTTGTTAACCTTTGCTGTATATGAGAGTGCCATCTATGATGTTTGTTAGCACTATCACTGCCACTGCTAATCTGTGAGCATATAGCAAATAACAGCATGGAGATGGCCTTCATATTTTGGTCAAAACAATTAAGTTTGTCAAAGTGCATGGATGCCAATTTCCGTAAGGTTACTGATCTTCCCATAATTACTATATTGTTTGTTTCACTGCTCTCTACGGCTCTGATCTTTGTGGTGCTCTATAAAAAAAGACTAAAGGAATATTTGTAGGGTAAATTTAACAAAATAATCTTTCATATATAATGCTTGGGTTCCTCTTAACCAAAGGATACCACCAAAGCCACATTTGTATGCATTGCACAAGCCATGACTAGAGTTAACAGCTATCCCACCCCAAAAATGACTAGATCCTTCTCCTTCCAGACCAGGGATATCTGGCCTAACCCATGATAATCAGGATAGCAGAGAGTAATATAAAACAGTTAATTATTTTATGTGAAAATTAGGATCTCACATAAACATGGAGAACAGTAAGTCGGCCGGACACAGAATTTCAGAAGAAAGTCTAGGCAGGTACATGGACATGGGATGGTTGTGGGAGTCTCGGTAGTCAATGAAGTCTCAGGACTCGTACTGTTGGCTAAAATAAGATATAAAGAAATACATATATATGTTAGAAAAGTTAGAAAGATAGAAAAGTTGTATAGTACTGTATGATCTTTTTTGCTTATTTTACAGTTACTTCATCGATCAATTGCATCAATTAAATAAATACTGATCTCATCATTAATACACTTAATTACAACAAAACCTTTGCAATCATCTCGGCTAATGTGAGCTATGCAAAGCTGGATTAAGCAGAAATGTTTAATGAGATCCCAGTGATTTTCTATGCTGGAATGCGGCTCATATTGGGTTTTGCATTTCTCAAAATGGTTAAATCAAAGCTAAAATCATGTAATTTCTGCAATCCAAAACTCAAAATTCAAATTAAAAATCCAAATTCTAAAGCGCAGGAAGATCACAACTGGCACTTAGCTGAGACTGGATGTCTTAGTAGATTTAAACTGGGATTTGTTTCAGATATAGAAAATTTGGGTGGGTTGGCATTCCTAGAGAATCAAATCACACATTTCTAGTTGTGATGTGCTTTGTTATAATGTTTTAACTTATGTATGTCCCATCTAGGAACTGCAGTGATTGCCCATATCAGATGTGTAAAATGGACCATGACTATGGTCATGTATTTTATCCACACCTTAAAGGTAATAATTATCATTTCCTCTAGTACAATGTGTACAGACAAATTAACTGCGGGATCTTTCAAACAATATAGTACCACTATGCTAGTTGCTAAATTATACATTGTATAACAACCTGTTCTATAAGGAGTCATAGATATGGAAGTGATCTCTGTTTCCTGTATGGTGGCTAGAAGAAGAAAGACATTTGGATTTAGAGATATACAGTAATTATGAACTTTCATATTTTTCATTGCATTGTTTGAAACTCAACTGTAAATCTCATTGTGATTAATTTAAAGAACAAGAAAATAATACTGGAAACGTTTTTTTACATTTTTATTTTTCAGATATCTTAGATAATGATCAAAGGACAGACTAGGGATTTGGGTTTACAAAAAATAATAATAATAATAATAATAATAATAATAATAATAATAATAATAATAACTACTACTATTGGAAAGACATATATGTATGGAAAGGAAGATGGACCAACTTAAGTCCGTATTTAACTATTTCAAATAAAAACTGAGTTATTAGTTTCTGGGGCATTAGAAGATTAGAATATGTAAAATTTCTGAAACACCTACTGTATGCTATAAACAATACTAGTAGTACAGCAAAAAGATTTACAGTGATCATCAATGTCACAAACCACATATTACAATATATTTCTAACAACATAATTAGACAAAGCTTTCAGACACTTACAGGACATTGGAGAAGCAGTGGTTGTTTTAGAAGTAGTTACTTGTGTTGTTTGTGTTGTACTTGTATCTAAAAAAATATACATTTTCATTCAATAAGAGAACCTTTTGAAGTGCTAAATCAGGTTGGACAAACCAAAGGAAATATATATATATGGTCCATATACTATATGTCGCAGAGGGGTCTAGAGATAGAGAAAGTGGATGGAGATAAAGTACCAGCAGATCAGCTCATAACTGCTATGTTACTAGATTGGTTTGAAAAAAGACAGGAGCTAATTGGTTGCTACTTTATCTCTATCCACTTTGTCTCACTCCAAGGCTTAGTACATAGACTCCTGGGGGTAAATTTACTAAAATAGGATTTTTATTTAAGATGGGATGTTGCTCATAGCAACCAATCAAATTCTACTTTTCATTTATCCAGCACCTTCTAGTAGATAATACATGGAATCTGATTGGTTGCTATGGGCAACATCTTATCTTAAATAGAACTCCTATCTTAGCAAATTTACCCCCTTCTGTCAGTGAGGCAGTGATGCACTGCTGTCAGTGAGGCAGGGATGTGCTGCTGTCAGTGAGGCAGAATGCGCTGTGCTGCTGTCAGTTAGGCAGGGATGTACTGCTGTTAGTGAGGCAGGGAGGCGCTGCTGTCACAGAGGCTGTCAGTGAGGCATGGATGTGGTGTTTACAGTGGAGAAGGGATGTGCTGCTGTCAGTGAGGCAGGGAAGTGCTGCTGTCAGAGAGGCTGTCAGTGAGGCAGGGATGCGCTGCTGTCAGTGAGGCATGGATGGGGTATTTACAGTGGAGAAGGGATGTGCTGCTGTCAGTGAGGCAGTGATGTTCTGCTTTGAGTGATGCAGTGATACGCAGCTGTCAGAGATGCACTGCTCTCAGTGAGGTAGTGATGCACAGCTGTCAGTGAGGCAGTGATGCACTGCTGTCAGTGAGGCAGTAATGCGCTGCTGTCAGTGAGGCAGGGATGTGCTGCTGTCAGTGAGGCAGGGATGTGCTGCTGTCAGTGAGGCAGTGATGGGCATTTCCTATATAATTTGAACTGGGTAATGAGAAAGTCATTAAATGACATACAATGTTTAGACTAATTACATCTTCACAAGGGTCTTTGCAGGCCTGCACATATGATGACACTTTGTCCATGGTTTGTACAGTATCTTAAAGTACATATTTTGTACAGTGTGAACAATATTGATAGGTGGGACAATCCTCTATTAAATACAAGCAATTTTTGGTTATTTAAATTGTTAAAAGAGACATTAATGTAATAAGTAGCAGTCCCAAATTTTTAGAAAAGTATGTGTCCATTCTGGGTGATCTGACTTGGTGTACGGCAATATGAATGAGACCATTACTTAAAATCTAAACGTATTTAGTGAGGCCACAACATGACAATTGTAAATAATACAAAATGTAATAATAGCCTGTACTGGAAGGAGTTGTGGACTTGGAAGACTTCACCATTTTGTTAGTGGTGGCTAAAAAGATTAAAAATAAATTGGATTCAGAGATGAGAGAAATTACATTATTATAATTTATTGCACTACTCAAATTACAGTAATGGATAGAAATGCTGTGATTGAACTGTGAGGATCAGCAATACTATCCGAGTTGGCTTCATTTCACAATTTTATTATTACACATCCAAAGATCAAGGAATATCCTAGGGATTTTGAATTTAACCAAATAAATATTAGAAGTATTTAAAAGAGTTAGTAGACTAGAAGGAAGATGGACTACTTTTATGTGAAATTTAACAAATTCTTGGGAAATTGATTACTTAAATTTTAATGTTTCCGAATTAATTTGTTAGGGCCATGATTGTAAATAAATTGAAACAGTATCCTAAATCAAAATCACACATGAATATGCATGTGAAAAATAAGCATATTACTATACTTAATAAACAGAGACTTCACATCTACAGTATTATGTAGAAAACGTATATTTTCTTCCATATACTGAGACAAATCTTATTGGCACTTACTTGAAATTGGAGAACTAGGTGTTTTCATAGAAGTTGTTACTTCTATGGGTTGGGGTGTGCTGGAATCTAAAACATAAGTAATATAAACATTTATCTAGGGAATATGGAAAAGTGCTAGCTCAGGTATTATACACTGAATAAATACGATATAGGGGCAGATATACTTAGCCTTGCAGATGTAGAGTGATACATTGAAGAAAGGTAGGGTACACATCAGAACAACCGCCAAATGGGCCGATGGTTGGGACAATTACCCTTCTTCCCGTACCAACCCTGATTAGCCATACACATCAGATGATTTAAAGAATGACAATATAATATGTTGTTCCATCCTTCATTAATATGCACAGTACCACAGGCTATATCATCCAGTTGGCCATGCAGCATGGCAAGCCAGAGACCTGCTGGAGCATGCAATTGAGCTCATACATCAGATGATATGCACGGTTTGTCATTTCATCATGGCAAATTGTGATGATATCGGCCTCATTTGTACCAACCTATAAACTACCAAACTATTAGCTTCTAATTGTCATTTTTCAAACACAGCCTGTGACATGGTAGTAAGGAACTGATTGGCTGGTACTTTATCTCTGTCCACTTTATCTCTATCAAAGGTTTAGTAAATAGACCCCTTAATCCCACTCCACTTTATCTCTTTCCAAGGATTAGTACATCTGCCCCATAGTCCCTATGTATGTCCTTTTTGTAACCTAATGTAGTGCATGTTCCATGATATACGATTAAATGTCACATATAAAGATCTTTATTATCTAACTATTTTTCAACCCATTTATGAAGTAAAATATAAAATTCACAATTTTTCTCATTAGTTTGGATATGAAAATTTTCAATTAATGATATACATTTGCAATATACAGTAAGATAATAGAGAGTGTGTTTTGAAAACAGATGTGTGCAAATTCTCATGTTTTGACTCTAATTTCATTGCCATGTTTTTGTTTTATAAAACCACCCTCCAGTGTTTTGGTTCGGAAATTGTATTTAAAATCTGAATCTTATGTTTTGCATTTCTCCAAATGGCTAAATCAAAGCTAAAATCATGTAATTTTTGCAGTCCAAAAACTCAAAATTCAGATTAAAAACCCAAATTCTGAAGTGCAGTAAGATCTGACCTGGAACTTGGCTGAGGCTGGATCTCCTTAGTAGATTTAAACCGGGTTTTGGTTCAGATACAGAAAATTTTAGTGGGTTGAGATTCCTAGAGAGCCGAATCGCACATGTCTAGTTGCAATGTGCTTTGTTATAATGTTTTCCTTTATGTATGTACCATCGAGGAACTGCAATGATTGCCCATATCAGATGTGTAAAATGGATAATGACTACGGTCATGTATTTTATCCATGCATTATAGGTAATAACAGTGTCGGACTGAAGCATGAAGGGTCCACGGGGGGATGCAGCAGTATTAGTAGTGGTAGGGGCCCATGTGTAAGGGAGTGGCTAGTCTCCACAGAGGTTTGGATAACCGTTAGCGAGTGAATAGTCTGGGCCCTTTGATAAGTATAAATAGTAAATACTGATAGTGCATGCAATGTACCAGATTAATAACACTAATGCACTGTAGGAAATATACCATTGTCCTCTGCAATATAAAGGTAACTATGTATTATGTGTAATTCAAGTACACAGCATGGAACCTCATCAGTAGAGGAGAGGAGGGGTAGAGGAGCCCACCAGGGGTTTCCCTTATACCTCTGTGGGCCAGTCCAATCCTGGGTAATAATGATCATTTCCTTTAATACGATGTGTACAGACAAATTAACTGAAGGAGCTTTCAAACAATATAGTTTCGCTACGCTAGTTATACATTTCATAATAACCTGTTCTAGAAGGAGTTGTAGATATGGAAGTGATCTCTGTTTCCTGAGTGGTGGCTAGAAAAAGAAACACATTTGGTTTTAGAGATACAGATGTGTCCACTTACATCTTTGCTTTTTTACAAATGTGGCCCAACATGCAAAACACGGCTAAGCTGTTTTTCACGAGTAGCGAGTGGATGAATTTAAAAAATGTTGTTTGTCATAATAGAAATGTATAAAGTAACATAATAAAGAAGCAAATAAAAAAAAATCATAAGGCATGGCTAAATCTCTGAGTCTATGGCATGCAAAACTGTACCATACATGGCGGGATATAGCAAAGATGTATTAGAGATGAGCGCCTGAAATTTTTCGGGTTTTGTGTTTTGGTTTTGGGTTCGGTTCCGCGGCCGTGTTTTGGGTTCGAACGCGTTTTGGCAAAACCTCACCGAATTATTTTTGTCGGATTCGGGTGTGTTTTGGATTCGGGTGTTTTTTTCAAAAAACCCTAAAAAACAGCTTAAATCATAGAATTTGGGGGTAATTTTGATCCCAAAGTATTATTAACCTCAAAAAACATAATTTACACTCATTTTCAGCCTATTCTGAACACATCACACCTCACAATATTATTTTTAGTCCTAAAATTTGCACCGAGGTCGCTGTGTGAGTAAGATAAGCGACCCTAGTGGCCGACACAAACACCGGGCCCATCTAGGAGTGGCACTGCAGTGTCACGCAGGATGTCCCTTCCAAAAAACCCTCCCCAAACAGCACATGACGCAAAGAAAAAAAGAGGCGCAATGAGGTAGCTGTGTGAGTAAGATTAGCGACCCTAGTGGCCGACACAAACACCGGGCCCATCTAGGAGTGGCACTGCAGTGTCACGCAGGATGGCCCTTCCAAAAAACCCTCCCCAAACAGCACATGACGCAAAGAAAAAAAGAGGCGCAATGAGGTAGCTGTGTGAGTAAGATTAGCGACCCTAGTGGCCGACACAAACACCGGGCCCATCTAGGAGTGGCACTGCAGTGTCACGCAGGATGGCCCTTCCAAAAAACCCTCCCCAAACAGCACATGACGCAAAGAAAAAAAGAGGCGCAATGAGGTAGCTGTGTGAGTAAGATTAGCGACCCTAGTGGCCGACACAAACACCGGGCCCATCTAGGAGTGGCACTGCAGTGTCACGCAGGATGGCCCTTCCAAAAAACCCTCCCCAAACAGCACATGACGCAAAGAAAAAAAGAGGCGCAATGAGGTAGCTGACTGTGTGAGTAAGATTAGCGACCCTAGTGGCCGACACAAACACCGGGCACATCTAGGAGTGGCACTGCAGTGTCACGCAGGATGTCCCTTCCAAAAAACCCTCCCCAAACAGCACATGACGCAAAGAAAAAAAGAGGCGCAATGAGGTAGCTGTGTGAGTAAGATTAGCGACCCTAGTGGCCGACACAAACACCGGGCCCATCTAGGAGTGGCACTGCAGTGTCACGCAGGATGTCCCTTCCAAAAAACCCTCCCCAATCAGCACATGATGCAAAGAAAAAGAAAAGAAAAAAGAGGTGCAAGATGGAATTATCCTTGGGCCCTCCCACCCACCCTTATGTTGTATAAACAAAACAGGACATGCACACTTTAACCAACCCATCATTTCAGTGACAGGGTCTGCCACACGACTGTGACTGATATGACGGGTTGGTTTGGACCCCCCCAAAAAAGAAGCAATTAATCTCTCCTTGCACAAACTGGCTCTACAGAGGCAAGATGTCCACCTCATCTTCACCCTCCGATATATCACCGTGTACATCCCCCTCCTCACAGATTATCAATTCGTCCCCACTGGAATCCACCATCTCAGCTCCCTGTGTACTTTGTGGAGGCAATTGCTGCTGGTCAATGTCTCCGCGGAGGAATTGATTATAATTCATTTTAATGAACATCATCTTCTCCACATTTTCTGGATGTAACCTCGTACGCCGATTGCTGACAAGGTGAGCGGCGGCACTAAACACTCTTTCGGAGTACACACTTGTGGGAGGGCAACTTAGGTAGAATAAAGCCAGTTTGTGCAAGGGCCTCCAAATTGCCTCTTTTTCCTGCCAGTATAAGTACGGACTGTGTGACGTGCCTACTTGGATGCGGTCACTCATATAATCCTCCACCATTCTATCAATGTTGAGAGAATCATATGCAGTGACAGTAGACGACATGTCCGTAATCGTTGTCAGGTCCTTCAGTCCGGACCAGATGTCAGCATCAGCAGTCGCTCCAGACTGCCCTGCATCACCGCCAGCGGGTGGGCTCGGAATTCTGAGCCTTTTCCTCGCACCCCCAGTTGCGGGAGAATGTGAAGGAGGAGATGTTGACAGGTCGCGTTCCGCTTGACTTGACAATTTTGTCACCAGCAGGTCTTTCAACCCCAGCAGACCTGTGTCTGCCGGAAAGAGAGATCCAAGGTAGGCTTTAAATCTAGGATCGAGCACGGTGGCCAAAATGTAGTGCTCTGATTTCAACAGATTGACCACCCGTGAATCCTTGTTAAGCGAATTAAGGGCTGCATCCACAAGTCCCACATGCCTAGCGGAATCGCTCCGTGTTAGCTCCTTCTTCAATGCCTCCAGCTTCTTCTGCAAAAGCCTGATGAGGGGAATGACCTGACTCAGGCTGGCAGTGTCTGAACTGACTTCACGTGTGGCAAGTTCAAAGAGCATCAGAACCTTGCACAACGTTGAAATCATTCTCCACTGCACTTGAGACAGGTGCATTCCATCTCCTATATCGTGCTCAATTGTATAGGCTTGAATGGCCTTTTGCTGCTCCTCCAACCTCTGAAGCATATAGAGGGTTGAATTCCACCTCGTTACCACTTCTTGCTTCAGATGATGGCAGGGCAGGTTCAGTAGTTTTTGGTGGTGCTCCAGTCTTCTGTACGTGGTGCCTGTACGCCGAAAGTGTCCCGCAATTTTTCTGGCCACCGACAGCATCTCTTGCACGCCCCTGTCGTTTTTTAAAAAATTCTGCACCACCAAATTCAAGGTATGTGCAAAACATGGGACGTGCTGGAATTTGCCCATATTTAATGCACACACAATATTGCTGGCGTTGTCCGATGCCACAAATCCACAGGAGAGTCCAATTGGGGTAAGCCATTCCGCGATGATCTTCCTCAGTTGCCGTAAGAGGTTTTCAGCTGTGTGCGTATTCTGGAAAGCGGTGATACAAAGCGTAGCCTGCCTAGGAAAGAGTTGGCGTTTGCGAGATGCTGCTACTGGTGCCGCCGCTGCTGTTCTTGCGGCGGGAGTCCATACATCTACCCAGTGGGCTGTCACAGTCATATAGTCCTGACCCTGCCCTGCTCCACTTGTCCACATGTCTGTGGTTAAGTGGACATTGGGTACAACTGCATTTTTTAGGACACTGGTGAGTCTTTTTCTGACGTCCGTGTACATTCTCGGTATCGCCTGCCTAGAGAAGTGGAACCTAGATGGTATTTGGTAACGGGGGCACACTGCCTCAATAAATTGTCTAGTTCCCTGTGAACTAACGGCGGATACCGGACGCACGTCTAACACCAACATAGTTGTCAAGGACTCAGTTATCCGCTTTGCAGTAGGATGACTGCTGTGATATTTCATCTTCCTCGCAAAGGACTGTTGAACAGTCAATTGCTTACTGGAAGTAGTACAAGTGGGCTTACGACTTCCCCTCTGGGATGACCATCGACTCCCAGCGGCAACAACAGCAGCGCCAGCAGCAGTAGGCGTTACACGCAAGGATGCATCGGAGGAATCCCAGGCAGGAAAGGACTCGTCAGACTTGCCAGTGACATGGCCTGCAGGACTATTGGCATTCCTGGGGAAGGAGGAAATTGACACTGAGGGAGTTGGTGGGGTGGTTTGCGTGAGCTTGGTTACAAGAGGAAGGGATTTACTGGTCAGTGGACTGCTTCCGCTGTCACCCAAAGTTTTTGAACTTGTCACTGACTTATTATGAATGCGCTGCAGGTGACGTATAAGGGAGGATGTTCCGAGGTGGTTAACGTCCTTACCCCTACTTATTACAGCTTGACAAAGGGAACACACGGCTTGACACCTGTTGTCCGCATTTCTGGTGAAATACCTCCACACCGAAGAGCTGATTTTTTTGGTATTTTCACCTGGCATGTCAACGGCCATATTCCTCCCACGGACAACAGGTGTCTCCCCGGGTGCCTGACTTAAACAAACCACCTCACCATCAGAATCCTCCTGGTCAATTTCCTCCCCAGCGCCAGCAACACCCATATCCTCCTCATCCTGGTGTACTTCAACACTGACATCTTCAATCTGACTATCAGGAACTGGACTGCGGGTGCTCCTTCCAGCACTTGCAGGGGGCATGCAAATAGTGGAAGGCGCATGCTCTTCACGTCCAGTGTTGGGAAGGTCAGGCATCGCAAACGACACAATTGGACTCTCCTTGTGGATTTGGGATTTCAAAGAACGCACAGTTCTTTGCGGTGCTTTTGCCAGCTTGAGTCTTTTCAGTTTTCTAGCGAGAGGCTGAGTGCTTCCATCCTCATGTGAAGCTGAACCACTAGCCATGAACATAGGCCAGGGCCTCAGCCGTTCCTTGCCACTCCGTGTGGTAAATGGCATATTGGCAAGTTTACGCTTCTCCTCCGACAATTTTATTTTAGGTTTTGGAGTCCTTTTTTTTCTGATATTTGGTGTTTTGGATTTGACATGCTCTGTACTATGACATTGGGCATCGGCCTTGGCAGACGACGTTGCTGGCATTTCATCGTCTCGGCCATGACTAGTGGCAGCAGCTTCAGCACGAGGTGGAAGTGGATCTTGATCTTTCCCTAATTTTGGAACCTCAACTTTTTTGTTCTCCATATTTTATAGGCAGAACTAAAAGGCACCTCAGGTAAACAATGGAGATGGATGGATTGGATAGTTTACTAGTATACAATTATGGACGGACTGCCACGGTTAGGTGGTATAAAAAAACCACGGTTAGGTGGTATATATTATAATAATAATACAATTATGGATGGACGGACTGCCTGCCGACTGCCGACACAGAGGTAGCCACAGCCGTGAACTACCGCACTGTACACTGGTTGATAAAGAGATAGTAGTATACTCGTAACAACTAGTATGACACTATGACGACGGTATAAAGAATGGAAAAAAAACCACGGTTAGGTGGTATATATTATAATAATAATACAATTATGGATGGACGGACTGCCTGCCGACTGCCGACACAGAGGTAGCCACAGCCGTGAACTACCGCACTGTACACTGGTTGATAAAGAGATAGTAGTATACTCGTAACAACTAGTATGACACTATGACGACGGTATAAAGAATGCAAAAAAAACCACGGTTAGGTGGTATATATTATAATAATAATACAATTATGGATGGACGGACTGCCTGCCGACTGCCGACACAGAGGTAGCCACAGCCGTGAACTACCGCACTGTACACTGGTTGATAAAGAGATAGTAGTATACTCGTAACAACTAGTATGACACTATGACGACGGTATAAAGAATGGAAAAAAAACCACGGTTAGGTGGTATATATTATAATAATAATACAATTATGGATGGACGGACTGCCTGCCGACTGCCGACACAGAGGTAGCCACAGCCGTGAACTACCGCACTGTACACTGGTTGATAAAGAGATAGTAGTATACTCGTAACAACTAGTATGACACTATGACGACGGTATAAAGAATGCAAAAAAAACCACGGTTAGGTGGTATATATTATAATAATAATACAATTATGGATGGACGGACTGCCTGCCGACTGCCGACACAGAGGTAGCCACAGCCGTGAACTACCGCACTGTACACTGGTTGATAAAGAGATAGTAGTATACTCGTAACAACTAGTATGACACTATGACGACGGTATAAAGAATGAAAAAAAAACCACGGTTAGGTGGTATATATTATAATAATAATACAATTATGGATGGACGGACTGCCTGCCGACTGCCGACACAGAGGTAGCCACAGCCGTGAACTACCGCACTGTACACTGGTTGATAAAGAGATAGTAGTATACTCGTAACAATTAGGATGACACTATGACGGTATAAAGAATGAAAAAAAAACCACGGTTAGGTGGTAGGTATATAATAATAAATAATACAATTCTGGTCGGACGGACTGCCTGCCGTGTGCCGACACAGAGGTAGCCACAGCCGTGAACTACCGCACTGTACACTGGTTGATAAAGAGATAGTAGTATACTCGTAACAATTAGGATGACACTATGACGGTATAAAGAATGAAAAAAAAACCACGGTTAGGTGGTAGGTATATAATAATAAATAATACAATTCTGGTCGGACGGACTGCCTGCCGTGTGCCGACACAGAGGTAGCCACAGCCGTGAACTACCGCACTGTACACTGGTTGATAAAGAGATAGTAGTATACTCGTAACAATTAGGATGACACTATGACGGTATAAAGAATGAAAAAAAAACCACGGTTAGGTGGTAGGTATATAATAATAAATAATACAATTCTGGTCGGACGGACTGCCTGCCGTGTGCCGACACAGAGGTAGCCACAGCCGTGAACTACCGCACTGTACACTGGTTGATAAAGAGATAGTAGTATACTCGTAACAATTAGGATGACACTATGACGGTATAAAGAATGAAAAAAAAACCACGGTTAGGTGGTAGGTATATAATAATAAATAATACAATTCTGGTCGGACGGACTGCCTGCCGTGTGCCGACACAGAGGTAGCCACAGCCGTGAACTACCGCACTGTACACTGGTTGATAAAGAGATAGTAGTATACTCGTAACAATTAGGATGACACTATGACGGTATAAAGAATGAAAAAAAAACCACGGTTAGGTGGTAGGTATATAATAATAAATAATACAATTCTGGTCGGACGGACTGCCTGCCGTGTGCCGACACAGAGGTAGCCACAGCCGTGAACTACCGCACTGTACACTGGTTGATAAAGAGATAGTAGTATACTCGTAACAATTAGGATGACACTATGACGGTATAAAGAATGAAAAAAAAACCACGGTTAGGTGGTAGGTATATAATAATAAATAATACAATTCTGGTCGGACGGACTGCCTGCCGTGTGCCGACACAGAGGTAGCCACAGCCGTGAACTACCGCACTGTACACTGGTTGATAAAGAGATAGTAGTATACTCGTAACAATTAGGATGACACTATGACGGTATAAAGAATGAAAAAAAAACCACGGTTAGGTGGTAGGTATATAATAATAAATAATACAATTCTGGTCGGACGGACTGCCTGCCGTGTGCCGACACAGAGGTAGCCACAGCCGTGAACTACCGCACTGTACTGTGTCTGCTGCTAATATAGACTGGTTGATATTTAAAGAGATATTAGTAGTATACAACAATACTATACTGGTGGTCAGGCACTGGTCACCACTCCTGCAGCAAAAGTGTGCACTGTTAATTAATATAATTGTACTCCTGGCTCCTGCTAACAACCTGCAGTGCTCCCCAGTCTCCCCCACAATTAATTATAAGCTTTTAATTTATACATTGATGACTGTGCAGCACACTGGGCTGAGCTGAGTGCACACAGACTGAGTCACACTGTGTGACTGACTGTGCTGTGTATCGTTTTTTTTTTCAGGCAGAGAACGGATATAGCAGAGAGAACTGAACGGATATATTATATTAAATAAAAGTTAACTAGCAACTGCACTGGTCACTGACTGTGGTAAACTAACTCTGTCTGCGACTCTGCACAATCTCTCTCTATCTAATCTATCTATCTCTATTCTAATGGAGAGGACGCCAGACACGTCCTCTCCCTATCAATCTCAATGCACGAGTGAAAATGGCGGCGACGCGCGGCTCCTTATATAGAATCCGAGTCTCGCGATAGAATCCGAGCCTCGCGAGAATCCGACAGCGTCATGATGACGTTCGGGCGCGCTCGGGTTAACCGAGCAAGGCGGGAAGATCCGAGTCGCTCGGACCCGTGGAAAAAAAAGTGAAGTTCGTGCGGGTTCGGATTCAAAGAAACCGAACCCGCTCATCTCTAAGATGTATGTGGACACATCTGTATGATTATGACCTCTCATATTGTTCATTGCATTGTTTAAAACCCAACTGTAAATCTCAATGTGATTAATTTCAAGAACAATAAAATAATATTGAAAAAGGTTTTTACTTGTTTTTTTTATTTCAAATATCTCAGATAATGATCAAATGACAGTCTAGAGATTTAGGTTTACAAAAAACATAAAATAATTATAATAAATACTACAATAGGAAAGACATACATGTATGGAAAGGAAGATGGACCAACTTAAGTCTGTATTTACCTATTTCAAATCAAAACTGAGTTATTAGTTTCTTGGGGATTAGAAGATTAGAATATGTAATAGTTCTGAAACACCTACTGAAGTAGTAAGTCAGATTGGACAAACCAAAGGAAATATATAATGATATGGTCCATATACTGTATAAGTCACAGAGGGGTCTAGAGATAGAGAAAGTGGATGGAGATAAAGTACCAGCAGATCAGCTCATAACTGCTATGTTACTAGATTGGTTTAAAAAAAGACAGGAGCTAATTAGCTGCTACTTTATCTCTGTCCATGGCTTAGTACATAGACTCCTGCTGTCAGTGAGGCAGGGATGTGCTGCTGTCATAGAGGCTGTCCGTGAGCCAGAGATGTGCTGTGCTCCTGTCAGTGAGGCGAGGATGTGCTGCTATCAGTGAGGCAAGGAGTTGCTGTCAGTGAGGCAGGGATGTACTGCTGTTATAGAGGCTGTCAGTGAGGCAGGGATGTGTTGCTGTCAGTGAGGTGGTAAAACTCTACTGTCAGTAAGGCGGGGATGTGCTGCTGTCAGTGAGTCTGTCAGTGAGGCAGGGATGTGCTGCTGTCAGTGAATCAGGGAAGTGCTGCTGTCAGTGAAGGTGTGAGAATCTGCTGTCAGTGATGCAGGGATATGTTGCTTTCAGTAACGCAGGGATGTGCTGCTGTCAGTGAGGCAGGGATTTGCTGCTCTTAGTGAGCTAGTGATGGGTGCTCTCAGTGAGGCAGTGATGCGCTGCTGTCAGTGAGATAGTGATGTGCTACTGTCAGTGAGGTAGTGCTGTGTGCTGTCAGTTATGCAGGGATGTTCTTCTGTCAGTGAGATAGTGATTTGCTGCTGTCAGTAAGGCAGGGATTTGCTGCTGTCAGTTAGATAAGGATGTGCTGCTGTCAGTGAGGCAGTGATGCACTGCTGTCAGGTAGTGATGTGACGCTGTCAGTGAGGTAGTTATGCGCTGCTGTCAGTGAGGCAGTGATGCGGTGCTGTAAGTTAGGCAGGGATGTGCTGCTGTCAGTGAGGTAGTGCTCTGTGCTGCCAGTTATGCGGGGATGTGCTGCTGTCAGTGAGGTAGTGATGTGCTGCTGTCACAAAGGCAGGGATGTGCTGCTGTCAGTGAGCCAGTGATATGGTGCTGTCAGTGAGGCAGGAATGTGCTTCCTTTCTGTGAACAGTCTCTCAGTGAGTGATGCTGTGGCTTTGATGTGGTTTTGGTGACAATTGGAAGTAGTTCAGGCATGCAGTTACCCTGGGAATGGTGCGGTCATTGGGAAGTAATGCACAGCCATGTGATCTAGTGTGTCCAATCATGTTAGTAGGACTTCTGTCAAGATAACACACCATCCTGATGAAATTATTTAAATAATCATGAAACATTGATACACAACCCCTGGATGTATTGATCTATTTGTTTTAGAACATTTGCTGTATATGAGAGTGCCATCTATGATGTTTCTTAGCACTATCACTGCCACTGCTAATCTGTGAGTGTATAGCAAATAACAGCAGGGGGATGGCCTTCATATTTTGGTCAAAACAATTAAGCTTGCCAAAGTGCATGGATGCCAATTTCCATAAGGTTAATGATCATCCCATATTTACTATACTATATGTTTCACTGCTCTCTACAGCATTAAGCTTTGTGGTGTCCTTTAATAAAAGAATAACAGAATAGTTGTAGGGTAAATATAACAAAGTAATATTTAATATTTTACTTATCTAATGCATGGACTCCTGTTAACCAAAGGAAAGCAACAAAGCCACATTTGTACATATTGCAAAAGCCATGACTAGAGCTTACAGCTATCCCACCCCAAAAATGACTAGATCCTTCTCCTTGTAGACCAGGGATAACTGGCCTAACCAATGATAATCAGGATAGCAGAGAGTAATATAAAACAGTTACTTATTTTATGGAAAGATTAGGATCTCACATAAACATGGAGAACATTAAGTCGGCCGGACACAGAATTTCAGAAGAAAATTCAGGTAGGTACATGGACAAACATCTGATACCCAATTCAGGTCAGCCCCCTAGTCTAGGAGGTTTAACTCTATCCCAATGCTGTCCTTATGTTCCCCTTAGAGCAATTTGACAAAATGTATATACAGGATGAACTTATCTATTTTAAAGCATTTGTTTTACCCATACGGTATGTGGCTTGATCATTGTTGTATTTTAATGTTACTGCAGCATAGCAATTGTCAAATATTTATTATTACTCTTTATAAATTTTATAAAATGTCATAATAACCAGTGTTGTAAGGAGTTGTAGCAATGGAGGTTATCATCGTTTCTTTCGTGGTGGCTAAAAGTAGACATACATTTGGTTTTAGAGTTGAGATACTGTATATGACATTCATATGTTTTACTGTATTAAATGAAACAAAATACTGTTAAGTCTTCATGTGACTGAATTTTTGGATGAGCAAATAAGGTTTGAAAAGGTTTAATTTTACAATTTTTAGTCTTGTATTATTTTTTCAAAACTATGTGCAGATTAATATAGGCATTTCCCACATTTTATATTGTGAATATGCCAGGTCTGATAGCAGACAGTGTTATGTGATGGTGTTTTTAATTGTGTATGGTATGTACTGTGGAGTCTCAACTTCAAAACCACAATCATATCTTTAATCTCTGTGTACAGTCAAGTTTATTAAATGAGCTGTTAAACCATATAGTACAGTGTTCAAGTGACATTATTTATTTTGTCCTCATGTGCTTTCCCATCTGGGTCTTCAATCATACAAACATGATTGATTATACAGTACATGCACATATGTGCTCCCAATGCTATACATAGGCACACATGGGCAAAAAAATGCATATCTTACATAATTTGAACTAGGTAATAAGAAAGTATTTGATTAAAATGACATACAATGTTAGGACTTATTACATCTTCACAATGGTCTTGGCAGGCATGCACAATTGCTGACATTTTGTCCATGGTTTGTACACTATTTTAAAGTACATATTTTGTACAGTATGAACAAAACTGGTAGGTGGGAGAATTCTCTATTAAATATAAGTGATATTTTTTGTTATTTAAAATGGTCTAAAGAGACATTAATGTAATAAGCAGCAATCCCACAATTTTCAGAAAAGTTTGTGTCCACTTAATTTTCCTTGGTGTAGGGCAATATGAATGAAACCATTGTTTAAAATCCACAGGTATTGGTTGAGCCCACAACATAACAATTGTAAATAATACAAAATGTAATAATAACCTGTACTGGAAGGCGTTGTAGACATGGAAGACGTCACCGTTTCCTTAGTGGTGGCTAAAAGAATAAAAATAAAACTGGATTTAGAGATGATATAAGTTATATTATTAGAATCTATTGCACTGCTCAAAACATAGTAACGGATAGCCATAATGTGATTGATTTTTGAGGATCCGCAATATACTGTAGTTTGAATTGGCTTCATTTCACAAGTTTAATATTACACATCACATCCAAAGATCATAGGAGATTCTGCAGATTTTGAATTAAACCAAAAGAAAGTTAGAACTATTCAAAAAAGTTAAAAGAGGAGAAGGATGGACCACTTTTATGTGAAAATAAACAATTGCTGGGGAAATTGATTACTTAACTTTCAATGTTTAAGAATAAATTTGTTATAACCATAATCATAAATAAATTGAAACAATTTTCTACATCAAATTCACATATTAATATTCACGTGAAAAAGCATACAAATATACTTAATAAATAGAATCGTCACATCTACTGTGTTACATAGAAAACGTATAATATTTTCTTGTACTTACTGAGACAAATCTTATTGGCACTTACATGAAATTGGAGAACTAGGTATTTTCATAGAAGTTGTTACTTCTGTGGGTTGTTGTGTGCTAGTATCTGAAACATAAGCAATATAAACATTTATCAAGGGAACATGGTAAAGTGCTAGCTCAGGTGTTATACACTGAATAAATATGATATAGGGTCAGATGTACTAAGCCTTGTAGAGTGATGCATTGTAGAGAGGTAGGGTACACATCAAAATGATGGCCAAACAGGCTGATGGTCACGATGATTTCCCTTCAAACCATACCTACCCTGATTGGCCATACACATCAGATGATTTAATAAATGACAAAATTATATGCCATTCCATCCTTCATTAATATCCACAGCGCTGCAGGCGATACCATCCAGTTGGCTGTGAGGCACTGCCAACCAGAAGATATCACATGAGATCTGGTAGAGCATGCAATTGAGCGCCAACATCAGACGATATGCACACATTGTTGTTTTATCATGGTAAATTGTACTGATATTGGCCTGATTTGTACCAACTTGTAAACTACCAAACAACATGCTACTAACTGCCATTTTTCATACACAGCCTGTGACATGTCAGGAGCTGATTGGCTGGTACTTTATCTTTGTCTACTTTTTCTCTATCAAAGGGTTAGTAAATAGACCCCTTAATTTCTCTATACTTTATCTCTTTCCAAGACTTAGTACTTTTGCCCCATAGTCCATATATATGTCCTTATTGTAAACTAATGAAGTGCATGTTCCATGATATACGATTAAATGTCTAAAGAGATTTATTATCTTAATATTTTTTCAACCCATTCATGAAATAAAATATTACATTCTCAATTTTTCGCATTAGTTTGGAGATGAAAATTTGCAAATCTTGATATAAATTTGTAATATACAGTACAGTAAGATAATCGCCAAGTTTTGGATTTACAAAACCACCTTCTAGTGTTTTGGTTCTGAAATTGTATTTAAAATCTTAATTTTGGGTTTGGGATTTCTCAAAATGGTAAAAAATAAATCTAAAATCATGCAATTTTTGCAATACAAAACTCAAAATTCGGATTAAAAACCCAAATTCTGAAGTGCAGAAACATCCGACCTGGAACTTGGTTGAGACTGGATCTCCTTAATAGATCTAAACCAGGTTTTTCAGATACAGAAAAGTCTGGTTGGTTGGGATTTCTTGAGAACCAAACCACACATTTCTAGTTGCGATGTGCTTTGTTATAACATTTTCACTTATCTATGTCCATCTAGAAACTGCAGTAATTGCCCATATCAGATGTGTAAAATGGACCATGACTACCATCATGTATTTTATCCACACATTATACTGTAGGTAATAATTATCATGTCCTCAAGTACAATGTGTACAGACAAATTAATTAAAAGTGCTATCAAACAATATAGTAACGTTATACTAGTTGAGAAATTATACATTTCATAATAACCTGTTCTAGAAGGAGTTGTAGATATGGAAGTGATCTCTGTTTCCTGAGTGGTGACTAGAAGTAGAAAGACAATTGGTTTTATAGATATGATTATGAACTTTCATATTTTTGGTTGCATTGTTTAAAACCCAACTTTAAATCTCAATGTAACAGATTTAAAGAACAAAAAAATAACATTGTATTTTTTTTAATATATATATATCAGATATCTCAATAAATGATCAAAGGACAGACTAGGGATTTGGTTTTACAAAAATGAAAAAAAAAAAATTACTACTATTGAAAATACATGCATGCCTGCAAAGAAAGATGGACCACCTTATTTCTAAATTTTACCATTTAAAAAATACCTGAGTTTCTGGAGAATTAGAACATGTAATATTTCTGAAGCACCTATGCAATAACCAATACTAATAGTACTGCAAAAAGATGTATAGCGATCATCAAAGTCAAAAACCAATGTTCATGTGAGAAATAAGCACACACTGAATCCATAAAGCCTTCACATCTGTTACATACTATACTGTAATACATTTCCTACAAAATACTTAGACAAATCCTACAAGCACTTACAGGACATTGGAGAAACGGACGTTGATTTAGAATTTGTTACTTTTGTTGTTTGTGTTGTACTTGTATCTAAAACAAAAGATACATTGTCATTCACCAAAATAACTTTTGATGTGCTAAATCAGGTTGGACAAACCAAAGGGAATAAATAATGATATGGTCCATATACTGTACATGTCACTTAGGGGGTCTATTTACTAATTCTTCGAGCTAGAGAAAGTGGATCGAGATAAAGTACCAGCCGGTCAGCTCATAACTGTTATGTTACTGGATGGGTTTAAAAAAGACAGGAGCAGGTTAGTTGCTACTTTATCTTCATCTACTTTTTCTCTCTCCAATGCTTGGTACATAGGCCATTGAAATAGTTATCTCTGTCCAAATTATCTCTCCCCAAGGCTTAGTAGATATACCCCTAAAACAGTTGAACTTTTTTTATCAGAAATGTGTATGTCTGTCAGTGAGGTGGCACGTGCTGCTGTCACTGAGGAAAGATGTGCTGCTGTCAATGAGGCGGGGATGCGCTGCTGTCAGTGAGGCAGTGATGTGCTGCTCTCAGTGAGGCAGTGATGTGCTGCTGTCAGTGAGGCAGTGATGTGCTGCTGTCAGTGAGGTAGGATATGCTGCTGTCAGTGAGTCAGGGATGTGCTGCTGTCAGTGAGATGGGGAAGTGCTGTTGTCAGTGAGGCTGGGATGTGCTGCTATCAGTAAGGTATGGATGTGCTGCTGTCAGTGAGGCAGTGATGTGCTGCTGTCAGTGAGGTGGGGATGTGCCACTGTCAGTGAGGCAGTAATGTGCTGATGTCCGTTAGGTGGGCAAGTGATGCTGTCAGTGAGGCAGGGATGTGCTGCTGTCAGTTAGACAGGGAAGTACTGTTGTCAGTGAGGCTAGAATGTGCTGCTATAAGAGAGGTAAGGATGTGCTGCTGTCAGTGAGGCAGTGATGAGCTGCTGTCAGTGAGGGGAGGATGTGCTGCGTAAGTGAGGCAGTTATGTGCTGCTATCAGTTAGGTGGGCATGCACTGCTGTCAGTGAGGCAGAGATGTGCTGCTGTCAGTGAGGCAGGGATGTGTTGCAGTGAGTGAAACAGTGATGGGGTGCTGTCACTGAGGCAGTGATGTGCTTCTGTCAGTGAGGCAGGGATGTGCTACTTTCAGTGAGGCGGGGATGTGCTGCTATCATTGAGACATGGATGTGCTGCTGTCAGTGAGGCAGTGATGTGCTGCGTCAGCGAGGCAGGGATGTGCTGCTGTTAGTGAGGTGGGGATGTGCTAATGTCAGTGAGGCAGGGATGTTCTGCATCAGTGAGGCAGGGATGTGCTACTGTCAGTGGGGCAGTGATGTGCTGCTTTCAGTGAGGCGGGGATATGCTGCTGTCAGTGAGGCAGGGATGTGCTGCTGTCAGTGAGGCGGAGATGTGCTGCTGTCAGTCAGGTGGGGTTGTGCTGCTGTCAGTGAGGCAGTGATGTGCTGCTGTCAGTGAGGCAGTGATGTGCTGCTGTCAGTGAGGCAGGGATGTGCTACTGTCATTCAGCCGGGGATGTGCTGCTGTCAGTGAGGTAGTGATGTGCGGCTGTCCGTGAGGCAGTTATGTGCTGCTTTCAGTGAGGCAGTGATGTGCTTCTGTCAGTGAGGCGGTGATGTGGTGCTGTCAGTAAGGCAGGGATGTTCTGCTGTCAGTGAGGAGGGAATGTGCTGTTCTCAGTCAGCAAGTGATGGACTGCTGTCAGTGAGGCAGTGATTTGCTCTCAGTGAGGTGGGAATGTGGTGCTGTCAGTGAGGCGGGATGTGCTGCTGTCAGTGAGGCAGAGATGTGCTGCTGTCTGTAATTAGTCTCTCTGTGAGTGATGCCGTGGCTTTTATGAGATATTAAAGACAGTTAGAAGTAGTTCAGGCATGCAGTTATCCTGGAAAGGGTGCAGTTATTGGGAAATTTAAATAACCATGAAACGTTGATACACACCCCAGGACATATTGATCTGTTTGTTTTTTAACCTTTGCTGTATACAAGAGTGCCACCCATGATGTTTGTTAGCACTATCACTGCCACTGCTAATCTGTGAGCATATAGCAAATAACAGCATGGAGATGGCCTTCATATTTTGAGCAAAACAATTAGGTTTGCCAAAGTGCATGGATGCTGATTTCCGTAAGGTTACTGATCTTCCCATAATTACTATATTGTTTGTTTCACTGCTCTCTACGGCTCTGATCTTTGTGGTGTTCTATAAAAAAAGACTAAAGGAATATTTGTAGAGTAAATTTATCAAAATATTCTTTCATATATTTCTTATCTAATGCATGGGTTTCTGTTAACCAAAGGATACCAACAAAGCCACACTTGTATGCATTGCACAAGCCATGACTAGAGTTAACAGCTATTACACCCAAAAATGACTAGATACTTCTCCTTGCAGACCAGGGATATCTGGCCTAACCCATGATAATCAGGATAGCAGAGTAATATAAAACAGTTAATTATTTTAAGGGAAGATTAGGATCTCACATAAACATGGAGAACAGTAAGTCGGCCGGACACAGAATTTCAGAAGAAAGTCTAGGCAGGTACATGGACATGGCATGGTTGTGGGAGTCTCAGTAGTCAATGAAGTCTCTGGAACCGTATTGTTGGCTAAAATAAGATATACAGAAATACATATATATGTTATATATACATATAGAACAGTTTTATAGTACTGTATGATCTTTTTTGCTTATTTTACGGTTACTTCATCCATCGATTGTATCAGTAAACTAAATACTGATCTCATCATTAATACAATTAATTACAGCAAAACCTTTGCAATCATCTTGGCTATTGTGAGCTATGCAAAGCTGGATTAAGCAGAAATGTTTCATGAAATCCCAGTGATTTCCTGTGCTGGAATGCAGCTCATATTGCATACACAGGTGAAACAGAATTTGCATTGCAGTACAACAACTAAATGAGAATCAAGGAATGGAGAATGCACATTAAGGCACTGTTCCCAGTTCAGATAGTGGGTGCAAAACTTTATTATGTTCAAGTATCTTCTAACTACTATATATCATTGCATCAGGATAATTTTTGCAACATTCAAAAAGGAGCATTTCCAGAATCAGATCTGCAAAGTCATTCTTGATAAACTGTGCTACATTCTATGAATGCAGTATAGGTTAATAAGTATAATCTCATGTAATATCTGTGTGTAAATAAACTAAATAAAGATCATGTCAATCAGTTTAATCCAGTATCCATGTGATATTGTTACTGTTAACACCATGTACTTCCCATCAGGCTTCTCAAGCCTGCATATGGTTTCACAGGGGTCTTGGTAGGGCCATACACACGAAGACCACTTTTCAAGGCTTGAACAGTATTATAAAGATTTATCCCAGCAGCAGCAGCTGGACAATCCCCAGTTGGATGCATGTTTTTGGGTGTTTTCAAAACTTAGAGACTTTAATACAGTACAGTATAATGATAAATGATCACACAACTGTCCGACAAGTACTGGTATGATTTTGCGTAAGGTGATATGAGTGGGATCAAAATGTATATAATGAATAGCATAATGAATAGCATAGGCGTTTGCAGAAGCAGACACGGGGGTGCCACTCTGGGACTTCCCCCTTCTGCCGCATTATGGTCTACTCTCTACCCCCACCCTCACCCATCCAGGACATAGACTGCTTACCTGGGCAGCCCATGTGAGCAGTCTATGTCCCACAGCAAGGGGTGGAGGAGGTAGTCTGTTACCCAGCGGAGGGGGGAAGTCCAAGAGCAGCACCCACGTACTCCTATGATGTATAGGAATTTTGCATACCCAAAGATTAACAATTGTCAAATATTTTGCAAAATTCTGGAGAAAATATTTAAAATGCCATGATAACCTGTGCTATAAGGCGTTGTGGCCTTGGACGTGATCACTGTTTCCTTAAATGTGGCTAAAAGATAAAATAATAATGGGTGTAGAGATGAGAAAGGTGACATTGATAGCATACACAATAACTAAAAGTCTCAATGCGATTGAGTTTGGATGATCAACAATGTAGTTTGAAATGGTTTAACTGCACATTTTTTATATCAAACATCACAGACACAGATCAAAGGAAATTCTGTGGAAATGTATTTACACAAGATGAAAATTACTACTATTCAAAAGAGTTAGAAGCTTGGGAGGAAGATGGACCATGTAAGAATTTGTCATTTGAAACACTTTTTATGTTTGCACCACACAGTAAATCGCTTGGCGCAACTTATACTTTCTGCCGTGGTTATCAATTCCCAGACTTTCATACATTTTTCTAAATTTCGCATCTTATTTGTCATAATTAAATACAAAGTTGTTTCTAGTGTACTCGCCATTTAGGATGAGTATATTTGTCATAACTTAACTACTATAAAGTAGAAGATTAAGCACAATGAAATGTGGCATAAAACATGGCGTGGCTAAGGTGTATCGGACCTATGTCTTTTACATTTTTACAGTTGCACACAGCAGAAGCGTGCTGTTCCATCGCCATTCTTTTGGTACCCGTGCATCATCATTTTGTCACATTAGCATTTCCACTGAGAAGAATATTTTGTGGAAAAGTTGGTAGTGGGATGCAGGGCACAGCTGAGTCATAGAAAGTCCATAGCATGCCAAATGGAGCTTTTAAACCTCCCAATGGCTGATGCTTGCCCTGATTTTGTACCAGTAGCCACTTAAACCATTATCATAAATAAAATAACTTCACAGAGACTTGCATTTGGTAGGATTTTTTTAAATCTATTTACTAAATTCAACTATAACTTTGAAACCAGTAGGTATTAAAGGTTAATGTATAAGAATTAAAGTATGGTGGCAAGAAAAGAATGTCTGAAATCCAAGACAATCCCAAAAGTATCCACACTAACCAAACAACCATAACCAACCCAACTAACTACAAGACCGAGTAATCAACTCAGACCTTCTTCCTTGACTACCCACCCGGACGGGTGATGACGCTGTAGTGTGGTCCAGCAGATATAACAGTCAATGAAGGTGAGTGCATCTTAAAACACCAGAACCATCTAATTGCAACCACTATCCCAAACATAGTAAACCTGCCGCCAATGAAATAGCCAATGAAAGGAAACCAAAATAGCTCTCAATACAAATAAATAAGGGGGTGGGAGAATGGGAAGACAAAGGATAAGAGGCTGGAAAAAAACCACAAACCAGTTTCTAGGCTGAAGCCCCACCCACAAACAACATTCCTATAGGGCGATCACAAACATCTGATACCCAATTCAGGAAAGCCGCCCAGCCTAGGAGGTTTTACTCACTGTATTCCAATGTTGTCCTTTATATTTTCCTTAAAGCAATTTGGTATGTGGCTTGATCATTGTTGTATTTTAATGTAACTGCAGCATAGCAATTGTCAAATATTTAGTATTATTCTTGATAAATTATATACAATTTCATAATTACCTGTGTTGTAAGGAGTTGTAGCAATGGAGGTTATCATTGTATCCTTCATGGTGGCTAAAAGAAGACATACATTTGGATATAGTTGAGATAAAATGACATTCATAAGTTTTACTGTATTATTTGAAACAAAATACTGTTAAGTCGTAATGTGTCTGAATTTTTGGATGAGCAAATAAGGTCTGAAAAGGTATAATTTTAAACTTTTTAGACTTTCATTATTTTTCAAAACTATGTACAGATTAATATAGGCATCTCCCATTTTTTTTACACTGTGAATTTGCCAAGTCTGATAGCAGATGGTGTTATGTGATGAAGTTTACAATTGTGTATGGCATGTATTGTGGAGTCTCAACTTCAAAACCACAATGATTGCCCATATCTTTAATCTCTGTGTATAGGCAAGTTTATTAAATGAGCTGTTAAACTGTGTGGTACAGTGTTTAAGTGACATTTTTTCTTTTGCCCTCATGTGCTTTCCCATCTGAGTCTTCAATCATACAAATGTGATTATATTGTACTTGCACAAATCTGTTCCCAATGCTATACATAGGGACACATGGGCAAATAAAATGGACATTCTATATAATTTGATCTAGGCAATGAGAAAGTCATTGATTAAAATTACATACAAAGTTTAGACTAATTACATCTTCACAAGGGTCTTGGCAGGCATGTACAATTGTTGACATTTTGTCCATGGTTTGTACAGTATCTTAAAGTACAGTACATATTTTGCATAGTATGAACAATACTGGTAGGTGGGACAATCCTCTATTAAATCCAAGCATTTTTTGGTTATTTAAATTGTTAAAAGAGACATTAATGTAATAAGTAGCAATCCCATAATTTTCGGAAGAGTATGTGTCCAGTCTGGGTAATTTGACTTAATGTAGGGCAATATGAATGAGACCATTGTTTAAAATCCATAGGTATTTAGTGAGCCCACAACATAACAATTGTAAATAATACAAAATGTAATAATAACCTGTACTGGATGGAGATGTGGACATGGAAGATGTCACCATTTTGTTAGTGGTGGCTAAAAGAATAAACATAATATTGGATTTAGAGATAAGAAAAATTACATTATTATAATATATTGTACTGCTCAAAACACAGTAACGGATGGCCACAATGTGATTGAATTTTGAGGATCTGCAATATAGTTTGAATTGGCTTCATTTCATAAGTTTAATATTATATATCACATCCAAAGATGAAAGGAGATTCTGGGGATTTTGAATAAATCCAAATGAATATTAGAACTATTCAAAAGAGTAAGAAACTAGAAGGAAGATGGACCATCCTTCTGTAAAATGTAACAAATGCTGGTGAAATTGATTACTTAACTTTTAATGTCTGAGAATTCATTAGCTATGAACATGATTGTAAATAAATTGAAACAATTTCCTAAATCAAAATCACACATGAATATGCATGTGAAAAAGAAGCATACAAGTATACTTAATAAATAGAGACTTCACATCTACACTTTTACATAGAAAACTTATATTTTCTTCTGCATACTGAGACAAATATTATTGGCACTTACTTGAATTTGGAGAACTAGGTGTTTTTATAGACGTGGTTACTTCTGTGGGTTGCAGTGTGCTGGTATCTAAAACATAAGTAATATAAACAGTTATCTAGGAAACATGGTAAACTGCTAGCTCTGGTGTTATACATTGAATAAATATGATATAAGGTCAGATGTACTAAGCCTTCTAGAGTGATACATTGAAGAGAGGTAGAGTACACATCAGAACGACAGCCAAACGCGCCAATGGTCGGGATGATTTCCCGTATACCCAGACCAACCCTGATTGGCCATACACATCAGATGATTTAATGAACAACAGAAAAATATGTAATTCCATCCTTCGTTAATATGCAAAATACCACAGGCGATATCATCCATTTGGTCATGCAGCACAGCCAGCCAGAAGATATCACATGAGACCTGCTGGAGCATGTAATTTAGTGCATACATCAAATGATACAAATGGAGCCTTAGTCATTTCAACGGACCGAGGCGCAGGCGTGCACTCCCGGCGTGACTAGGCGATCCGTCAGCCTAGTCATGCCGGGAGTGCACAGGGATGCTCCCATTCAGAGCGCCTCTGTCTGGGCGCGTGGGCGGAGATGCTCTCCATTCAAATTAATGGGGAGTGTCTCTGTCTGGGCACGCGCACCCGTCCAGACTGAGACGCTCAAAGTGACTAGGTGCGCCCAGGTGGGCGTGCCTAGCCACAGAATGAGCCTGAATGCCAGAGGCTTCCTCTGTATGCACGGTTTGTCATTTCATCATGGCAAATTGTGATGATATCGGCCTGATTTGTACCAACCTATAAACTACCAATCAGTTGCTAACTGTCATTTTTCAAACACAGCCTGTGACATGGTAGTAAGGAGCTGATTGGCTGGTACTTTATCTCTGTGCACTTTATCTCTATCAAAAGGCTTAGTAAATAGACCCCTTAAAATCTCTCCACTTTATCTCTTTCCAAGGCTTAGCACATCTGCCCCATAGTCCATATATATGTCCTATTTGTAACCTAATGAAGTGCATCTTCCATGATATATACGATTAAATGTCACATCTAAAGATCGTTATTATCTAAAGATTTTTTCAACCCATTTATGAAGTAAAATATTAAATTCTCAATTTTTCTCACTATTTTGGAGTAGAGATGTGCAGGTTTGGATTTACTCGGTTTTTAACACCAGAATTAACACGAGTACGGATATATCCAGATTTTTCTTATTGGCTAACCAAAACACGTGACATCCAAGAGCCAATAAGATGCCATTTTGAGATCCATGTAAATCTAAGTAAATCTAGGTAAATCCGAACCCGCACATCTCTAGTTTAGAGATGAAAAGTTTCAATAAATAATATACATTTGCAATATACAGTATGACAAAAGAGAGTGCGTTTTTATAAGAGATGTGTGCGGAATCTCATGTTTTGACTCTAATTTCATTGCCATGTTTTGGTTTTTCTAAAACCACCCTTCAGTATTTTGGTTCGGAATTTGTATTTAAAATAAAACTCTTGGGTTTTGGATTCTCAAAATGGCTAAAAAAAAAGCTAAAATCATGTCATTTTTGCAGTCCAAAACTCTAAATTCAGATTACAAATAAAAATTCTGAAGCGCAGGAAGATCCGACCTGGAACTTGGTTGAGACTGTGTCTCCTTAGAAGATCTAAACCGGATTTTGGTTCAGATGCACAAAATTTGGGTGGGTTGAGATTTCTAGAGAGCCGAACCGCACATTTCTAGTTGCGATGTGCTGTGTTATAATGTGTTCACTTATGTATGTCCCATCTAGGAACTGCAGTAATTGCCCATATCAGATGTGTAACATGAACCATGACTACGGTCATGTATTTTATCCACGCATTATAGGAAATATTTATCATGTTCTCTAATACAATGTGTATAGATAAATTCATTAAAGGAGCTATCAAACAATATAGTACCGCTATACTAGTTGATAAATTATACATTTCATAGTAACCTGTTCTATAAGGAGTTGTAGATAAGGAAGTGATCTCTGTTTCCTGAGTGGTGGCTAGAAGTAGAAAGACATTTGGTTTTGGTGATATAATTATGAACTTTCATGTTTTTCATTGCATGGTTTAACACCCAACTGTAAATCTCAATGTGATTCTTTAAAGAACAAGAAAATTTAATTGGAAAAGTTTTTTTTTATATCAAATATCTCAAATAATGATCAATGGACAGACTAGGAATTTGGTTTAACAAAAAAAAAATAGTTACTGTATCTCCATACACTTTATATCTCTCCAAGACTTAGTTCAGATACACTTAGTACATAGACCCCGAAAACAGTTGAAAATTTTCTACCAGAAGTGTGTATGTGAGGCGGCGATGTGCTCTTGTCAGTGAAGTGGGAATGTGCTGCTGTCAGTGAGGTAGGGATGTGCTGCTGTCAGTGAGGCATGATTTGCTGCTGTCAGTGAGGTAGGGATGTGCTGCTATCAGTGAGGCATGATTTGCTGCTATCAGTGAGGTAGGGATGTGCTGCTGTTAGTGAGGTGGGGATGTGCTGCTGTCAGTGAGGCAGGGGTGCGGTGCTGTCAGTGAGGCAGGGATGCGGTGCTATCAGTGAGGCAGGGATGTGCTGCTTTCAGTGAGGTAGGGATGTACTGCTGTCAGTGAGGCATGATTTGCTGCTGTCAGTGAGGTAGGGATGTGCTGCTATCAGTGAGGCATGATTTGTTGCTGTCAGTGAGGTAGGGATGTGCTGCTGTCATTGAGGCAGGGATGTGCTGCTGTCAGTGAGGCAGGGATGCGGTGCTTTCAGTGAGGCAGGGATGTGGTGCTGTTAGTGAGGCAGGGATGTGCTGCTGTCAGTGAGGCAGTGATGTGCTGCTGTCAGTGAGGTAGGGATGTGCTGCTGTCAGTGAGGCAGGGATGTGCTGCTGTCAGTGAGGCAGGGATGTGATGCTGTCAGTGAGGCAGTGATGTGCTGCTGTCAGTGAGGTGGGGATGTGCTGCTGTCAGTGAGGCAGGGATGTTCTGCTGTCAGTGAGGCAGTGATGTGCTGCTGTCAGTGAGGTGGGGATGTGCTGCTGTCAGTGAGGCAGGGATGCGGTGCTGTCAGTGAGGCAGGGATGTGCTGCTGTCAGTGAGGCAAGGATGTGCTGATGTCAGTGAGGCAGTGATATGCTGCTGTCAGTGAGGTGGGGATGTGTTGCTGTCAGTGAGGCAAGGATGTGCTGATGTCATTGAGGCAGGGATGTGATACTGTCAGTGTGGCAGGGATGTGCTGCTGTCAGTGAGGCAGTGAGTTGCTGCTGTCAGTGAGGCAGGGATGTTCTGCTGTCAGTGAGGCAGGGATGTGCTGCTGTCAGTGATGCAGTCATGTGCTGCTGTCAGTGAGGTAGTGATATGCTGCTGTCAGTGATGTGGGGATGTGCTGCTGTCAGTGAGGCAGGGATGTGCTGCTGTCAGTGAGGCATGGATGTGCTGCTTTCAGTGATGCAGGGATGTTGCTTTCAGTGATGCAGGGATGTGCTGCTGTCAGTGATGCAGTCATGTGCTGCTGTCAGTGAGGCGGTGAGTTGCTGTTTTCAGTGAGGCAGGGATGTGCTGCTGTCAGTGATGCAGTCATGTGCTGCTGTCAGTGAGGTAGTGATATGCTGCTGTCAGTGATGTGGGGATGTGCTGCTGTCAGTGAGGCAGTGATATGCTGCTGTCAGTGAGGCAGTGATATGCTGACTTTCTGTGAATAGTCTCTCTGTGTGAGTGATGCTGTGGCTTTGATGAGGTTTTGGTGACAGTTGGAATTAGTTCAGGCATGCAGTTATCCTGGAAAGAGTGCGGTCATTGGGAAATGATGCACTGCCTTGTGATCTAGTGTGTCCAATCATGTCAGTGGGACTTCTGTCATTATAGCACACAATCATGATGAAATTATTAAAATAATTATGAAACGTTGATACACAACCCCTGGACGTATTGGTCTGTTTGTTTATGATGTTTGTTAGCCCTATCAGCGCTTATCTAATGTATGTAGTCCTGTTAACCAAAGGAAACTACCAAAGCACCTTTGTACCCATTGCACAAGCCATGACCAGAGCTTACAGCTGTCCAACCCCCAAAATGACTAGATCCCGCTCCTTCCAGACAAGGAATATCTGGCCTAACCCATGATAATCAGGATAGCAGAGTAATATAAAACAGTTAATTATTTTATGGGAAGATTAGGATCTCATATAAGCATGGAGCACAGTAGGTCGGCCGGACACAGAATTTCAGAAGAAAGTCTAGGCAGGTACATGGACAAGAGATGGTTGTGGGACTCTCAGTAGTCAATGAAGTCTCAGGACTCATACTGTTGGCTAAATTAAGACATACTGTATATAATTTTTTTATTGAAGTCTTGAACAATATTAGAAAGATTCATCCCACAGCAGCAGCAGGAGGACAATCCCCAGTTGAATGCAAGTACATTTTTTTTGGCATTTTCACAATTTAGAGACATTAATACATTACACTATAATGATAAATGCTCACACAATTCTCAGACAAGTACGGGTTCACTCTATTTAACTTGATTATGCGTAAGGCAATATGAGTGGGATAAAAATGTATATAATGCATAGCATTGGCGTTCGCAGAAGCTGGCATGGGAGTGACACTCTGGGACTTCCCCACTCCACCGCATTATGGTCTACTCTCCCCTCCCCTCCCATCTAGGACATAGACTGCTTACCTGTCCGGCCAAGGTGAGCAGTCTATGTCCCACAGCAAGGGGTTGAGGAGGCAGTCCATCACCTGGCGAAGGGGGGGAAGTCCCAGAGCAGCACCCACGTGTCAGCATTAGAGATGAGAGGGTTCGGTTTTACTCGGTTTTACTCGGATTTACTCGGTTCTCAAAACGGCATCTTATTGGCTCACGGAAGTCACGTGTTTTGGATAGCCAATAAGAAACATCCAGATAAAACCGTACTGGCGTTAATTCTAGCGTTACATTCGAACCCGCTCATCTCTAGTAAGCATCTGTGCATGCCTATGATGCATAGGAATTTAGCATACCCAAAGATTAACAATTGTAAAATATTTTGCATTTTTTTAAAGAAAATAATTAAAATGTCATGACAACCTGTGCTATAAGGAGTTGTGGCCTTGGAAGAGATCACTGTTTCTTTAGTGGTGGGTAAAAGATAAAATAATAATGGATTTAGGGATGAGAAAGATGGCATTCAAAGCATTTTTTGCACTATGCAAAACACAATAACTAAAAGCCTCAATGCGATTGAGTTTGGAGGATCAACAATGTATTTTGAAATGGTTTAATTACACATTTTAAATATCAGATATCACAGACACAGATCAAAGGAAATGATGCAGTTGGTGGTGGGAAACAGAGCACAGCTGAATTACAAAGAGTCCATAGCATGCCAAATGGGGTTATTTATATCAATTTGAGAAAATGTATATACTGTATGGACACATCTATTTACAGAATTTAATTGCAATAAATAAATTAGTTAGTTGCTGGAGAAATTTGTCAATTAAAATTTTAATTATGAGTAAAACACTTGTTATGACCATTATTATGAAAAATGTTGAAACAATTACCTTAATCAAAATCATACATCAATGTTCACATGAAAAATAAGCACACACGCAGTCCAGACACTTCACTGCTGGGATGTAAGGAAGTCCAAGTTTGGCGGCCATACGGGATGCCAGCCGAACTCGGATGATTTTTAAAGGGGCAGTCATTTACAAGCCTAAACCATGCCATGTAAATGATTGCCCTTTTTAAAAAAACATCCGATTTCAGCTGGCATCCCTTATGGCCTCCGAACTCGGACTTCATCACATCCCGGCCCACATCTTCTACATTGAAAACTTACAATCATTTTCTTACAACATCCTCATTGAGACAAAGCTTATGGACACTTACATGAAATTGGAGATGTTGTTACTTCTGTGGGTTGCGGTGTGCTGGTATCTAAAACATAAGTAATATAAACATCTACTAGGGAACATGGTTAAGTGCTAGCTCATTTTTTATAAATTGAATAAAATATCATGTATATGTACCATGATACAGTATATTATTCAACTCTATGTTCTTAATATGGATCCCAACCATGGGTGAAATCTATACGCCTCCAAGTTGCAGGCTGTGCAAGACTTTGGGGTCTATTTACTAACCCTTGGATGTAGAGAAAGTGTACATAGATAAACTACCAACCAACCAGCTCCTAACTGGCAGTTTTCAAACCCAGCCTGTGACATGGCAGTTGGGAGCTGATTGGCTGGTACTTTATCTCCGTCCACTGTATCTCCATACAAGGTTTAGTAAATAGACCCTATATTGTGAGTCTGCCTGTATTCTTAAAGCAGCATTCATTTACATGGCAAAACCAGGTTGATTTTGCTGTGTAATTGATTGCTGCTTTAAAAATATAGGCAGACTCATACAAATTCCTGCACAGCCTGCAACCCGCAGGCTATTACATTGCATCCCATGTATGACACAATATTTTCACATCTCCATTTTCTCTTTAGTTTGGAGGTGAAAAAGTTTTGATTAGTGTTATGAATGGGCAATATATGATATTAGAAAGTGCGCTGCAATGTGTTTTGTTATGTTGCTTTCACTTATATATGTCAAGTACTATAGAGTCGCAGCCAGAAAAATACAACGATTGCCCCTATCAGATGTGTAGAATGGACCATGACTATGGTCCTTTAAATTATCCATGTAATATAGTTAATAAATATAATATCCTGTCATAAAATGTGTACAAACATATTAAATAAAGAAGCTGTCATAAATATAGAATATATTCAGATTACATTTTTAATTTTGTCACAATGTGCTTTCCTCTCCGGATCACTAATTCAGCAAATGATGAGCATGAAGATAATTATGTGATCTCAACACAATACATAGGCACATTAGGGTAAAAATAAATCTATTACTTGTCTTCAACAAGTTAATAAGAAAGGAATTTAGTAAAATAAAATGCACAAACTGATTTTATGAAAAGGTCATGAAAAGGTCTTGCTGAGTCCACACAATTGAAGATATCGGGGGAATGTAATAGGGTTAGGGGAGTTTTACAAGAGGAGGAGGCACGTGTGCGGCCTTCTGCATCAGGGGAGCCTTCCTCCCTGACCGAGGTACAAGGTTTTAGTACATACCTCTCCGGAGTCCCTCGGCGGTGCCATCCTTCTCTGCAGCGGCAATAAAGTCTGAGCACAGACTCTACTGCGCATGCGCAAACCTCCGGGAACACGGCGTGGCGGACATTTTCTCAAAGAATTTCCTAATGCACATGCATGAAACTTTGGAAAAATGGCCACCGTGCCACCTTTCCATAGTTTTTAGCAGGCTCGATAGAGTTTGTTCCCCCTAGTGTTCAGACTCTACACTGCCGAGAAGGAATGGCTCCAATGGGGGCTCGAGAGAGGTAAGTATTAAACAAATGGGAGCAGTGTGTGCAGGGTGTGCCCCCCTATCCCCCGGGGCCTGTGGGTCCCGCACACACTGCACCCATTATGGATATGCCAATTAATAAGGTGTGAGAATCAGAAAGTGAGAGATTTTGTGAGAGTTCTCCTGTGTTTTTTTTAAACTAGCAATCATTTACATGGCAAAATCAACCTGGTTTTGCCAGGTAAATTATTATTATTATCCTTTATTTATATGGCGCCACAAGGGTTCCACAGCGCCCAATTACATAGTACATAAATAATCAAACAGGAAAACAGCAACTTACAGCTGATGACAGTATAGGACAAGTACAGGGTAAATAAACATAGTTACATCAGCAGATGACACTGTAATAAGTATCAGGTGGCAGAAGACTGCTGGAGTTGATGCAGTTGAAGATTATTAAAGTAAGAAAGGATAAGCACATGAGGGAAGAGGGCCCTGCTCGTGAGAGCTTACATTCTAGAGGGGAGGGGTAGACAGACAGGGGTGACACAGATGGGGTACATAGAGAGTGTAAAACAGAGGGTTAGGATTAGATTTGGCTGGGTTTGGTGAAGAAGTGGGTCTTGAGAGCCTGTTTGAAGTTTTGTAGAGAGGTGGAGAGTCTGAGGGGGAGAGGTAGGGAATTCCAGAGAAGTGGTGCATCACGCAAAAAATCTTGGAGGTAGGAGTGGGAGGAGGTAATCCGTAGGCAGGAAAGTCATCGTGCATTAGCAGAGCGAAGAGGATGGGTGGGAGTGTAAAGGGAGATAAGATCAGAGATGTAGATGGGAGAGGAGTGGGTGAGGGCTTTGTAAGCGAGTGTGAGAAGCTTGAAATGGATTCTGAAAGGGAAGGGGAGCCAGTGAAGGTCTAGTAAGAGAGGAGAGGTAGACGTAGTGCATTTGGTAAGGAAAATGAGCCGGGCAGCAGCATTGAGGATAAATTGGAGTGGAGAGAGGTGTTTGTCAGGAATGCCAGTCAGGAGGAGATTACAGTAATCCAGTCTGGAGATGACCAGTGAGTGGATAAAAGTCTTAGTAGCATCCTCGGTCAGAAAGGGTCTGATCCTGGAAATATTTTTTAGATGAAAACGGCAGGTTTGTGAGAGGTGCTGAATGTGTGGTTTGAAGGAGAGGGAGGAGTCAAGGATTACTCCAAGAGGAGTGGGTGAGGGCTTTGTAAGCGAGTGTGAGAAGCTTGAAATGGATTCTGAAAGGGAAGGGGAGCCAGTGAAGGTCTAGTAAGAGAGGAGAGGTAGACGTAGTGCATTTGGTGAGGAAAATGAGCCGGGCAGCAGCATTGAGGATAGATTGGAGTGGAGAGAGGTGTTTGTCAGGAATGCCAGTCAGGAGGAGATTACAGTAATCCAGTCTGGAGATGACCAGTGAGTGGATAAAAGTCTTAGTAGCATCCTGGGTCAGAAAGGGTCTGATCCTGGAAATATTTTTTAGATGAAAATGGCAGGTTTGTGAGAGGTGCTGAATGTGTGGTTTGAAGGAGAGGGAGGAGTCAAGGATTACTCCAAGACAGTGCACTTGGGGGCTAGAGGAGATAGTAGTGCCATCAATAGATAATGAGATTGTAGGATGAATGATTGTCACTTTAAAAAATAGGAGAACTCTCACAAAATCTCTCACTTTCTGATTCTCACATCCTATTGCATTCCCCCCATCTTGTCCGATTGTTCTAGAATGCTGTATTATAAAGATTAGACCTATCACAAAAGCAGTAGATTGGCTGATCGTCAATTGGGCACAAGCAACTTCTTATTTCAATACATAAATAACATAATATAATGATTAGTAATCCCACAATTGTCGGAGAAGCAGTTGCCCGCACTGGGTTACTTTACCTTGCATAATGCAATATGAGTAAAACCATTATATTCGACTCAATTATTTTGTTTAATAACATTTCTAACATATTTAGTATTATTCTATAGAAATTATATTTTTATATAACCTGTTTTATAAGGTTCTGTGGACATGGAAGTGTTCATTGATTCCTGTATTGTTACTAGAAGTAGAAAGATATTTGGTTTTAGAGATATGATTATACCCCTTCATATTTTCCATTGCATTATTTAAAATAAAAAATAAAAATCTCAATGAGATAGATCGTAATGTTTTAATTTCACATTTTTTATATCAAATATCTCTAATAATGGCCAAAGAATTCTCACTTATTTCTGGTTTACAACAGATAAAATGTATTACTTAGAAAACCATACAAGAAAACCATACAAGACTGGAAAGGAAGATTGACCAAGTTAATTCTGAATTTTGTTGCAAGACAAACCAGAGATATTAGTTTCTGGTGGATTAGAATATATAATATTTCAGAAACACCTGTGTTATAATCAGTATTAGGAGTACATTTGAAGCAAAAACATTTACAGTGATCAAAGTTACACATCAGTGTTCACGTGAGAATAGAGCACACTCTCATTCTTCAAAGACTTCACATCTGTCACATACTACATGTATCTTATATTCAGTACAACATACTAAGACAAATCTTATGGGCACTTACATGATGTTGGAGAAGTAGACGCATTTATAGAAGAAGTTACTTTTGTTGGTTGTGTTGTATCTAAAACAAAAGTTACATTATCATTCAGTATGAGAACATGAGGAAGTGATAAGCCAGTCTGGACAAACCAAAGAAAATATTATGATATGGTCCATGTTATATGCCAGGGAGCTCTATGTACTATGATTGATCACCAAATATCATACAGTATGAGGATCTGTATTCTTACATTTAAAGAAAAATCAAAAAAAGTATTATCTAATATAGCCAAATCCACCATTTTTTCCCAATGACTTGAAGTTGAAAAGATTAAAATCAGTAATTGTTTGCACCAAATGTGATAGCTGGCTGTGTTGTCTGATGATTGCGGAACCCACTGTCAGCATCCTTAGGTGCTGAAAATAAGATGCTTCTTCAGTCTCACCATTGAAACTTGTGCCAGCTTTAAGGCAGGTGCAGTTTCTGTGCATGGTCTTATATGTGAATAGTAGAGCATCTGTGTATGCAGACAATTTCACCAGCACAGCTGCAACACTCCCATATCATACTAATAAAACAGACCATCTTCAGGTTGAGCTAAGCCACCTTAGCAGTCACTGCTCTGGAATGCCCATCCCTATTCCAATCTCTGTGATACTGTGCATTGCAATCACATCAGCACTTTTGTGCATATACAGTACATAGGAGTTTTTATAGATTTTTGCGAACATGCATTGCTAAAGATCACTCATCTACATGAAGATTAGCAATGCTTGCAAGTCCGGTTCAGGCTTAAACTGTTTTTTTATGTATTCGTCTGGAATAAAGTGAACTATGCAAAACTGGATTTATCATAAACTTATTATGAGATCTGATACCAAAAAAAAATGAGAATTTGCATTGTGGAAGAAGAAAACTAAATGAGAATCAAGGCTTGGAGGCTGCACATTCAGGGGTGTTTCTGGTTCAGAAAGCAGGTGCAAAACTTTATAATGTTTCAAGCATGTACTTGCTAGATATCATTGCACTGGGATCATTTTTGCAACCTTTGGATACAGTATATCTACATGTTGAAGGACCATTTACAGGGGCAGGTCTTTGGAAAATATAAACAAAACACAGTAGTGAATCATGAGATGAAGATAGTTGTAAACTCTTCTCATACTCATGACATTTCTACTAAAAGAATGAGGCTCCTATAAATAGTGTTCTGCAGATAAGCAATGGAACCATCCAGTGGCAGATTTTACCACCCCCCTCCCCCAAGTAAAATCTGCCACTTCAGTGAGCTTAGCTGATCCAGTTGCAGTCTATGTGACTGCACTGGCTCAGTGGCTTCACTGTGACTGGCAGTGACTTACTATTGGAGGTCCCACCTGCTACTCACCTGCAGGACAGGCAGTCCCATTGGGAGGTGTTTCCTCCCTCTAGGACTGCCAGACCAGGCTGAAAATTAACAGTGAGCTGACTTCCTGTGAGAAGCCACTCTGTGCATGATTGTCAGCCCAATCCAGCTTCTATGGGCTGCAGCCGGTGCTGTCCTTGCTAGCTGGGGTTTGTGCATATGCACTCAAGCAGCCGCTTGTGTGCCTGCGCAGGTCCAGGTAACCTGCCAGATACATGCAGGTGCCAGGACCCAGCTGGCCGGGGGCTGACTCTCTCATCTCCATCTCCAGCATGGGGAGTGGCAGCCCCCATTGCCAAAAAAAAGTAAAAGCCGATACTGGAGCCATCACATAGTGGTAGTATTCAAGTGACATATTTGCTTTTCCAGCATGTGATTTTCTACCTGGGTTTCCAATACTGCAAATGGTAAGCATGCACTAACTTAGATAATCACAAGGTGGAACATAATGTAGGCACATGTTTGAAAAATGCTATATACTTTTAACAAATTAAAGAGACAGTAATGACATAAATATTTAGGCTGCTTATGTTTCCACAAATGTCCTTGTTTTTCATTTACTCATTGCAAAACATTTTTAAAATGACAATATTATTCTTGATAAATTGCAGAAACATTTTGATAATGTGGTGGAAAGGGTTGTCGCCATGGAAATGTTATCTGGCTCCTTAGTGTGTGCTAAAATAAGAAAGTTGAGTATTCTCTTATGAGATAAATGATATTCATATATTTTACTGTGTTATTTAGATGTATTAAGCCTGAAGAAGGGATAAAGAAGTGATAAAGCAGTGATAAGTGCAAGATGATAACACACCAGCCAATCATTACAGCTTTGAAAAAGGACAGTTAGGAGCTGATTGGCTGGTGTATTATCACCTTGCATTTATCACTGCTTTATCACTTCTTTATCCCTTCTCCAGTCTTAATACATCTACCCCTAAGTGCTTGAATTACACATTATACATAAGTAACCTTATACTGCACAGAACTATGGTGTATGTTCTACAGTGCATTGGCGTTATTAATCTGGTACATTTCTGTATATTTATTTATTTATTTATTATTTATTACCAGTTATTTATATAGCGCACACATATTCCGCAGCGCTTTACAGAGAATATTTGCCCATTCACATCAGTCCCTGCCCCAGTGGAGCTTACAATCTATGTTCCCTATCACATGTACACACATACACAATCACACTAGGGTTAATTTTTTTGTTGGGAGCCAATTAACCTACCAGTATATTTTTGGATTGTGGGAGGAAACCGGAGTACCCGGAGGAAACCCACGCAAGCACGGGGAGAATATACAAACTCCGCACAGTTAGGGCCATGGTGGGAATCGAACCCATGACCTCAGTGCTGTGAGGCAGTAATGCTAACCATTACACCATCCGTACTGCCCTATTTACTATATATATTTATCAAGAGGCCCAGACCTTGCACCCTCTAATGGTTACCCCCATCATCCCGCCGGGAGATTGGCCTGACCCCTACACATCGATCCCTATGTCTGCATTCCCCAGGTGGGCCCTTCACGTTCAGTCCGACACTGTTTGGAATTGAATGCTTACCATATGAATCATGTACAGGACTGTGGGGTGTCAAATTGAAAATTGCAGTTTTTGCCCAAATCAGATGTGCAGAATGGGCCATGACTAAGATTATGTATTTCATCAATGCAATATGCTGTACTGTAGGTAATAAGTATGAGCTCCTTTAATATCTGTGAACAGATGCATTAAATACAGAACCTGTCAATCTGTATAAGACAGTATTCATGTGACATTTTTAATTCTAATCACCATGGGCTTCCCATCTTGGTCCCCAATACTGCATATGGTGAGTAAGTACGTACTTATAGGCAATTCAAATGCAATATATAGACACATTACGACAACAAGAAATACATAGCATGACTATGTAGTTGGAGCTAGTTAATGAGAAAGTAATTAAGTAAAATTCAAAAACTGTTTTGAGTGATTACAGTTTCACATGGGTCTTGGTACACTACAGTAGGTCCAGGCAAATAAAGACATGTCCTCTGTTGTATTCAGTTTTATAAAGATTAGATTCTTCCCAGAATTAGGTCGATTATAGTTCACTGCAGTATAATTCCCTGCCACCAGGGGTCACCAGGTTTCTGGTTTTGTGAGCTGTAGTTCTGAAAGTTCCAGAGTTTCTGTATCACCAAGGTTTCCTGCATTACCATGTGTTACAGTTTTTCTAAAATGATCTACAGATTTTTGAACAAATCTGCATTGCTGGGAATTTCCTACTATTATAATATAATGAATACAATAAATACACTTTGCCATATTCTGTGACTTAATTGTGCATCCACACCCAGGGGTTTCAGAACATCCAGCATTAGCAGGTTGGACAATCCCCATTTGGACTCAAGCATATTTTTGGTGTTTTCAAAACTTTTTGAGAAATTAATACAGTACAGTATAATGATTATTACCTCCACAATTGACATAAAAGTATATGTTTACCCTTGGTAACTAGATTTTGTGTAGGAGAATATGAGTGAGACCATAATTTTTATGATCCATATGTGGTGCACCCCTAGCATAACAATTATTAAATATTTGCATTATTCTGGAGAAAATATATAAAATGTCATGGTAACCTGTACTGTACAGAGTTGTGGCCATGGAAGTGATCACTGTTTCATGTTTCACTGTTTGATATTCATTTTTGAGAAATACATTTGTACATTTGTGACCCTAAATAAAATCAAACATGTAACTTTATGTGTAAAAGAAGCAAATACACAATCCATAGAGACTCCACCTATATTGTTCTTTTCTCACTGTATACTTACTACTACAAAGCTTATGGGCACTTACGCAAAGTTGGAGAACTAGAAGTTTTCATAGAAGTGGTTACTTCTGTGGGTTGTGGTGTGCTGGTGGCTAAAACAAAAGTAATAATAATAATTTTATTTATATAGCACTCTTTCTCCAATAGGACTTAAGGCACTTAACAGATACATAGCATAATATAGTACAGAAAATAATGAAGTACAGAAAAGCTTGTTATAAAATACAGAAGCATGTAGATACTAAAGGGACATTATGGAAATGCTTGAGTAAACAGGAAAGTCTTGAGTCTACTTTTGAAGGATTCTATAGAGGGGGCCTCTCGCACTGTGCGGGGAAGTGAGTTCCATAGAGTCGGAGCCGCATGACTAAAAGCTCGACCCCCAGATGAATTACGGGATATTCTAGGTACTGCTAAAAGTCCATCTACAGATCGCAGTAATCGAGTGGGGCAGTATGGGGTCAGAAGCTGCTTCAGGTACCTTGGGCCCCGGTCATGCAGTGTTTTGAAACTCAGTAAGCCAATCTTGAAAATGATTTGCCACTTTACAGGCAGCCAGTGAAGGGAGTAGAGGATGGGTATATGTGGCTAGAACGGGGCTTGTCAGTTAACAGCCTGGCAGCTGTGTTTTGCACCAGCTGTAAGCAGTGCAATTCTTTTGCTGGGAGACCAAGGTAGAGGACATTACAGTAGTCAAATCAAGATGGTACAAATGTATGGATGACTTTTGGCAGATCATCTGAGGGAATTAAGTGCTTGATTCTGGCTATGTTCCTGAGGTGAAAGAATGAGGATTTGATTGTGGCTGATATCTGATGTTTAAGTGTACTTTAAGTAACAAACCTTTATCTAGGAACTATGGTGACGTGCTTGCTTTTGTTTTATAAATCAAACAAAAAAGTAATAATATAATCCAAATATACCTGTATGTCTTATTTTTACCATAATGAATTGCATGTACCATGACTGATCAAAAAATGTCATATCTACCGTTCTTTATTAATGTATGAAATAATATTCTCAATTTCTCATTTTTCTCCTTATGTTGGAAATTATTATTATTGTTTTAAATAAGTAATAGAAAAAGCAAAATGTGATGATAGAGTATGTTGCAATGTTCTTAGTTACAGTACACAAGTCTTGTGAAGTCCCACTTATGTCACAATGTGATTTCCCACCTGGTGCTCAAATGTATTAAGCCTTAAAAAGTGATAAAGAGTGACTAATGGGTCTATTTACTAAGCCTTGGATGGAGATAAAGTGGATGGCAATAAAGTACCAGCCAATCAGCTCCTAACTGACATTTTTCAACCTCAGCCTGTAACATGGCAGTTAGGAGCTGATTGGATGGTACTTTATCTCTGTCCACTCCATCCAAGGCTTAGTAAATAGACCCCAAAGTACCAGCCAAACAGCTCCTAACTGCCATGTTACAGGCTGTATTTGAAAAAGGACAGTTAAGAGCTGATTGGCTTTTACTTTATCACTCTTTATCACTTTCTACTTTATCACTTTTTAAGGATTAATACATTAGGGCCTGGGTCTCTTATAAGTATGGAGTCCAATGCAATTCATAGGCACACACAGGTAAAAAGAAATGTGTAACTAGAATTAATAAGAAAGTCATTAAGTAAAATGAAGCGGTATGTATAGACTGATTATATTTCTTAGTCAGTTTTTGTACAGTGCAATATTATAGAGGTTGCACCTATGCCATTAGTGGCAATTGGGACAATCCTCATTTAGACCCAAGCAATTTATGGTCATTTCACAACTTAAAGAAACACTAATATAATGATTAGTGATTCCAAATCTACGGGATTTAGTGGGGCTGTGAGGCAGCCCTGGCAACCCATGGCGCATGGCCAGTCTCCAGATGAGGTGCATGGTCTGGGCCCCTTTATAAATATACTTAGTAAATACTGCTAGTGCATGCATGATAATGGACCAGATTATTACCAGCAATGCACCTTAGAAAATTCAACATAATCCTGTGCAGTATAATGTAACATATGTATAATGTATAATTCAAGTGCACAGTCTGGAACCTCTTCCCTAGAGGAGGAGCTGGGCATTACGGCCCACTGGGAGTTTCCTCTAAAGCCCTGTGGGCCAGTCCAACCCTGTCTGTATACTAGGATGGAGGGAGGGTGGGCGGCAGAGCATAGAGCTGGACGGCTATGCTGCTTGGAAGACCAGCTCTCTGTGTGGTTGGACCGGCCCATACAGCCATCGCCCCATCTGGCATTTGCTGGAAGTGCCAGATGGTAAGTCTGGCCCTGCACATCTGTCAGAAAAGCACATGTCCACATAAGGTAACTAGACTTTGCATAAGACAATATGAGTGAGACTGTTTTTTATGGCTCATGGTTATTTAGTGTACCCACAGCATAGCAATTGTCACAAAAGCACTTGCCCACACAGGGGAACTTGACCTTACAGTACCTAAGGCAATATGAGAGTAGGACCATTATTTATTACTTAAGCTGGCATGATCCATATTTTATGTAGTATCTCCGAAATTATAACAATTGTAAAATGTTTATTGTTGATAAATTATACATTTCATAATAACCTGTTCTATAGGAAGTTGTGGTCAAGGAAGTGATCTCCGTTTTCTGCGTGGTGGCTAGAAGACGAAAGACATTTGGTTTTAGAGATATGAGTAAGGATCTTCATATTTTCCTTTGCTTTATTTTAATCACAACTGTAAATCTAAATGTGATTGCACAATTTTAATATCAAATATCTTATATAAACATCAAAGGGCAGACAGAGGATTTGGGTTAAAAAACAAATAAACATTCATGACTAAAAAGAAGAGAGAATTAAACAATTGAAATAAATAAGCTATTAGTTGCTGGGTAAATTGAGTATTTCATATTTACGGTTTGAGAAATACATTTGTAATAAGCATTATTGATAAATACTATACTACTCCAATCAAAACCACACCTGAATCTTCACATGTGAAAGATGCATACATGCAATCCATAGAGACTTCACCAGTACTTTCTTACAACATACTTAGCCAGACAAAGCTTATTGGAACTTACAGGAAATTGGAGAACTGGGTGTTTTCATAGATGTGGTTACTTCTGTGTGTTGCGGTGTGCTGATATCTAAGCCAAAAGTAACAAACATTAATCTAGGGAACATGATGAAGTGCTAGCTAATGTTTTTAGAACTCAAATAGAAAAGTAATGATATAGGGTCTAATTCAGATCTGATCACTGGGCTGCGTATTTTGCTGTCCTGCGATCTGATAGTCGCCGTCTACAGGGGGAGTCTATTTTCGCTGTGCAAGTGTGCGTTGCTATGTGTAGCAGAGCTGCTAAAAAATCAGTTTGTGCAGTCTTTGTGCAGCCCAGGACTTACTCTTCCAGTGCAATTGAATCCTGCTGATCAGGGCCGGAGCTGACGTCAGACACACTCCCTGAAAATGCTTGGACACGCCTGCGTTTTTCCGGACACTCCCTGTAAATGGTCATTTGCCACCCACAAACAACCTCTTCCTGTCAATCACCTTGCGTACGCCCATGCAAATGGTTCCTTCGCACCATACCGTCGCTGACTGCCTATGCCCATTGTAGCCGCCTGGCGCGCATGCGCGTACTGGCTTAGACGCATGCTCAGTTAGGATCTGATCGCCCGCTGTGCAAAAACGAACAGCAGCGATCAGATCTGAATTAGGCCCATAGTCAATATATATATATATGTCTTCGGTGTACTGTAATGTAGTGCATGTACCATGATTGATAATTATATGTCACAACTTTAGATCTGTACTCTGTATTCTATAGATCTAGTCTCTAAGGTGGTCATTCCGAGTTGATCGTTCGCTAGCAGTTTTTAGCAGCCGTGCAAACACTATGCCGCCTCCCACTGGGAGTGTATTTTAGCTTAGCAGAAGTGCGAACGAAAGGATCACAGAGCGGCTACAAAGTTTTTTTGTGCAGTTTTAGAGTAGCTCAAAACCTACTCAGCGCTTGCGATGACTTCAGACTGTTCAGTTCCTGTTTTGATGTCACAAACACTCCCTGCGTTCGCCCAGCCACGCCTGCGTTTTTCCTGGCACGCCTGCGTTTTTTCAAACACTCCCTGAAAACGGTCAGTTGACACCCAGAAATGCCCACTTCATGTCAATCACTCTGCGGCCAGCAGTGCGACTGAAAAGCTTCGCTAGACCATGTGTGAAACTACATCATTCGTTGTAATAGTACGTCACGCGTGCACATTGCGCCGCATATGAATGCACAGAAGTGCCGTTTGTTTGCCTCATCGCTGCACAGCGAACAAATGCAGCTAGCGATCAACTCGGAATGACCACCTATGTCTCTATTCTTAATATTTTCAATTCCTTATTTTTCTTGTTAGTCTCTAATCCTACAAATGAGGATGCAGAGACTTATGTGAGACCAATGCAATACCAAAGCACATAAGGGGAAACAGAAATTCAGAGTTTGTCTTCTGCACATCTCATGCTTACTAATTAATTAGAAATAAAGTAATTAAGTAAAATTAATTAGAATGTATAGGCTGATTATATTTCCATACAGTTGAGAACATCTTCATCAACAGTTGTATAGTACATTATTATAGAGGTTACACCTATCCCAAAAGCAGGTGAGACAATCCATATTTAGGAACAAGCAACTTGTGGTTATTTCATTTGTAAAATGTTTAGTTTTATTGCTGACAAATTATACATTTCATAATAACCTGTTTTATAAGGAGTTGTGGACATGGAAGTGATCTCTGTTTCCTGCGTAGTGGCTAGAAGAAGAAAGACATTTGGTACAGAGATATGATTAAGGACCTTTATATTTTTCATTGCAGTATTTAAACCTCAATTGTAAATCTCAATTTTATTAATCCTAAAGACAATAAAATAATGTTGGAAAGATTTTACTTTCACAATTTTAATATCATATATCTTAGATAAGGATCAAAGGACAGACTGAGGATTTGGGTTTACAAAAAATAAAAACTACTATTATCATACATGACTGAATAGGAAGATGACCCAAATAATTGTGAATTTCACTATTGCAAAAAAAAAAAAAAATCAGAGTAATTAGAATATTAGGGGATCAGAATATTTAATATTTGAGAAACACACACGCTGTGATGGGTGTGGTATGATATGCTGACAGTCATAATTTCAACATTCATAATGTTGACATGAGAATGTCAACATGGTTCTATTTAGAGATGAGCGGGTTCGGATTTACTAGGTTCTTTGCGCCAGAATTATCGCCATTTCTTATTTTCTGGATTTTTCTTATTGGCTAACCAAAACACGTGACATCCAATAGCCAATAAGGAGATTCGGGTAAATCTGAGTGAACCTGAGTAAAACCAAATCTGCTCATCTCTAGTTCTAATGTCAGCATTAACCATGTCAACTTTCATCATATAGACACTGATGAAATGTTGACATGTTAGAATGTCAACATATCCCTAGGGGGCCAGTGGTTACTTACCTGCTTCTGATGGCTGCAGCAGCTTCAGCACAGCTTCTGGGGACCAGAGTTCACATGACTGTAACTTTCGGTGGAGCCATCTGATTCCCCAGTGTTCTGGTAAGTATTCTTCCTCTATCCCAAATCGTAATCAGCAACCCTAACCCTGCCTCTAGTGTCTAACAATACCCTTCCCTATAATATAGCCCTAGCCACCCCCTAGTTCCAAAAACCTATCCGTCCCATTTTGCACTTTAACCTTAATGTCAGCATTCTGAGAATATATGTTTTTGATGTACTGTAAAGTAGTACATGCAACATGATTGATAATTAGATGTCACATCCATAGATCTGTACTCTCTATTCTATAGATCTATTCTCTAGATCTCTACTCCTATTATTTTCTATTCCTAATATTACTTGTTAGTCTCCAAGCCTACAAATGAGGATGCAGAAACTTATGTGAGCCCAATATAATACCAATAAGGGTAAAAAGAAATGCAGAATTTGTCTACTGTACATCTCATACTTTCAATTAATTAATAAGAAAATCATTAAGTAAAATTAATTAGAATGTATAGACTAATTATATTTCCACACAGTTAAGTACATCTTTGTCAATTGTTGTATAGTACATTATTAGGTAACACTTATCCCAAAACCAGGTGAGACTATCCTCATTTTTGGTTATTGCAGTTATAAAATGTTTAGTTTTATTGCTGAGAAATTATACATTTCATAATAACCTGTTTTATAAGAAGTTGTAGCTATGGAAGTGATCTCTGTTTTCTGCGTGGTGGCTAGAAGAAGAAAGACATTTGGTTTGAGAGATATGATTACGGACATTTATATTTTTCATTGCAGTATTTTAATCCCAACTGTAAATCTCAATGTGATTGCTTTAAGGGACCAGCCAATTAAATTGGAAAAGTTTTAAATTCACAGTTTAATATCTCGGACAGTGATCAAAGGACAATATCGGGATGTGGGGTACAAAAATAAAAACTATTATCAGAAAGACATACATTGCTAGAAAGGAAGATGGGCCAACTTAATTCTTAATTGAACTATTGCAAAACAAAACTGAGTTATTAGTTTATGGAGGGTTAAAATAGCTAATATACAGGTTGAGTATCCCATATCCAAATATTCCGAAATACGGAATATTCCGAAATACGGACTTTTTTGAGTGAGAGTGAGATAGTGAAACCTTTGTTTTTTGATGGCTCAATGTAAACAAACTTTGTTTAATACACAAAGTTATTAAAAATATTGTATTAAATGACCTTCAGGCTGTGTGTATAAGGTGTATGTGAAACATAAATGAATTGTGTGAATGTAGACACACTTTGTTTAATGCACAGAGTTATAAAAAATATTGGCTATAATGACCTTCAGGCAGTGTGTATAAGGTGTATATGAAACATAAATGCATTCTGTGCTTAGACTTGGGTCCCATCACCATGATATCTCATTATTTTATGCAATTATTCCAAAATACGGAAAAATCCCATATCCAAAATACCTCTGGTCCCAAGCATTTTGGATAAGGGATACTCAACCTGTATTTAGAAACACATATACTATAACCAGTATTAGGACTGCAATTGAAGCAAAGAGATTTGCAGTGAACAAAGTTACATATGTATGTTCACATGAGAAATAAGCAAACAATCTACTTTAAACTTTAAGTCCATAACATATTACATTTAATATACATTTATTATGTCAATTACTACAGCGAGAAAAACTTATGGGCACTTACATGAAATTGGTGAAGTAGTCATTTTCATAGTAGTGGTTACTTTTGTGGGTTGCAGAGTGCTGGTATCTGAAACATAAGTGATACAACATTCTTCTAGGGAAAATGGTAAAGTGGTACAGTTGATCATGGTTTATTAATCATATAAATTGTCATGATATAATATGATGATGATAATTAAATGTTGTAGACCCACTGGAAAACCTGCAATGATTGCCCATATCACTTGTGTAGAGTGACCCATGACTATGACCATGTATTTTATCTATACTGTAGGTAAAAACTATCATCCCTTTTAGTCCATGGGGGTCATTCTGACCCGATCGCACGCTGCAGTTTATCGCAGCGGTGTGTTCGGGTCAGAAGTGCGCATGCACCAGCGCCGTTGTGTGCCGGCGCATGCCAGATGGCCGAAGGCCGTCGGCACGCTACGATTGCCTCTGCCTGATTGACAGGCAGAGGCGGTCGCTGGGACGGGAGGGCGGAACGGCGGTTTTGGCCGGTGTTTCGTGGGCGTGGTCTGGCCAACGCAGGTGTGGCTGGACCGAACGGGGGGTGGGCCGCAGTGGATGCATGACGTCACACGCAGCCGCTGCAGGCCGGGGAGTGATGAGTAGCTCCCGGCCAGCACGCTAAAGCTGCACTGGTCAGGAGCTACTCTTGAAGTGCAAAGGCATCGCCGCTGTGCGATGCCTTTGCACTTCTGTGGGGGGGGGACGCCACTAACATGCGGGGCAAACTAGCCCTGTGCTGGGCGTCCCCCCGCACGTCAGTGTGAATGATCGTAGCTGTGCTAAATTTAGCACAGCTACGATCCTCTCGGAATGACACCCCCACGTGTGCAGACAAACTAATTAAAGGACTGTCAAATATAATAGTGTAGTATATAAGTGACATTTTAACTCTTGTCACTGTGTGCTTTCCCACCTGTGTCTCCAATACTGCAAACGGTATGTATGCAGATACTTATGTGCAAGGCCGGCGCAAAATTACCGTATATACTCGAGTATAAGCCGACTTTTTCAGCCTTTTTTTTGTGCTGAAAAAGCCACCTCGGCTTATACTCGAGTCAGTGGAATGAGGGACACAGAGAGCGCAGCGCCCGGCTCTCCTGTGTCCCTCCTGCATCTCCGGTGGCAGCGGCGTGTGTGTGTTAAAGGAAGTGCACGAACCGGCACTTCCTTTAACACACGCCGCTGCCACCGGAGACGCAGGAGGGACACAGGAGAGCCGCACGCTGCGCTCTCCGTGTCCCTCATTCAGAAGACAGCGCGGGAGCGATGGAGGGTAAGTATCTGGCACTGTGGGGCATATCTGGCACATCTGGCACTGTGGGGCACATCTGGCACTGTGGGGCATATCTGGCACATTTGGCACTGTGGGGCATATCTGGCACATCTGGCATTGTGGGGCATATCTGGCACATCCGACACTGTGGGGCATATCTGGCACATCTGACAGCATGAGGGCATATCTGGCACTGTGGGGCATATCTGGCACATCTGGCACTGTGGGGCTTTTCTGGCACTGTGGGGCATATCTGGCACTATGACGGCATATCTGGCACTATGAGGTCTGTGTACGGCTAGAGCTTCATTTCCCACCCTAGGCTTATACTCGAGTCAATAAGTTTTCCCAGGTTTTTGTGGTAAAATTAGGTGCCTCGGCTTATATTCGGGTCAACTTATACTCGAGTATATACGGTAATCAGCACCATTGGCAAACGTCAGCCTAATTACCACCAAAAGCCACTTCCCAGTCCCTCAAGAGAAAAGGTTGTTTTATAAGTTGCACAGTCGCCACCTGCATTAAGTAAAACAAGGATGACATCCTTAAGTTTATGATAAATAGTCTCAGTGGTGTGCACAGAACCCAGATCTGTAGGCAGCTGCCTAATGGTAGAGCCGGTCCTGCTTTTACAATACACAAGCACAGAAGGGTAAAACTGTCTATGGGTCTGTTGTTGGATATGGGTCTGTCTATGGGTCTGACTGGATCCCGGATAAAGGATGCGTATGGATAAACCTAGTAGTCATCACAGCACAAAGGAGACCACTTATCGCAATCTTATCATAAATATCTGTAATTCTATGTCCATACAGGACTAATAAATGTTGCTATGCATGCAGTAAGTGCCAGGAATTGTCAATGCAAAATGTGATGTATTATACATTTCACCCTCAACGTGATTACATTTATAAAATATCCTTATATCCTTATTAGGAATTATTTCATTATACATTCATCCTGAATATAATTGTCTGCCACAATGTGTACACATGCGACAGCGATTACATGCAGCTTGCTGCACCTAGGCAAGCAGTAACTTCCCGCTGCTGTCTGGGTCCATCCAGAAGAGTACATATGATGTCTGATGCAGCTCTCAGGAAACCAGCTGCTCAAGATGAGAGAAGTTGTGCAGGGAGATGTTGTGCTGCCTGTGAGGAGAGAAGGAGGAACCAGCAAGATGCAGGGAACTAAAGAGGTCAATCAGCCTCACAAAGGTGAGTAGGATTCTGCTCTCTCTTGTCATGTGTGCTCTCTCTTTCCCTTTATTCCTTTTTTCCCTCTCCCTCCCTCCTCTCTCCCATTTCCCCTATTCCTTCACTCTCGCTCCCTCCTCCTCTTTCCCATTTCCCCTATTCCTTCTCTCTCTCCCTCCCTTCTGTCTCCCATTTTCCCTATTCTCTCTTTCCCTCTCTCTCCCACCCTCTCCTCTCTCCCATTTACCCTATTCCTTCTCTCTTTCCCACTTCCCCATTCCTTCTCTCTCCCTCCTCTCCCTCTCTCCAACTCTCCCTCCCATTTTGTCTTATTCATACTAATACCTCTCTCCTATTTCCCTAATACCTTGTCTCTCTTCCTCTATCCCATTTCCCATATTCCTTCTCTCCCTCTCTCTCTGCCTCACCTCTTTCTCTCATTTCCTCTATTCCTTCTCACTCACTCTCTCTCTCTCCCATTTGCCCTATACCTTCTCAATCTCAATCCCATTTCCGTATTCATTTTCTCTCCCTCCCTCCTTCTTTTTCTTTCCCTCTCTCCCTCTCTCTCTCATTTCCCCATTCATACTCTCTCTCCCTCCCCTCTTTCTCTCATTTCCCTTATCCCTCCTATCTCTCTCCCATTTCTCCTATTACTTCTCTTTCTCTCTCTCCTCTCTCTCTCTTTCATTCCCCCTATTCATTCTCTCATTTCCCCTATACTTTCCCCCTCTCTCCCTTCTCCCATTTCCCCTATTCCTTCTCTCCCTCCCCTCTTTCTCTCATTTCCTCTATTCCTTCTCTCTCTCTCCCTTCCCTCTCTTCCATTTTCCCTTTTCCTTCTCTCTCTCTCTCTCTCCCATTTTGCCTATTCATTCATTCTCTCTCTCTCTCTCTCTCTCTCTGTCCCTCTCTCTCTGTCCCTCTCCTGCCTCTCTCTGTCTCTCTCCCATTTTTTCATGCTTCCTCTCCCTGGGCCAGATATACAAAGCTTTGAAAAGTGATACAATGGAGAGTGATAAAGTACCAGCTAATCAGCTCCTAACTGCCATGTTACAGGCTGTGTTTAATAAAAATGACAGGAGCTGGTTAGTGGGTAGTTTATCTCTCCAATTTATCACTTTTCAAAGCTTAGTATATCTAACCCCTATCGCTCTCTACCACTTCCCCTATTCTTTCTCTCTCTCTCTCTCTCTCTCTCTCTCTGATCTCCCCCTATTCCATATCTCTCTCTCCTGCTTATTCCTTCCGTTTCTCTCTACCATTTCTCTCGATTCCTTCTCTTTCTCTCACTCTTGCTCTCGCTTCCTGCCTCCCCTCCATGCGAATCACTCTGGGGGAGGGTAGGGCGGCCCTGCCTATTTTGTCAGTCCTGGGCCAGACTATTTTTGATGGCAGCCCTAGCCCTACCCCCTGTGTGTGCTGCTCACTGTTCAGTCTCTCATCCTCTACCTGCTTTCTGTCTCAAGCAGTTTACTTTACACACTGATGGCTGCATATTTTTTAATCCACAGAATATGCAAGTCGACACTGTGACTTGGTGATTTCCAGGCCAGCTCTCAGCAGTAATTGGGCTGCATAGCAGGGCTTAGTATGTTCTGACTATTGCCATAATAAGGCAGGGTGGGGCCATAATATCAAAGATCCTTTAAGGATGGGCCACTCATGAGCCAGTGCTTTGGCCTTGCCCCCAGGAAAAAATTTGCCAGCCACTGTTTATGACTATGTTGACAGTTCATCAGAGTAGACATGCTGAATGTTGACATTATCATATTGACATGATGAACAAGTCAACATGTTCATTGTCTACAGTGTATACTTTAGTAAATTTATTGACAATCTCATGCCAACATTATAAATATTGACCTAATATACAAACTGCTTGTGTGTCGGGCCATGTGCAGTATGTTTTGTCTGTTTTTTTAAATCTTTTATAGATATTGAATTCCATGGACAAGCAACTTTCATAAAAAATACCATTCTACTTGATTTTTGTAATATTATACATTTGCACTGTTTAAAATACACTAGAGATGTGCATGGACACTGGTGTTTTGGTTCTAATTCATTAGTGTGTTTTGGTTTTGGCAAAACCACCCTCAAGTGTTTTGGTTTGGATTGGTTTTCGGTTCAGTTTTGGATTCCTTTAAAATCAATAAAAAAATCTATAAATATTGATTAAAAAATAAAAAAAGGAAAAGATAGATAAAAGTCAATATAACAGCTAAAATAATGTAATTTGGACCTGTTCACACTCAATACCAAACCCAAGTTCGATTTTGATATCCAAGTACCGGACTGACAATAGATCCTTTTTTAAACATGGATTGAAAAAAAAGTCAGACATAATGTCAGCCCCGTAACGGGGCACCGGTGCATCCTGTGCTGTACTCACTACCTCATGGCGCTCAAGCCATCATAAGTTTTCACCCCATGGGGCAGGCAGAACAGTCACTTTGATTCGGCGCACTAGCCTGCTGCTTAGAACATCGTACAGATGCTCCAAGCTGCAGAGCGCCCACAGCACTAGGGGAGAAGTCATAGTGTCTCTCCACACACAGTGTGGGAGCCGTGAGCCAGATCAGTTGAGGATAGGTTTGGCTGATACCGCCCCCAAGCCATGCCACCCTGTGTGGCTGCACCAACAGCACAGTACACCTTACGGACCTGCATTATGTCATGCTGCAGCTAATATAATGCATGACACTTACTGTTTGTGCAAATAAATTGTACAGATACTTACTTGGACAGCCACAGGCTTCAGCAGTACAATTCTTCAAAATCTGCAAATGAACAGGGCACTCAAGATCACAGGGGCATTTAGTGTAATCTAAAGATGAAAAGGCATCAAGAAAAAAAATAGTTACTGTACTTTACCCACACTACTTATATACTGTATCATTCAGATAAAGGCAGCGCCCACCTGTATCTTTTACACTGCATTTCAGATGCAGTCAGGCAATCAAGACATAACACATATAGTATACAAGGCTGCAGTGGATAAACATCTGATGCTGCTTACCTGGGCAAATCGGACACTTATGAGTTGGTATAAAGCAGAGTGGTCCAATCTGTATACTGCACTCAAGATACTCTAATGGAACTAGAAATAAAAATTATCCAGTGGTCAGCAAATTGGTGTCATTCTACAAACGTGTGCCATAGCATGCTGGAGTACAGAATGTGTTATAACTCAATAGGGAGATTAACAAAAAATAAATGAAATAAAAACAAATATTTTATGTGACAGTTGTAGAATTGTAGATACATGATTAATTATTTCCAATGTGATATTTTCTATGTCAATATACAATATTAGTGACATGAAAATATTTGATTGAATCAATTACAAGGGACATTGGAACAAGAAACAGTGGGACAAATGAAAAGTGTGTATAAATTAGGGTTGGGTACGGGATACCGATAGTGAGGACACCGGCGGTCAGAATACCGAAACCGGCACCTCGACTTCCAAAATTCCCGGGGGTTTCATACTAAACTAACCCTAACACTTCCCCTAACCTAACCCTCTCCCCCCTGTAGCCTATCCCTAACCCCCCCTTTTCCCCCACAGACTAACACTAACCCCCCCTGGCACACTTACATCCGGGATTCTGACTGAGGGGATTGCGGTTTCGGCATTCTGACAGGTGTTGAGTTTCCAGCACCGGTTCTTCTGACCGCCGGAATCCCATTCATCGGAATGCCTACTACATCACATAGATTCAGTGTCCTTGCATTAAATAAATACCAGAAATGTAAATTATTTATCATACGTCCTAGAGGAAGCTGGGGTCCACTTCAGTACCATGGGGTATAGATGGTTCCACAGGAGCCATGGGCACTTTAAGACTTTTTCAGAGTGTGAACTGGCTCCTCCCTCTATGACCCTCCTCCAGACCTCAGTTTAGAGAATGTGCCCAGGCAGACTGGTCGCACTCCAGTGGAGCTCTACTGAGTTTTACTGAAAAGACTTTATGTTAGGTTTTTTATTTTCAGGGAGACTGCTGGCAACAGTCTCCCTGCTTCGTGGAACTTAGGGGGAAGAAGTAGGAACCAACTTCCTAAATAGTTTCATGGCTCTGCTTCTTGCTGACAGGAGACCATTAGCTCCTGAAGGGTACTGAACACTAGCTGCAGCTATGCGCTCACTCCCACAGCACGCTGTCACCCCCCTAACAGAGCCAGAAGTGAGAAGACGAGTGAGTTTTATTACCAGAGATCTGCAAGAGGGACCTCCGGTCATCGTGACGGCTCAAGGTACCGCGTTGCGAGCGGGAACGCTGCGCGGACACGCTTCCCACATACAGACACAGCAGGGTGCAGGGCACAGGGGGGGGGGCGCCCTGGGCAGCATGAAAACCTACTCTTACACTGGCAAAAGTAGCATATTATGCTGTGGCACAATCTCTTTAGTGAGAAATTCTAAGGAGAAACGCACCATTACAGGGGGCGGGGCTTCCTCCTCAGTCAGCCAGCACACTGCTCAGTGCCATTTTCTCCACACTGGATGCAGGAGAAGAAACGCTGGTCCTCCTCCACTTCTGAACCAAGTATCAGGGTGTAAATAAGGGGGGCACAGTGTATTTGGTGCTGTATTGTATAATTTGACATTATAAAAGTGCTACATGTCTCTGTCGACATTTTAGATTACACAGGTATTTTATATTGGCGCTAAGTTGTGAACTGGCTAATCCTTTCTGTGTCCTTCTGACAGATTTTACTGTGGGTCTGTCCACTATAAAGCCCGGAGTGTCTGTGGTGTGTTTGTGCACGTGTGTGGCATGTCTGAGGCAGGGAGCTCTTCTCCTGTGGGAGCCATTTTAGGGACACAGAGTTGTAATCTGATGGCGCTGCCGGCACAGCACGAGCCTGGATGGGTGAAAGAATTATGTGATAGTGTGAATCATATCAGTAAGAGATTGGATAAGTCTGAGTCTCATGCAGAAACCTGGAGAAAATCAGTTGAAGATGTAATTTTTAATAGTTCTGCTTATTCATCCACAGGGGACCCGTCTGGGTCACATAAAAGGCCATTTGCACAAATAGTACATACTGATACCGACACGGACTCTGATTCCTGTGTCGACACTAGTGATTCCAGAGGAATAGATCCAAAATTAGCGAAGAACATTCAGTACATGATTGTTGCTATAAAGGAGGTCTTAGAAGTTACAGAAGCTCCTCCTTTATCTCAGGAGAAGGCTTACTTTTATAAAGAAAAGAGAATTAACGTAACTTTTCCTCCATATCATGAGCTGAACACTCTTTTTGAGGGAGTCTGGATAAACCCTGAAAAGAAATTTCAGATTCCCAAAAGAATTCAGGTAGCTTATCCTTTCCCGGCAGAGGACAGGAAAAGGTGGGAGTCACCCCCCGTTTTAGACAGTGCCCTGTCACGTTTAACAAAAAAGGTGATTCTCCCTGCGCCTGGGATGGCTTCCCTAAAGGAGCCGGCAGACCGCAAGTTAGAGACTACGTTAAAATCTATTTATGTGGCCAATGGAACACTACTCAGACCTACCATTGCCTGTGCGTGGGTGAGTAGTGCTATTGAAAAATGGTCGGAAAACTTGTCATCAGAGATTGACACAACAGATAAAGACAAGATTCTCCTAACGTTGGGTCATATAAAAGACGCTGCTGCATATATGCTAGAGGCCATGAAAGATATTGGGCTTTTGGGATCAAAAGCTGCTACCATGGCTATTTCAGCAAGGAGGGCGTTGTGGATGGATGCTTTAGTCTCTGCGGCTACCGCAGGTAAGTCGACATTCTTGCCTTATGCTCCTGCGCCGGCAAATAAGACACATCCCTCTCAGATGCAGTCCTTTCGGCCCAATAAATACAAAAAGGGTAAAGGCTCCCCTTTCTTTGCGGGTAGAGGAAGGGGAAAAGGAAAAAAGTCTGCAGCATCTCCGGGATCACGGGAGCAGAAATCAACCCCTGCTTCTGCCAAATCTTCAGCATGACGCTGGGGCTCCCTTGCGGGAGTCCGCTCAGGTGGGGGCACGTCTGAAACTTTTCAATCAGTTCTGGGTTCAATCTGGCCTGGACCCGCGGATCTTACAAATTGTGTCCCACATGTACAAACTGTAATTTCAAGACGTTCCCACACGCCAATTTTTCAAATCGGCCTTACCAGCTTCTCTTCCAGACAGGGAAGTAGTAGCAGCAGCAATACAAAAATTGTGTCAGGATCAAGTCATTGTCCTGGTTCCCTTGTCACAACAAGGAGAAGGGTTTTATTCAAGACTATTTGTAGTTCCGAAGCCGGACGGCTCGGTCAGACCAATCCTAAACCTGAAAAATCTGAATCTCTACCTGCAAAGGTTCAAGTTCACGATGGAATCTCTGAGGGCAGTGATTTCCAGTCTGGAGGAGGGGGAATTCATGGTGTCAGTGGACATAAAAGATGCCTACTTACATGTTCCCATTAATCCTCTGCATCAAGCTTATCTGAGATTCGCAGTGCAGGATTGTCATTACCAATTTCAGACGTTGCCGTTCGGACTTTCCACGGCTCCGAGGGTGTTCACCAAGGTAATGGCGGAGATTATGGTCCTCCTTCGACAGCAAGGAGTCAATATAATTCCTTACCTGGATGATCAAAAGAAGTCATTCCCACTCTTATTCAGGCCAGGAAGGGAGTAACGTCTAAACATTACCACCGTATTTGGAGAAAATATGTGTCTTGGTGTGAAACCAAGAAGACTCCAGCGAAAGAGTTTCAGTTGGGACGTTTTCTCCATTTTCTCCAGGCGGGTGTGGATGCGGGCCTACAATTGAGTTCAATCAAGGTCCAGATTTCGGCCTTATCCGTTTTCTTTCAGAAACAATTGGCCTCCCTTCCAGAAGTTCAGACATTCGTGAAGGGGGTGCTTCACATCCAACCTCCATTTGTGCCTCCTGTGCCACCATGGGATCTTAACGTGGTGTTGCGATTCCTTCAATCAGATTGGTTTGAACCTCTTCAGGAGATTGAGTTGAAATTTCTCACTTGGAAAGTGGTCATGCTGTTGGCCTTGGCATCCGCAAGAAGGGTGTCCGAGTTAGGTGCCTTGTCTCACAAGAGCCCTTACTTGGTTTTCCATGAAGATAGAGCTGAGTTACGAACTCAACAATTTCTTCCAAAGGTGGTTTCTGCTTTCCATATAAACCAGCCTATTGTGGTGCCAGTGGCTACTGACACCATCGCTGCTTCAAAGTCCCTAGATGTGGTCAGGGCTTTGAGAATCTATGTCGCAAGAACTGCTCGGATATGGAAAACAGAGGCTCTGTTTGTCCTGTATGCTCCCAACAAGATTGGGTGTCCTGCTTCTAAGCAGACTATTGCGCGCTAGATCAGAGGTACGATTCAGCACGCTCATTCTACGACAGAATTGCCGATACCGAATTCGGTGAATGCCCATTCTACTAGAAAGGTGGGCTCGTCCTGGGCAGCTGCCCGGGGAGTCTCGGCATTACAACTTTGCCGAGCAGCTACTTCGTCAGGGGCAAACACGTTTGCTAAATTTTACAAGTTTGACACCTTGGCCGATGAGGACCTACAGTTTGGTCAACCAGTGCTGCAGGGTCATCCACACTCTCCCGCCCATACTGGAGCTTTGGTATAACCCCATGGTACTGAAGTGGACCCCAGTATCCTCTAGGACGTATGGGAAAACAGGATTTTAATACCTACCGGTAAATCCTTTTCTCCTAGTCCGTAGAGGATGCTGGGCACCCAACCCAGTGCGTACTATACCTGTAGTTGTTAATTTGTTGAAAATGTTTTCAGCACGTTTGCTGTAATGTTCATGCCTGTTGGCATGTGTTTTGTTGAATGCCATGTTGTGCGGCATGGTTGCAGTGTGAGCTGGTATGAATCTCACCGTTAACTTAAAAGTAAATCCTTTCCTCGAAATGTCCGTCTCCCTGGGCACAGTTCCTATATTGAGGTCTGGAGGAGGGGCATAGAGGGAGGAGCCAGTTCACACTCTGAAAAAGTCTTAAAGTGCCCATGGCTCCTGCAGAACCGTCTATAACCCATGGTACTGAAGTGGACCCCAGCATCCTCTACGGACTAGGAGAAAAGGATTTACCGGTAAGTATTAAAATCCTGTTTTTTCCACTTTTTTTCTAGAGAAAAGTACAGGTGTGTCCTCTTACAGCCTTGCTGCAATCATGCTAAACAGCCCTGGAAGTTTTGCCATGCTGTAGTGGGACTCGGTAGTGCAGAGCTTATTTTTATGTTTTTTGTTTTCTGTGAAAATGCGTCCTGGATGCCAAGTAATGTAATAGGAGGCATAAGCAGCTTCTGTTGATTAAAATGATATGTGGCATGCCTATCAGTATGTAATTGCTGCTCTATCTGCATCAGAAATGCCACGTTACAGTGTTTTCCATGAAAATACTGTAGCATAGCATTTTGTAAGCAAATACAGTCGCAGTCACACACAGAATATAGGCCTGCTGCATATCATTTTAATCAGCAGGTGCTGCTTGTGCGTCTTATTACATTACTTTGCATTCACAAAAAAAAAACGCTCGGCACTACAGAGTCACACAGTACTCACACATTATGTGTAATGTGAATTGTAGTGCATGGAGCAAAGATGTAAGAAGACACATCTGTAGGCTCTACTGTCCTGCATGTCTACTAGAAGTGCCTGTGTTACATTACGAGAATTCCTGGAAATAAGTAACCTGGTACCGGCTACCTCTACATCCATCTTTGTAACATAAATAGATGGAATTTGTTCTCCCTTAAGTGAGCTCATGGCTTAAGCTTTATAAATTGTAATTATTAAATTAGTGTTTTTAATTAATAAGATGGAAACAAAAAGTGAGTAGAGTGCTACCCTTTCACCTTGCCCTGAAAGTATGGTGCGGGATGTAATGGAGTCCGAACGGGATGCCGGCTGAACTTGGACGTCTTTTTACAGGGGAAATCATTTACAAGGCAAAGCCATGCCTTGTAAATGATTGCCCCTTTAAAAAAAAACATTGGAGTTCGTCCAGAAACCCGCACGTTCACAAACTCGGACTCTTTTACATCCCGCCCATGGTCTGTATCAAATCCAGTTCTGAATCCATTGATCTAAAAACTAGATTGTTAGTTCTATTGAGCCAGAGTCTTAGCAATTGATGAATGTGTGCAGCACTACTTGACATCATAAGCACTATGGCCCTCATTCCGAGTTGATCGCACCACGCAACTTTTTGCTGCTGGTGCGATCAACTAATCTCCGCCTATGGGGGAGTGTATTTTAGCATAGCAGGGCTGCGATCGCTTGTGCAGCCCTGCTATGCTAAAAAAGTTTCCTGCAAAACAAGACCAGCCCTGGACATACTTACCCTGTGCGACGGATCCAGCGATGATGGGCTCGGCTTTGACGTCAGACATCCGCCCTCCGTTCGCCTGGACACGCCTGCGTTTTCCTTACCACTCCCCGAAAACGGCTCCAAACGGTGAGTTGCCGCCCCAGAACGCCTTCCTGCAGTCAATCTTCTTGTGGTCGCCGCTGCGACGGCTTTCTTTGTAGTCAGCGTTGTTGCCTGGCGACGGCCGTCACCGGTCAACAACATGCATGCGCATTACGGCCCCCGCGCATGCGCAATAGTGACCCGGTCGCAGCTGTGCCTACGAAAGCATGCTGCAATCGGGTCGGAATGACCCCCTATATACAGTAAAATAAATATTTCCGAAATTAAACAAGTACATACACAATATACTGTATTCATTATAATGCATCAGTTAAGAAGGGGGAACTTACTTGCACAATTATTACAGTTCTTAGGTGATATGCAAATGTTATTCAGTTGGATCATGCAGGTGGTCTGAGACAGCACAACGGGTACTGCAAGAAACAGACAATATAGTCAGTCATTTTCCCATACTGTACTTAATACTTAATAACCAGAGAACAAGCAAATTCATACTTCACAACTTCAAGTTAAAAAATCTTCATCTGTCAATTAAAACAGATGAAGATGTGACAATGTTTATATACTACATTATACTTAAAATACAAAACTATATAGTTCTCATCACACTGTAATTTTATTTGCAATTTTTTAATGTTTCTCCAAGTACTGAGACCATTTACAGCAGGTCATTTTACTTTATTACAGTACATTGGTATTGTGTGAACCAGAGAATATCCCGAACTAGGAATGAATTGATGCAGTTAATATCTTAAGGGAATAGGTATATTATGCTTATTGTGACTCCTTTGAGTATTTTAAATCCACATTCAATATCCTTTCGGTGCTACCTGCTGATTCTTAAGACATGAACAATATAGGAAAGAAAAAGAGAATTAGCTTTTTTGACAGGTGCACTCGTTCCCTTCCACATAAAAACAATGTGTAAAGAGTTTTTATATATCTTTATTGATTATTTGCCATATATTTTGGTAAGGATCAACAATCATATGGAATCTGTTTAATTTTATTATGTTAATATTACACAAAGTGTGTTGACACACTATGTGGAATATTAACAACATAATAAAATTAAATAGATTCCATATGGGTGTTGATCCTTAACAAAATATATTGCAAAAAAGATATATAAAAAACATTTACACATTGTTTTTGTGTGGAAGGGAACGAGTGCACCTGTCAAAAAAGCTGACTCTCTTTTTCTTCCCTATATTGAGTATCTTGGTATTGTCAGCACAAAATTCTAGTAATCACCATGGCCACTGAGTCATTGGTGGGTACTAGAGGTTGGCAACTACCCTTCCCAGTGCACATTCCTATGATGTGTGAAGCATCGCACGCTCAGTGGGGTGCATAGTCACAGCATTGTATGTGATCAGTATGTGGGCCCTAATAGAGGCTGATTGAGAAATTAAAGTGACCTTTAGAAATTTCCTGTAAGTGGCCTCCATTTAAGTAGGACCAAATCAACTATAATCAGGGCCCGAAATAAACATTGGTGGTGTTAGCAGACTGTTAGCCCGAGACGTGAACAAACAGTACACCTAACATCCTGGTGATGGCTACACAGTACATTGAGCATCCTTGTGATAAAGAAAGTACATTCCAGTGACACTATGCAATACTGACAACATCCATGACTGCCACGCAGTGGAAAGAGCAACACATGTGGGTCCTATGTTCTGTAATTGAACATATATTTATATATACAAACAGAAGAAGCAGCCCCTCACGAAGGAACCTCTGTTAGCAGGAACCAAAAGAAACATAGACAAATACAATATTGGAGGGTGCTAACAGTGTCCAGATTGAAAACAAGTGTCCATACTGTATATATGGTCCAGAGTACAAAGACAGTAGGATGACTTTATAATTTTTGGTCAATTTTCTACATGTTGATGTTTATGGCAGTAATACGCCAATAGAATGAAATGGATGACCTACAGATATACCCAATCACAAAGAAGGAATCACTCAAAAAATGATATCAATATTTTTATTTTGATTAATAACATACATTTACAATAATAATACATAAAATACATAAAATTGCCTAAATAAAAAATGTATGCTTAACCATTGCTATGTAAATAGATGACACATTTACCCCACCTTCACCCTTATAGATGTGAGCTCACAGGCATGAGCCTTACAGATAGCTTATGGATATAAACACCTAAAATACCCCTTGCATTTCGTCCCTTGCGGACTTCATCAGGGGCAACACATCAGGGGTAACAATCAGATGTAATCAGTGAGATGTACACAGCTTATCCATACAACTTTCTTTAGACAGTGCCAGCAAATGGTGACTTAATTTGCCCAATAAAGCCAAATATAATCAGTAAGATGTACACGACTGATATATACAATTTTCTTTAGACAATGCCAGGAAATAGTTCCTTAATTAGCACAATGAGGCTTAAAGGATTCCCTTTAATAATATTGAGTGTATTATTTCCAAGTGCCTTACTGCTTTTCTTACCTAGCACTGCTTGATTGCCCATTATCAGTCTGGCTTCTGTCATCTCTACTCCACTGAAACTGCCCTCATTAAAGTCAGAAATGACCTCCTTCCTGACGAATCCAAGGGGCACTACCCTTTGCTCATTTTCCTTGATCTCTTTGCTGCTTTTGACACTGTGGACCACCATCACCTCCTACAAATACTTCACTCCCTTGGTGTACATGATACTGCCCTCTACTGGACCTAGTGTATGTTTGCATTCAGTTATGGGGCAGTTGTCTGAGGGGGCAGTTGTTTGACTTTGGAAATATACGAAGTTTGGAAACTACAAAGTTAGGAAAATTGAAAAGTAACAGTTAAACCAAGTTTAACAAACATTGAAAGGAAACAGTTAAACCAACAGTTTAACAAACATTGAAAAACATTGTAAACCAGGTAATTTCACCATTTAACTTGCATTTTCCTTATGTACTTACCTAACTATCTATACTTCTATTTAAAAAACACCATGAACCACAGACTATTTTTCCTAATAGCACATCATGGTATCCTCTATAAAATGGCAACATCCTTCACTATTCCTGTTATTCATCACTCCACATACATTGCAGCCTCATTAATCCACTCCCCTCTTATTAACTCTCATGAGCTTTTAACCTATCTATGTACACTAACTATAACCTCCTCAACCTATCACCATAAGAAACTATCACACACCTCCCCCAGCTATACCTATCTCTCTCTTCTTCTGCTTCTACTAGCTGGTGACATATCCACTAATCCAGGTCCCATCCACATACCACGCTCACATTCAGCTGATTCACAACGGAATATAAATCCAACAAACCTTATAAACATCAAGTGTCTCCCATCTCCCTCCAAATCACTAAAATGTGCTTTATGGAATGCACGCTTTGTTTGCAACAAATTAACATCTATTTATGACCTTTCATTTTTTAAAAACCCAATATGCTAGTTATAACAGAAACATGGCTCACACAATCAGACATGGCCTCCCCTGCAACACTGTCACATGGTGGCTTCCACTTCACACACTCCCCCAGGGCTGGCAATTGTAAAGGAGGTAGGGTTGGAATATTACTGTCCAACTCCTACACACACAGTTTTACCACCTGTTCCTTCACTCACATTTACATTATTTGAAGTACATTCTATTAGGATTTTCACCTCTTTCTCTGCATGTTGCAGCTATCTATCGCCCACCTCGGCAACCCATAAAGTTTCTGGAAGATTTTTCTGCTTGAATCCCTCACTTTTGATCCTCTGACATTTCCACCATCATTATAAGCGTTTTCAATATCTCTATTGACAGTCCATAATCTCCCCATGCCTCTAAACTACTCTCTCTAACCTTCTCTCTTGGCCTCTCCCAATGGACTGACTCATCAGGAGGGCCACTGTCTTTATCTTGTATTCACCAGACTATGCTCTGTTTCTGAACTCACTAACACTCCTTTCCTTCTCTCCTGCATGTTCTCCTCCATTACTTCAAACTCAATGTCCCTAAAGTCTACCAAGCCTCTTCTAACCCACAAAAATATTAACGCTATTGATTTTCAACAACTATCTACCTCACTGCGACCACTGCTCTCACCAATTTCTACATTCACCTCTCCTGAGACTGCTGTATCACACCAAACTCTAGAAACAGCACTCGAAGAAGTGGCTCCGGCTACTCATCACACTCCACGTAGACTTAGATGTCAACCGTGGCACTCTAATACACAAGACACCTACAAAAACTCTCTTGTAAAGTGGAATGCCAGTGGCATAAATCTCGTAGTTCATGTGACTTCCTGACATATAAGACCATGTACAACTCTTATCGTAATGCTCTGGACACTGCCAAACAAACATATTTGCAATCCCTCATCTCTGCTCAAGCCTCTAACCCCAAGCGACTTTTTAATACATTTAAATCATTTCTTGACCCTTCCTCACCCAACCCACCAGCCACTGTCAGTGCACAAGATCTTGCTTCCTATTTCAAGGACAAGATTGATAAGATCCAAAATGAAATGGTTTGCTCTTCCACAGTAAGTGACCTGCTCAATTCCCTTCCTGAATCCTCTAGCACCTTCTCTTCATTTGATCCTACAAATGAAGATGAATTATATTCACTCTTCTCATCTGCCTACTCTACTACCTCTCCCCTTGACTCTATACCTTCACAAATTAGTAAAGCACTGTCTGCTGTGCTCATCCCAACTAAAATCTGTAATCTCTCTCTGTCTACTGGTATCTTTTCTTCTCTGTACAAGCATGCAGTGATTACTCCCATTCAGAAAAAACAAAATTCTGACTCTAACTCTCTCTCAAACTACCGTCCCATCTCTCAGCTCCCATGCCCCTCCAAGCTACTTTGTAGACTTGCCTACACTCGGCTCACACACTTTCTTTACTCATACAGCTAACTGGACCCATTTCAGTCAGGATTTCATGCCCAACACTCCACAGAGAAAGCACTTACAGATGTGTCCACTATTACCTTTCTGAAAACAGAGCTATGGTAGTAAATTTGGCATGACATATATTCCTTGTGCTTTTGTGCCGTCATATTGTGCCGTGACAATTCGTGACAATTGATAGTTTCACCACTGGGTGGCCAGTGCATCACGTAACATAGCTTTGCACTAACATTGCTGTTAAATAGACACTGTAATCAGTATGGCCAGCTTTAAAGTCTAATTGCTAATTGTGTAGGTGTGAAAATCTCAGTGTAAGAGGCCTTTGAAGTAGACTCCTTGGGGGTTACAGATTTTATCCTGGCTGGGGGATGTTACTATCAGTGACGTGCGGTGGGCACGTCCCTGCTTACTACAGTATACAGTATGTTGCTCAAAGCACAGAGGTGAATGAAATCTAAAGTGAAATTAAATAATAAGTTAATAAAAACCTTAGTGCTGTAGAGTAAAAGAACATATTATAAGATTTTGCAATGATAAAATATTTCCAAATAAAGGGCCTCATTACGAGTTGATCAGACAAAGATGCTTTTTTCAGCCCATGCGACAAACTAACCTCCGCCTATGGGGGTTGTTTTTTTTCCCATACCAAGGCTTTGATCACTTGTGCAGGCCTGTTATGGTAAAAAATGTTGTGCAGTTTCTAAGTAGTTCTGGACTTAGGGGGTCATTATGACCCAATCGCAGCGTGTTGTCGTTCGCACAGCTGCAATCGGATCCCTACTGCACATGTGCGACGGCCGCTATGCGCACGCACGGCCATCGACGGGAAACGATGCTGGAACCGAAAAAAGCGATCGCTGCAATGATCGCACGAAGATTGACAGGCGGAGGGGGTACCTGGGCATCAACTCACCGTTTGCAGCCGTTTTGGGGGGGGGGGGTAAGAAAACGCGGGTGTAGTGAGAGAAACGCAGGCGTGTCCAGGACGGGTGTTTGACGTCAGAGCCAGGACCGAACAGGCTGAAAACGTTGCAGCAGGTAAGTAAGTCACCGGCACCCCTGCACTGAGGACACCGCCGGCACTGCCCACACTGCCGGCACCCCTGTACTGGGGATGCTGCCAGCACTCCTGCGCTGAGGACACCCCAGCACTGCCGACACTGCCGGCACTTTTGCACCGAGGACACTTCCGGCACTCCCACACTGCCTGCACCCCTGATTGCTGACACTTCTGGCACCCCTGCACTGGGGATACTGCCAGCACGCCTGCACTGAAGACACCTCTCGCACCAAGGACACTTCTGGCACTCCCACACTGCCGACACCCTTGAACTCCTGCACTAAGGACACCTCCAGTACTCCCGCACTGCCGACACTGCCGGTACCCCTGCACTGAGGACACCGCCGGCACTTCCCGCACTGCCGACACTCCTGCACTGGGTATACTGCTAGTATTCCTGCACTGAGGACACCTCCTGCACTGCCGACACTGCCGGCACCCCTGCACAGAGGACACTTCCGGCACTCCCACACTGCTGGCACCCCTGAACTCCTGCAATGAGGACACCACCCTCACTGCCAGCACTCCTGCAATGAGGACACCTTTTGCACTGCCGACACCCCTGCCCTGCCGGCACACCTATTGCTAGCACTCATGGACTGAGGACACCTCCCGCACTGCCGGCACTTCTACACCGAGGACACTTCCGGCAACCCCACACTGCCGGCACCCCTGAATTCCTGCAATGAGGACACCTCCTGCACTGTCGACACTGCCGGCACACCTGCACTGGGGATACTGCCAGCACTCCTAGACTGAGGACACCTCCCGCACTGCTGGCACCCCTGCACCGAGGACACTTCCGACACTCCCACACTGCCGACACTGCCAGCACCCCTGAACTCCTGCACTGGGGACACCTCCCACACTGCTGGAACCCCTGCACCGAGGACACTTCTGGCACTCCCAAACTGCCGACACCCCTGAACTCTTGCACTAAGGACACCTCCAGTACTCCCGCACTGCCGACACCCCTGCACTGAGGACACCACCGGCACTGCCTGCACTGCTGACACTCCTGCACTGGGGATACTGTCAGAATTCCTGCACTAAGGACACCTCCCGCACTGTCGACACTGCCGGCACACCTGCACTGGGGATACTGCCAGCACTCCTAGACTGAGGACACCTCCCGCACTGCTGGCACCCCTGCACTGAGGACACTTCAGACACTCCCACACTGCCGACACTGCCAGCACCCTTGAACTCTTGCACTGAGGACACCTCCCACACTGCCAACACTGCTGGAACCCCTGCACCAAGGACACTTCTGGCACTCCCAAACTGCCGACACCCCTGAACTCCTGCACTAAGGACACCTCCAGTACTCCCACACTGCCGACACTGCCGACACCCCTGCACTGCTGACACTCCTGCACTGGGGATACTGCCAGAATTCCTGCACTAAGGACACCTCCTGCACTGCCGACACTGCCGGCACCCCTGCACTGAGGACACTTCCGGCACTCCCACACTGCTGGCACCCCTGAACTCCTGCAATGAGGACACCACCCTCACTGCCGGCACTCCTGCAATGAGGACACCTTTTGCACTGCCGACACCCCTGCCCTGCCGGCACACCTATTGCTAGCACTCATGGACTGAGGACACCTCCCGCACTGTAAAGCATGAAATGCCAAATATTCCATTTTTAAATTCTCTCCCTTTATTGACTTTTCACAGATCACCGGACATGAATCCTATCGAGCTAGTGTGGTCTCAAATGAAAAGTTATATTCGTTCTCAATGTAAGCCAAGGACAAAAGAGCAACCGATTGATGGCATCAATACATTTTGGAAAAACGTACTTACATTGGAGACCTGTAATAATTATGTAGACCATTTATTTTCTGTGCTGCCAGTGATTATAGAAAGAAATGGACAAGCCAGCTGCATGTAATTGGAATGGATCATATTGTCAACAAAAAGAAGGTGAACAGTCATTAGGTCGACCAATATTGGTCGACAGGCCATATGTCGACACATCAAAAAAGACAGTACGCAAACGAATAATGCATAGAATTTGCATAAAGGGCCCTTTACCTATCGTACTCATCCTTTCTGCAAATGCTTGAAATATCAAAATTAGTCTACCTGCTTAAATTAATTAATTTGTTATATTTTATCTGTAACATGTACTTCACCCTAGTATTACATTTGTTATGCAATCTTGAAAATTGTTTTAAAAAAAAAAGTAGTCACCTCTGCAACACTGTATACTGTAATTGTGTATGGATTGTACAAAGCATCCAAGTGATTGCATTCAGTTTTGTCTAACTTACAGTATATTTATACTATTTAGTTGGAATTATTTTATCATTGCAAAGTCTTATAATATGTTCCGTTACCTTGTAGCACTATTAGGTTTTAATTAACTTATTCTTTAATGTCACTTTAGACTTCATTCACCTCTGTGCTCTGAGTAACAAATAACTCCAATTTTTGCATTAATAAACTGAGGCTCTGAATTGCTAAAAGTTCACTGTTTATTTCAAATTCCAGGACAGCAGCCCTTCCCCCACCCAGAATACATGTTACTGTGCTGTATCTCTATTCCCCAAGGAATCTACTTCAAAGGCCTCTCACACTGAGATTTTCACACGTACACAATTAAGAACTGGACTCTAAAGCTGGCAATACTGTACATCAGAACGACCTGAATACAATCACACACACATAGCGATTTGGGCTGCTTTTCTAATTGATTTGCTGAGTCATTTAGAAATACAGCACAAATCGCTATGTGTGTATGGACTATAGCGATAGTGATGTGTGTCCCTGCATGCTTGAAAGATCTAGTCATCACCCATGTTTTCTCTATTGCAAACACGGGCAGTGACAGATCGCTCAGCACACATCGCTGGTGCAGCTCTGTGTGCTGAGTGATCTTGCTGAGCCCGTGTGATCACCGATATCGCTGGGCAGAAAACCACTCAGCGCATACATACTGAGTGATTTTCCGCCTGCCCAGCGATGTCAGCGGGAGTGAATGGTTTTGCATAGCAGGACGCTTCCTGCTGAGGTGTCCTCAGTGCGGGAGTACCAGAAGTGTCCACGGTACCATCAACCAAGTGCAAGGAGGACATCTCCCGCACTACTGACACTCCTGCACTGGGGATACTGCCAGCCCCCCTGCACTGATTACACCACCTACACCTCTGCACCGAGGACACTACTGGCACTCCCACATGTATTGGAGATATATTAATACTTCACAATTAGCTGCCGCTGCTGATATTCCCGTGTGCCTGATGGATAAATTGCCCTGTACATATGGATGTCCATGTTGCTGCCCACGGTGCTGTTGGTGGCTAGAGGTGGGAGGAGAAGCCACCGGCATCCTTGATTCTGCTGACCGGAAGTCTGACCCGGTCACATGCTCGTTGCCAGGGGTTACATGCTCGTTGCCAGGGGTTACATATGCTTTTTGCCATAGGGGTTATATGCTTAGAGCCAGGGGGTTACATGCTCATTCTGGGTAGTGCTGGGTAATTGTCTAGTAATACCCCTGGCATCTGTCTCCTATAAGGGCCGTCTTCCATGCTGTCTGCATGGAATCTGCAGCTTCCAGTAGTAGGTAGAGCCTAAGCATCTATTGTGCCGGTGCCCCCCCAGGACTCAGCCATTCCGGCTGCAGGCTTATGGCTGATCAGGCCCTGGGTCTCATGTTTCTTCACCCACTTGTATGGCAGGCAGAGCACCCAGTGACTTATTATGGAGCACAGCCCAAGCACAGGACTGATTTGTGGCAGACAGGCACAGCACCCACTTGTATGGCAGACAGAGCACCCAGTGATTTATTATGGCAACACAGCCTCAGCACTGGACCGATTTGTGGCAGACAGACGCAGCACCCACTTGTATGGCAGACACTGTCGATCTTCAGACCGGATCCCAGTGAAATATATGTGGTATTGAAATACCAAAAATTCTCTCTACTCGCACCTTAACCACCAAACAATTGCAAAAAATGACAAGTATCAATAGTGCCTTTTAGTTAGTATCATAATTTCTATATTGAATCTCTGTGTGGAGTTTGTATGAACTCTTCATCAGCACATTATCAATCACAAGGAAAAAGATTTTTTTAAACATATAGGCAACATTGAGCCAGGTACATGTTGGAAGTTAGTATGAGAGATGTATTGGAAAAATATTAATACTTCACAATTAGCTGCTGCAGCTGATATTCCCGTGTGCATGATGGATAAATTGCCCTGCACATACGGCTCATGGGGGTCATTCTGACCCGATCGCTGCTGCTGACCAGCCGCTGCGGGCCGTGTAGTAATGAGTAGCTCCCGGCCAGCACGCTAAAGCTGCGCTGGCCGGGAGCTACTCCTGAAGTACAAAAGCATCGCCGCTGTGCAATACTTTTGCACTTCTGCAGGGGGGGGGGGGGCGTAACTGACCTGCAGGGCGGACTGGCCCTGTGCTGGGCATCCCCCACATGTCTCTGTTCCTGATCGTAGCCCTGCAAAATTTTGCAGGGCTACGATCAACTCGGAATGACCCCCCCATAGCTGCAATTTTGTTAGCAGATGGGCAAAACCATGGTGGTCATACAGGCCTGATTGCACGCTAGGTTGTTTTGCTGAGCTGCGATCAGGACATAACTGCGCATGTGTGTGCCCCGCAATACGCAGGCGCGTCGCACGGGTACAAAGTGGATCGTTGCTGAGCAATGGATTTAATGAAGAATCCATTCGCACAGACAATCGCAAGGAGATTGACTGGAAGAAAACATTTGTGGATGTCAACTGACCGTTTTCTGGGAGTGTTTGGAAAAACGCAGGTGTGTCTATGCGTTTGCAGGGTGGGTGTCTGATGTAAATTCGGGGCAAACACTTTAGCCTGTTCGTGTCCGGAATTGACGTCAGACACCTGCCCTGCAAACGCTTGGACACGCCTGCGTTTTTCCAAACACTCCCAGAAAGCGTTCAGTTGCCACCCACAAATGCCCTCTTCCTGTCAATCTCCTTGCGATCTGCTGTGCGAATCGATTCTTCGTTAAATCCATTGCTCAGCAATGATCCGCTTTGTACCCGTACGACGCACATGCGCATTGAGGTGCATACGCATGTGCAGTTTCGACCTGATCGCAATGCTGCAAAACAACCTAGCGTGCGATCATTTCGGAATGACCCCCATGGTTTTGCCCATTTGCAAATAAAATGCTGCTAGAATCAGGTCTGAACTACTCCCTCTAGAATCTCTTTATCAGACTTTCTGCTTGCTCAGTTTCTGAAAATGCCACCTGCTGTCTGAAAAGTGGTACTGCACTATATTTCAGAGGAGATACACATGGCTTGCCGTGTATATCTTAAGAGGAAAGCTTATCTCGTGCCATGAACGGCAGACCATGATACTTTTTTCAGAAAGGTAATAGTGGACACATCTGTACTAAGGTAGTGAATGATTTGGTCACTGCTAAATCTAAAGGCTGACTAAGGTAGGAATGATTTGGTCACTACTGACTCTCCTTGATCTCTCTGCTGCTTTTGACACTGTTGACCACTCTCTCCCCATACAAACACTACAATCCCTAGGTCTTCAGGACACAGCCCTTTCTTGGTTCTCATCCTACTTATCTAATCGTTCCTTCAGTGTTCATTTCTCTGATTCCACCTCCTCTTCGCTACCTATCTCAGTTGGAGTACCGCAAGGCTCAGTCTTAGGTCCTCTGCTTTTCTCTATCTATACCACATCTCTTGGCAAACTAATCAACTCTTTCGGATTTCAGTATCATCTGTATGCAGATGATACTCAAGTCTACCTATCCTACCTAGATTTGTCACCATCTGTATTGGGCCGTGTCACTGAATGCCTTTCTGCCGTTTCATCCTGGATGACATCTCGCCACCTCAAACTTAATATTTCCAAAACAGAATTAATTATATTTCCACCGGCCAATAGTAGTTACCAACCTGATATCTCTATCACTGTTGATAACTCAGCAATCATCCCTACCCCACAAGCTCGCTGTCTAGGTGTCATTCTTGACTCTGAACTGGCCTTTGTTCCCCACATTCAATCTGTCTCAAGATCATTTATTTTTATTATTATTAGTTATTACCAGTTATTTATATAGCGCACACATATTCCGCAGCGCTTTACAGAAAATAATTGTCTATTCACATCAGTCTCTGCCCCACTGGAGCTTACAATCTATATTCCCTACCACACGTACACACACACACATTCACACTAGGGTTAATTTTTGTTGGAAGCCAATTAACCTACCAGTATATTTTTGGATTGTGGGAGAAAACTGGAGTACTCGGAGGAAACCCACACAAGTACGGGGAGAATATACAAACTCCACACAGTTAGGGCCATGGCGGGAATTGAACCCGTGACTTCAGTGCTGTGAGGCAGTAATGCTAACCATTACACCATCATGTTAGATACATCTAAGAAACATATCCAAAATACAACCATATCTTACACAAGACACAGCAAACACTCTAATCCATGCTCTCATTATCTCCTGCATTGATTATTGTAATAGCCTCCTGACAGGTCTTCCCAAACATAGGCTCTCACCACTACAATCCATTTTGAATGCAGCTGCGAGGCTAATCTTCCTCGCTAGACATTCATTCGCTGTGTCAGTCCCTCCATTGGTTACCTGTATTCTACCATATTAAATATAAAATACTTTTACTTACATACAAGGCTATTAACCAAACTACACCAACATATTGTACATCTCTTCACTCATATCAAAAAATCTCCCTACCCAACCTCTCTGCTCTGCACAAAATCATCCACACGTATTACTTGTTCACACTCAAAATTACAGGACTTTATCAAGGCTTCACCCACTCTGTGGAATGCCCTCCCACACAATAAGACTCACCTCTAGTCTCCAAACTTTTAAACGTTCCCTGAAAACTCACCTCTTCAGACAAGCCTATCAAATTCCAGACCCACCCACATAACCTTCAGTGCTTCCCTATCTAATTACATCCTGTTAGGATCTCCTGCTCTGTGCTGCCACGTCGCCATGGCAACCGGGAGGCAAGTGTTAGCGAAGTAACCTGAGCGCAGCTGATACTCCGGTCCGGGTTTTTACTGTGTAGTGGTTATAGGCTCTGTGCACGGCAGGGAATCCGGCGCTGGTTTTGTGCTCACAGTCTGTGAGGTCTGAGTGGGGCGTGGACAGCACCTGCTATATAAACCATCCTCTCAGGCTAGGCAAATGCTGCTGAATCTTTGTTTGTTAGTCAGTTCCAGAGAGTTAGCTAGTACTGTGTGACTTTGTATTTACTTGTTGCTTACTGCGAATAGGCCTTGGGATTCGGTACTTCATTCTGCCAATCCGGACCTAGCAGTAAGACTGGAGTCAGTTGTTTGACCTGCCGGGGTTCTTTTGCTATTCTGTGAACCCAGCAGGTTTGCGGCTGTACTCTCAGACCTGCTTGCTTAATCCTCCCTCACTGTGCAGGGCGTCCAGGTGTCAGTTTAGTGGCAGTAAGCTGAACCTGTGCCCTGAAAGTGGGGGTTAGGATTGTGGATACTCTCCTTGTGTCTATATTTCTATCTCTGACCAAGGAGTTTATTCCCACACCCGTTGGTAACCCTTTGGGGTTTTTTCTGTTGCTCTTAGCAACATCATTTCAGGTGCTCTACATGTTAAATCACTACACATCGCTTCATTGTCCGCTCTATTCCATCTGAGCATTCCTGACACTAGGGAGACACCCAATTCCTGAGCCTTTGGGCTTCTCCGTTCACTTTGTGTTTATTAGTTATTCCATCACCTCCTGTGTATGTTATGTTATACTGTCTGTGAGTTCGTTTGCTTCGCTTCCCTCTCTGTTCATACACCGGTATACTCCTGTTAGCACTGGTGTGCGTAACATATTCAGCAGCCTTACTCCCGTTGAAATTTTGTGGGAATATGGAGCATACCCCTCAAAATACTTTGCAACAGGTGGTCGATCAGGTGCAGGTCCTGACTCGACAATTTAATGAGATGTCCATTAAAATGAACACCCCGCAGGCCGCTAGCGGAGCTCCCGCAGCAGCAGCGGCAAGTTCAGGGGTTAAGGAGCCGAAAGTAAATCTCCCGGATCGTTTTTCTGGAGATCGCTCGCAGTTCTTTTATTTCAAGGAGAGCTGTAAGCTATATTTCAGGCTTAGGCCCCAGTCTTCTGGGTCGGAGATTCAGCGGGTGGGCATGGTGATTTCCTTGCTACAAGGAGACCCACAGGTCTGGGCATATGGGTTACAGCCTGACTGTCCGTCGCTTAAAAGTGTTGATGCTTTTTTTACGGCACTGGGCATTTTGTATGATGACCCTGACAAGATGGCTTCAGCCGAGGCTCAGATTACGGTTCTTAAGCAAGGGCGACGGCCAGCTGAGGTTTATAGTACGGAGTTTCGGAGGTTGGCTCATGATACCCAGTGGAATGACCCAGCCCTGAGAAACCAGTACCGAAGGGGCCTTTCTGACCAGATAAAGGACCAACTGGTACAATATCCCTCGCCTGATAGCTTGGATCAGCTCATGCAGTTATCCATCCGGGTGGATAGACGGCTGAGAGAACGTAGGCTTGAAAGGGAGACCGCAGTTTCCTTTTTTCCCAAGGGAACCTCAGACTCTGAGGAATATTCCGAGGAGCCTATGCAGATTGGGGCTACCCGCCTCTCCTCGCGTGAGAAGACGCGGAGGAGACAGCAGGGTTTGTGTTTGTACTGTGGGAATAAAGGTCATGTTGTAGTATCATGCCCAGAAAAACCGGAAAACTTCAGGGCCTGAGGGTGATGGGAAATATCCTGTCAGGCCAGAAGTCAGAATTTCCTAAAAAGACTTTTCTCATTCCGGTGACTTTTGAGATCCTCGGTCAAACTGTCAAGACTGAGGCCTTTGTTGACAGTGGGGCCGATGGGGTTTTCATGGACCGTCAATTCGCCCTGGAACACTCTGTTCCCTCAGTACCTTTGGCATCAGAGATTGAGATCTGTGGGTTAAACGGGGAACCATTGTCCCAGGGTAAAATTACCTCCTGCACCAGCCAAATTCCTTTGTTTATTGGAGCTACACACTCTGAAAAATTGTCTTTTTATGTGACTGTCTGTTCTTTTGCCCCATTGGTTTTGGGGTTACCCTGGTTAAGGGCCCATAACTCTCAATTTGACTGGGTATCTGGGGAGATTCTTAGTTGGGGTAGTGATTGTTTCAGGAGTTGCTTGAGCCTTCCAGTCAGGCTCTCGCAGCTAAGTTTGCCAGGATTGCCAGGATGTTATGCAGATTTTGCGGATGTGTTCTCCAAAAAAGTTGCGGAGGTACTACCTCCCCATCGCCCCTATGACTGTGCCATTGATTTGTTGCCGGATGCTAAGCTTCCCAAGAGCAGGTTGTACTCCCTGTCACGTCCTGAGACTCAGGGTATGGCAGAGTACATTCAGGAGAACTTGGCTAAGGGATTTATCAGACCCTCACAGTCCCCAGTTGGGTCGGGGTTCTTTTTCGTGGGTAAAAAGGACGGTTCGTTGCGACCCTGCATCGACTTCAGGGAATTGAACCGTATCACGATTAAAAACTCGTACCCACTGCCTCTCATTTCGGTTTTGTTTGACCAGCTTCGTACTGCCACCATTTTTTCTAAGATTGACCTACGCGGTGCTTACAATCTAATCCGAATAAGAGAGGGGGATGAATGGAAGACTGCCTTTAATACCCACTCAGGGCATTATGAATATTTGGTGATGCCTTTTGGGCTCAGTAAATGCCCCGGCAGTCTTCCAGGAATTCATGAACGATGTGCTCAGGGAATATTTGGATAGATTCTTAGTTGTTTATCTAGATGACATCCTAATCTTCTCTCATTCCCTGGAGGAACATCGGAAGCATGTACGCTTAGTCCTCCAGAAACTCAGAGACCACCAGCTTGGGGCGAAGCTGAAGAAGTGCGAGTTTGAAGTCCAGCAAATCGTATTTCTAGGGTATATTATCTCCTCAGAAGGTTTCCAAATGGAGGGTTCTAAGGTACAGGCAGTCCTGGATTGGGTGCAGCCCACTAGTTTGAAGGCGCTTCAGCGTTTTCTGGGCTTTGCAAATTTTTATAGACGGTTTATCGCTGGATTTTCGTCTATAGTGGCCCCCTTGGTGGCACTCACTAAGAAAGGGGCGGATGTTGCTCACTGGTCTTGTGAGGCCAAAGCGGCCTTTGCCCGTCTCAAAAGGGCATTTGTCTCGGCCAAGGTGCTGCGACACCCAGATCCAGAACGTCCTTTTGTGGTAGAAGTGGATGCCTCTGAGATAGGTATTGGGGCAGTGCTCTCTCAGGTGGGGGTGTCTGATAGTCGCCTTCATCCCTGTGCTTACTTTTCCCGTAAATTTTCGTCTGCCGAGATGAATTATGATGTGGGTAACCGGGAATTGTTGGCTATAAAGGATGCACTCGGGGAGTGGAGACACTGGCTTGAGGGGGCTAAGTTTGTGGTCTCAATTCTCACCGACCATAAGAATCTGGCATATTTAGAGTCAGCGAAGCGGCTCAATGCCAGGCAGGCACGATGGGCTTTGTTTTTTGCTCGCTTTAATTTTTTGATAACATATCGCCCTGGGTCAAAAAACATCAAGGCTGATGCGCTCTCGCGGAGTTTTGCTCCAGTTCAAGAGACCACCGAGGAGCCATTGCCCATTGTGTCCCCATCATGTATTAAAGTGGGCATTACCCAGGACCTCTTGTCATTAGTCCTTAGAGCACAGGAGCAGGCTCCTCCAGACCTTCCGGTAGGTCTCTTGTTTGTGCCTCCTAGTTTAAGACAGCGAGTGTTCCTGGAATTCCATGCCAAGAGGTCGGCAGGGCATCCGGGTATTGCCAGAACTCGGGAGTTGCTGTCTAGGGCGGTGTGGTGGCCCTCGGTGGCTAGGGATGTGGATCAGTGGGTTCGGGCATGTGACGTTTGTGCCCGAAATAAAACTCCTAGAGGGGTTCCTGTCAGCCCATTACATCCACTCTCTATTCCGTCTAAGCCATGGACCCATATTTCCATGGATTTTGTGGTGGACTTGCCCAAATCCTCGGGGATGACAGCCATTTGGGTTGTCATTGACAGGTTTTCGAAGATGGCGCATTTCGTTCCACTGGTTGGGTTGCAATCGGCCAGACGCCTGTCTGAGTTATTTATGCAGCATGTTGTGCGCCTCCACGGGTTGCCACTTGATGTGGTCTCTGACCATGGATCCCAGTTTGTGGCCAAATTCTGGAGGGCATTTTGTTCTGATCTCCAGATTTCTGTGAGCTTGTCGTCAGGCTACCATCCACAGTCTAATGGGCAGACTGAGAGGGTGAACCAGTCCTTGGAGCAGTTCCTCAGGTGTTATGTCTCCAAGTGTCATACTGACTGGGTTGCTCATCTGTCCATGGCGGAGTTTGCCTATAACAACGCTGCTCACTCTGCTACAGGGATCTCTCCCTTCCTTTGTGTGTATGGGCATCATCCTAAGGCCAATTCTTTTGACCCCCTGGATTCCATGTCTGGTGGTTTCTCTGTTGTTTCGGTCCTTAGGGGTATTTGGAGGAAAGTGAAGAAAGCCCTTGTGTCTGTGTCATTAGTGACCAAAAGGGTTTTTGATAAGCGGAGAAGACCCTGCAGCTTGAAATTAGGAGACTTCATCTGGTTGTCCACCAAGAATTTGAAGTTGAGACAGCCATCTCATAAGCTTGGCCCCCGGTTCATCGGCCCTTATAAGATCACCAGGGTTATCAATCCGGTGGCATTTCAGTTAGATCTGCCCCGTTCATTGGGTATCAATAAAACATTTCATTGTTTCCTTTTAAAACTGGCGGTTAGTAATCCTTCTTCCAGTGGAAGACCTTCTCCTCTTCTGATACGGGGTCAGAGGGAGTTTGTGGTTGAAAGGGTTCTTGACTCCAAGATGGTTCGGGGTCGGCTGTCATTTTTGGTGCACTGGAAGGGGTATGGCCCGGAGGAGCGGTCGTGGATGCGCAGTGGTGATCTTCATGCCCCTAGACTGATACGCTCTTTCTTCTCGCAGTTCCCCGATAAACCCGGTGGTAGGGGTTCTTTGACCCCTCGTCAGAGGGGGGGTACTGTTAGGATCTCCTGCTCTGTGCTGCCACGTCGCCATGGCAACCGGGAGGCAAGTGTTAGCGAAGTAACCTGAGCGCAGCTGATACTCCAGTCCGGGTTTTTACTGTGTAGTGGTTACAGGCTCTGTGCACAGCAGGGAATCCGGCGCTGGTTTTGTGCTCACAGTCTGTGAGTTCTGAGTGGGGCGTGGACAGCACCTGCTATATAAACCATCCTCTCAGGCTAGGTAAATGCTGCTGAATCTTTGTTTGTTAGTCAGTTCCAGAGAGTTAGCTAGTACTGTGTGACTTTGTATTTACTTGTTGCTTACTGCGAATAGGCCTTGGGATTCGGTACTTCATTCTGCCAATCCGGACCTAGCAGTAAGACTGGAGTCAGTTGTTTGACCTGCCGGGGTTCTTTTGCTATTCTGTGAACCCAGCAGGTTTGCGGCTGTACTCTCAGACCTGCTTGCTTAATCCTCCCTCACTGTGCAGGGCGTCCAGGTGTCAGTTTAGTGGCAGTAAGCTGAACCTGTGCCCTGCAAGTGGGGGTTAGGATTGTGGATACTCTCCTTGTGTCTATATTTATTTCTCTGACCAAGGAGTTTATTCCCACACCCGTTGGTAACCCTTTGGGGTTTTTTCTGTTGCTCTTAGCAACATCATTTCAGGTGCTCTACATGTTAAATCACTACACATCGCTTCATTGTCCGCTCTATTCCATCTGAGCATTCCTGACACTAGGGAGACACCCAATTCCCGAGCCTTTGGGCTTCTCCGTTCACTTTGTGTTTATTAGTTATTCCATCACCTCCTGTGTATGTTATGTTATACTGTCTGTGAGTTCGTTTGCTTCGCTTCCCTCTCTGTTCATACACCGGTATACTCCTGTTAGCACTGGTGTGCGTAACACATCCTCTCTATACAGTAAACATAACCTCATATATCTTGTCTTTCTTTACTCTCACACCCTCCTGACCCTTGGCCAACATTGCTGGATGATCATATCATACAACCCATTAAGAACCTAGGAATCTGGTGGACCTTTATGCAATAGGTAGCATCTATCCTTGTGTATCAATGCCTATTTCCCTATAGATTGTGAGCTTGCGAGCAGGACCTTCCTACCTTTATGTCTGTCCGTTTTTACCCAGTTTTGTTCTATTACTGTTGTTTTAATTGTAAAGCGCAACGGAATATGCTGTGCTATATAAGAAACTGTCAATAAATAAATAATAAATAAATACTGGCTGTCGCCCTACCACTCTCACCATTCCTTCTCTGTCTCCTCTCATGACTCCACTCCCCCACTTCCACAGATGGTAGGTATCTCCCGAGGTTGTTTTCTAGGACCTCTCCTGTTCTCCCTCTACACTGCCTTTTTAGGTCAGATCATCAGCTCTTTGGACTTACACTACCATCTTCATGCTGATGACACCCAGATCTACCTTTCCTCCCCTGACATCTCCTCCTCTTTCCTCACTTGTATCTCCAACTGTGTCTCATCTATCTCTTCCTGGATGTCCCAGCTCTTTCTTAAACTTACCATGTCTAAGACTGAGCTGACCATCTTCACACAGCACAGCCATCTCCTCTGGCCCTCAAGTGCACTGTCTTCAATTTATCTTTGACTCCTCCCTCACCGTTAAACCACACATTAAGTATCTTTCACAGTCCTGCCATTTTCAGCTCAAAATTTTTTCCAGTAGTGTTAAATGTAATAGGGTGCAAGTTCTCTAATTGTGCAAGTTTAGTGCTAAACTCACACATTTTGCCTATCTCACACATGTAATAGGCTGCAAGGCCATGCAAACTCATATGTTTCTCATATTTCCGCAACTCACAATAGCCAAACTTACATCCAGATGTTTTTCAATGGAAAACATACAACTTGGCCAATGTAATAGGGTTCGAGTTCTAAAAACTTTACTAAGAACTTGTCAATACATACTGTAGATAAGCTTTTGATAAGCAAGTTTGACAGTGAGATCTGTGCATCCTTCTCTCTGTAAAAAGGTAGAAAACAAGTAAAAAAGAAGAAAGAAAACAGTGTGGAGTACCCCCCTAAAGCTTATCCAGCCCCAGGCTCTTTGACACTAAAAATACAGGGGGAAATATGTAGCGTTTCCCTGTATTTTAAGAACCAGCTCCATGCTTTTGGAGCAGTCCTGGTTCAAAAAATATAGGAAGAAAACCAGTTGGGGTCCCCTGTATCTTTAGAACCAGCACCAGGCTCCACTAGAGGGGGTAACATCACAGTTAGGGGAAACACTTGATGGGGTCCTGTGGCAGAAACATTTAACACCAGAACTAGTCAGCCTAGGGGTCTCCCCCTCCAGGGCACTCAAGGCCAGGCAGCATGAAGTCCGGGGCTTTCCCTGGCAGCCCTGCAATGTGAGTGCGAAATTGATAGCAGTGAAGAGTTTGATTTTTGTAACAATATTGGTCCCAGCAAGCCTCCCTGTATGCTCTTACTTGGAGGACCACAAATACCAGCATGCAGGGCACTGATGGGCTTACTAATATCAATAGTCTCCCTTTAAAAAAACAAAAAAACTAAAATAATGTCAGAACACACACACACACACACACACACACACACACACACACACACACACTGTGAGAGTAAAACTGTAATACATACACTCACATACTCACTCACACTCATTCATACTCACCTATGCCTGGTGTGTTTGGATCACTTGTCCAGTAGACTCCATGATAGCTGTAAAAAATTACAAAGCAAAAGCACATACTGTATCATGCCAGACTGAGGAGCACTATGTGTATAGACATAGTGCTCCTCTTGCCGAATGACGGAACCTTGTGGTTCCTACCATTGAAGTCAATGTAGCAGTTTCCACCATTGAAGTCAATGGAGCAGTACCCACCCTTTACTTCAGATGGGGAAGCGATGATTGACAGTCTGGCTGCTCACAGCCAATTAGCGGCTGCTCCAGGGGAAACGTCTGCTGATTGGCTGGCAGCTCCCCTAATGACAAGACTTATGTGGGTCTTGTCATTCGCAAAGAGGAGTGCTATGTGTATATACATAATGCTTCTCAGTCTGGCATAGTACAGGTCTTTTGGTTTTTTTTTTTAACTCCTTGGATGCCTTTATGGACCAAAGAGGACCTGATTTAGACCAGGCATAGGTGAGTATATTATGTTTTACAGTGATCATGAATTCTTCCCGACAAGTGGACTGAGCACATCAGGGATAGGTATGTGTGATTGTGTGCAATAAACTTGTAGTTTTACAGTGTGTGTGTTTCTTGTCATTATTTTATTTATTTATTTTACAGGAGGACTATCGATACCAGCAAGCCCTTCAATGCCCTGCATGCTGGTACTTGTGTTTCTCCAAGTACCAGCATGCAGAGGAGGCTTGCTGAGTCCTGTAGTCCTCCTGTAAAAAACAATATTATTACAAAGATCAAATTCCTGAAAGCTATCAACTCAGCACTCACAGCCCAGGGGTGCCGGGGATAGCCCCAGGCATCAGCCCAAGGCTTGGGTGCCCTGGAGGTGGGGTCTTTAGGGGGTCCCCAATCCCACAGGAAGCCCCAGCCTGGGCTGACTAGTTAGGTGGGTTAATGCTTTGGCCCTGGGAGCCCATCAAGAGTATCCCCTTGCTTTGGCATTACCCCCTGCTAGTTGAACCCGATGATGGTTCTAAAAATATAGGGATCCCTACTCATTTTGTTCTGAATATTTTGAGAACCCTGGACTGGTGATGGTTTAGGAGGAGGGGAGAGCCATGCAATTTTTTTCTGTTTTTTACTTTTATTTACCTTATACAGACATAAGCATTACATTCGGCCTATTATATGTTTTTTATATTTTTTTCATGCCTTCAAATTACAATGAGGATAACTAATAAGAAGTGGATAGAGGACTACACACATATGTTGGGGCTCTGAATTATAAGAGTAATATTTTTTTAAAGATTTCCATGGCTTGATCCATTTTTATTGTTTATTGTACCTTGTCTTATGATACGCTTGCACTTTATTGAATTGTAATAGCACCTTTGATCACATATCTGTATTCATTCATCCAAATATATCTATTTCCCTGGTTGGGCAGTTTTAGATATATGATTGGACTGATATTTTTGTGCCATAGTCTTCCCTTAACTTTATCTACAACATAATTTGTGAATAGAGAGTCATGTGACTCAGAATTAGCCCCTTTGACCTTAAGGGACTTATTCATGTAGATTATGAGCTAACTGAAAATCTATGTCAACATGTATTATTGCTAAACAGATATGAGTTGAGATGGAATTAAATAAGCCGGGGTTCATTTTAAGGGTTTTCCTTAACCCTGACCCAAAACTTATTCCTAACCCTAAAATTTCTCATGTTGACATTTTTAACAATATCAACTCTTGCTGTGCTGACATTTTGCTGATGTAGGATTTGAAACCATGATGAACTTATGACGTACAACATTATGGTGTCAACCTTGACTGTCAACATTGTGGTGACTGCATACTGCAGCAACTTTGCCTAAACAGTTTAGGGATTGCAGGTACCTATAGTGCACCTATTATCTATCTTTAAAATGTAATTGCCATGCTCTCAGCAAGGCACTGTATGGGACTGTTATTTTTTGCATGGAGGGTGTGTTATTTTTGCAATGCCGATTTCCCAATGGGTTTAAGACAAGTGCACAATAGGTTAGGGCGATGTGACATTATGATAAGGGTACTGCATGCTGGATATTGCCACCAGCCCAGTCTAGTATAGCTTAATGCTAGTTGCGGCTCTTTTGGGACACTCCATGCAGTTTGAGCAGCCAATATTGTTGAAACCAACCTGAGCTAGCTACTGTATCTGTCAAGGGGAAAATTGCATTAATTTATTTATTATTTATTACTTATTGTGCATTCTTTTTACTGCAATGAAGCATAAGTCATCAACTGTGTCTCAACATCATCATGATACTTAATAAATGCTCTGCTGGGTCACACAGATTGAAAGACCTGGGAAAATCAGCATGATGTGGCCGCATTCTACATACAGTGATCATAATTAACTTGGCTTTTCAGTGTGTAAATAAAACATTGAAAGAAACAAAGAAATTAAGAACACAGGGGCCGATGGAGAGTTATTGACATAAGTTTTGTGGATCCTCTGTCAGCTTTTAACACTGTACATACTCTGGAACCCAGCATATTCATCTACAAGCAAGTAAGAACCCTATGCAACTCTGTCCCATCTTTACTTACAGTATTTATTTCTTTACTACCAGTTATTTATAAAGCGCACACATATTCCGCAGCACTTTACAGAGAATATTCGGGCAATTGCATCAACCCCTGCCCCAGTGGACCTTACAATCTATGGGCCAAATTCAGCCTGGATCGCTATTGAGACAGAAATTGCGATTTTCTCAATTCTGCTTCTGCTAAAAATCGCATGTGAAGAGCCGCCCAGAAAGGTAAAATATGACCACCGACACAATCGTAAAATTGCGTATGCAATCACAAAATTGGGATGCATATGCAGGACTCGAATACCATCGACAATTTGCGGTTGACCCAGGGCTATTCAGAATAATGAGAATGAAGTTGAATCGGCGCCATGTTTTTAGTCACAATCCACTGCAACCGAAAACAGCCATGATCCACCTGCGTTTTTTCAACCACTCCTTACAAACGCCATGTTAACACCCATAAATGGTCACTACCTGTCAATAAAATTGCGATTGCATTTCACTAAATTAAGATCGCAATTTAGCCTTTGCGTATGCTCAATGCATTCACAGTCTGCTGATAATCGCCCGATTTGTGATTTTGCAACTGAAGCTGAATAAGATCCTATATTCCCTACCACATGCACACACATTCACGCTATGACTAATTTTGTGAGGAGCCAATTAACCTACCAGTATATTTTTGGATTGTGGGAGGAAACCGGAGTACCCGGAGGAACCTACCCATAGGAACCCAGACAAGTCCCAAGAGAATATACAAACTGCATACAGAATGGATTAACTAAGGGGAATTTTAAAAACTATTTTGAGCAATCTTCATTCTGTTCCATTGATACAGTATGTGGGATTTTGCAGGTTTCTCCTGTCCAAGGTCCGCTCCCCCTATAACCTCCTGTAAAATGTAACCTTAACTGCAAAATTAAATTTTCTAACTTTGTTCCAATCACAGAGTAGCATCAATTGACAGCTTCATCATTCCAGTTTGATTTATAGACTATGCAGATTATGCAAAATGTGGAATTTGCATTGTGGAATTGTGAAGGAAAGGTAGAACTCGACTGCACCTGTCTACCCACTTACAATTTGTGTCAAATTCTACAACTTCACCTATCTGTAGTGAAACCTCTTTATACAGTTTACAAGATATGGTATGGTCAAGTATTTATTGACAGCCATTATTATAACGTCTATAATAAATATTCATATGGAGTATTATACGATTACTGTATCATCAAAGCAAAATGTTTTTAAGGGATGTAAGTATGAAGTCGACAGTCACTATGTCAGCAGTGGATTAATCGAGACTGGAATGCCAGCATTGTTAGCAATATAACAGCTTTTATGTAACAATTTTACAGTCATATGTAATCTATATATATATATATATAAATGCGAAAGCCCCCCTCACTCATTCACTCACTCACTCACTCAGTCACTCACTCACTCACTCACTCAGTGACTAACTCATCACTAATTCTCTTGCTTCCCAATGTGTTAGGAAGATTGAATTTAACATAGGTATTCTGCAGGTGGGAAATAGGAAAACTACATAATTAAAATAAACTCCCCCCAAGGGGATGAAAAGATGGTTGACATAATGACATCATTACCGATGCTTGGCTTGCGTCACGTGAACGATAACGCCCAAACGGACAATCGGATCAAAATTTGGATTGCACCTCCAGTGTGTAGAATATAATTAACTACAAAAATGGTCCTGTCACTTTTTACCGTATCTGCTACAGGTGCTGCTCGGGTAATGCCAAGAACCATGGATTAAAAATTACTTACATTAAGACATCTCAAATTTATAGCTCTATAGATTTACCACATTTTTAACACTCATTTATATTTACAACCGTGAAAATCAGAAACTCCCGTGTGAAGAACAGGTAGAACAGCTAGTGTTAACTAAAGTTATTCACAGTTCAACTAGTAATAGATCTGTTACAACATACTGTATCACAGGTCCCCCATGCAGTATTTTAGTTTATTGTGATGAAGCTTTGCTCCATATAGGATGCAAATTATCTATAAAGACACAATACAAAGACAAATATACAGATGTGTCTACTTACATCTTTGCTTTTTTACAAATTTGGCACAACATGCAAAATACGGCTTAGCTGTTTTTCACGAGTAGCGAGTGGATGAATTGTAAAATTTTTGTTTGCCATAATAGAATATGTATAAAGTAATATATTAAAGAAGCAAATTAAGAAAAATCACAAGGCATGGCTAAATCTCTTAGTCTATGGCATGCAAAACTGTGCCATACATGGCGGGATATAGCAAAGATGTATGTGGACACATCTGTACAGTTTTCCTACTACAGTAAAAGCAAAAATGAGATAATACTAGATGTGGGGCAGTACGGATGGTGTAATGGTTAGCATTACTGCCTCACAGCACTGAGGTCATGGGTTCAATTCCCACCATGGCCCTAACTGTGGGGAGTTTGTATATTCTCCCCGTACTTGCGTGGGTTTCCTCCGGGTACTCCGGTTTCCTCCCACAATCCAAAAATATACTGGTAGGTTAATTGGCTCCCAACAAAATTAACCCTAGCATGAATGTGTGTGCGTGTACATGTGATAGGGAATATAGATTGTAAGCTCCACTGGGGCAGGGACTGACGTGAATGACCGAATATTCTCTGTAAAGCGCTGCGGAATATGTGTGCGCTAGATAAATAACTGGTAATAAATAAAATAATAAATAAGACTCAGGATGATTGATACATAGTACAAGAGGCAGACACATAAGGAGTAAGCACACATTATACAGTGCACCCGAAAGTTCTACCAATGCAGCCAGAAAAAAAATATCGGTGGTCATTCCGAGTTGTTCGCTCGCTAGCAGTTTTTAGCAGCCGTGCAAACGCTATGCCGCCTCCCACTGGGAGTGTATTTTAGCTTAGCAGAAGTGCGAAAGAAAGGATCACAGAGCGGCTACAAAGTATTTTTGTGCAGTTTCAGAGTAGCTCAAAACCTACTCAGCGCTTGCGATCACTTCAGACTGTTCAGTTCCTGTTTTGACGTCATAAACACGCCCTGCGTTCGCCCAGCCATGCCTGCTTTTTTCCTGGCACGCCTGCGGTTTTCCTGGCACGCCTGCGTTTTGTCGAACACTCCCTGAAAACGGTTAGTTGCCACTCAGATACGTCCACTTCATGTCAATCACTCTGCGCCCAGCAGTGCGACTGAAAAGCTTTGCTAGACTCTGTGTGAAACTACATTGTTTGGTGTAATAGTACGTCGCGCATCCGCATTGCGCCGCATACGCATGCGCAGAAGTGCCTTTTTTTGCCTCATCGCTGCACAGCGAACGAATGCAGCTAATGAGCAACTCGGAATGACCACCATTATGAGGAACTGCAGAATTTGTCATGCAGCTACAAAAGACTGGCAAATCCTACAAAATGTTATCTAGTATTAATCTTTGAGATAGTCTACACAATGCACAAGCTAGGGTGTGTACAATTAGCCTGCAGCTTCTCAATTTCCCCATCCTTGTATTCACAATCCCTAGATATTCACTGCCACAAAGGTGAGTGTCTACCTTCTCCTGTCACATTACTCTTCTTTCTGTTCTTTATTCTGCTGTCACCTTATTCTTTTTATTAACTTATTTTGTTGTTTTAAACCATAATGTTTTACTAAGATTTACAGAATTTAGTATTAATTGCTGCAGTGTAACACTTTGTCTTTCCTTACATTCTATCTTTGACACTGAACATTTTAACAACTCCTGTTTCAAAGTTTTCCATGTTTTCTAGATTTCTTCATAAACTGCACTAACTGATTCAATTGTCACTTAATTCCTCACTCACTTTCTCATTTACACTCACTCACTCACTCACTCACTCACTCACTCACTGGTTTTTGTGTTTAATATATGTAGCCTCTCTTGTCTCCGTAAACCTTTTGCATGTCAAACCATGCTTTTACCCCTTAGGGAAAGTATTATTTCCAAAAATGTTAACTATGCGGTTAGTTTTAATGTTTTAAACAACATTACACATGCACCAACACTCTACTGCTTTCATGTCCATTCAAATTCACCACCATCGTTTTTTTCTCAGAATTAACCATTAAAAATACATAAAACAATTTACGGAAATACATAAAACAGTTTGGTGATTGTCCCCCCACCCCTCCTCCATATTTAAATTTCTTTAAAAGTTAATTTCTTTTGTCCCTCTTATGCTTACATCAAGCATCTGTCATTGCTTTTTGTGTCACTAAAACTAGATGTGGATTTTACAGAATGATAATCTCAAATTTGTTTTGCTGCATCTAAGATTGAAATTAATTTTAAATCATTATTTGTATGATTATTTTTAGTACTTTTTTCCTTATATGTTTGCTTTACTTTATCTTTTATTTGTTTGTTCTAGTCTTACTCTTATTTTAGTATCTTAGAATTGTGTTGTCACCGTTTGTGTCTGTTTTGAAATGTGTGTAATCATTATGTATTGGTGTCTTCAAAAATTATAGCTTTCAGAATTAGATCGTGTTGTTGACTTTAGTTTCTAACCTACAGTCATATCATTGCAACTCAATTTTACTTGATATTAGATAAATATTTTATTTCATGCTTAGTGTGCAGTTGTTTATGAGTTAATTAATCTCTTCTGATATTGTTAATGATTGCTATGTATGTTTTTTTACTAATTTCTTTCTTTCTTTCTTTCTTTCTTTCTTTCTTTCTTTCTTTCTTTCTTTCTTTCTTTCTTTCTTTCTTTCTTTCTTTCTTTCTCTCTCTCTCCTACATTCCCCTCCTTTCTCTTTCTGTTTCCATTGTTCCTTTATCTTTGTCCCTTCTATCTCCCTGTCTCATTTCCCTTTGTCTCTCTCCCTCTGTATTTGCCTCTCTCTTATCACCTCTTTCTTGTCCCCCCATCTCTCTCCTTCTAGTTCTCTCTTTTTTCCTTTATCTCTGTGTTTCTATTTATCTCCCCCCTCCCCCTCCTTATCTCTTTCCTCTTTTCTCTATCTCTCTCTGGTATTTTTATTAAGCATCAAGTTGTGAAATCTGGCACTTCTGATCATGTTTATGCCCGTAATTTAAAAGGGAAAATTTACATGCAATGTTTTACACACGACACTTCATGAATTAACCCCTCAATTTCTCTCCCTCCTCCTTTCACCTTGTCTCTCCCTCTTTTTCTTCCAATCTTTCTCTCTTTCTCTCACATTCTCCTTTTCTCTCAACCACTTTATCTCTCTCCCTCCCCCTTTTCTCCCTCTCCCTCTCTCCCTACCTTTCTCATCATCTGTTTTCTCTCTTTACTCTTTATCCCTCTTTTTCTCCTTCTCTCCATAGCCTAGCTTTCTCTATTTCACTCACTATGCCATTCTCCCCTTCTCTCTCTCTCTCTCTCTCTCTCTTTCTCTTATCTCATCTCATCTCTGTGATTCTCTTGGTCCCTCTACTCTTCCCTCTATATACCTATCTATTTCACTATATCTGTAGCTCTCTCTATTTATTCCTCTAGCCACTCTCTTCCCATCCCTCCCTCTCTCTTAAATGTAAACAATTTCAATAATGTTTGATTGGTGGGATATTATGGGGTCCTCTCCATTTTCCTATGTACACACAGCCACTTGTACACACACAGCCATTGTGTTTTTTCCTGCTATCATTCTCTTACTCTTTTTCCTGACATGATATAAGTAATCTAAGATGCAATTTTAAGTAAAAGTACTGGGAACAATATTTGTTCTTGGAATAGTTGCCCATTAATTTTACTTCTGTCTAATTTACATGTGTTATAGATACTTACAGATTTTGCTTTAAGAATATTTCTATTGAACCTGTTGCTTCAGAAATATTTTTTTGTTGTTAATTGTTCTATTTCTTTGGCATAATTTATATGTTGTACAATTAATTTTATTTTGTTTCTTTTTTTATCCAATGGCAACTTTGTTACCTCTTAAACTGTCACTTTAAATAAATAAATATGTGGTATCACAATTAATATGTAATTGTCTCCTGTTGCTTATTTGCAAAAATTGTTGCAAGTGTATTTTCTTTGAATTATCCTTACGTTATCGCTACAGTTCAAACAAACTCACATATACTGTAGCACTTGCATATTTTCAGGTTGCAAACTGTCACTTTATTGTAATATTATATTCATACACTAAATTTAATCTTTAAATTTAGTCGCATATATTCTGTATAATTAATTTTGCATCTGTAGAAACACTTGAAGTGAAATATCATTTAGTTAAAAAAAGCAACATCAGCAACTTGTACTTCATTGAATGCCTGATGGAGTTCTTTAGCAAAACAAGTATCATTCTGACTTATTTGACTTATTTACAAGTAGCTGACGTACAGTTCCAACAGTTATCTCAGAAGGTCAACATCCTCAAAGCTTGAAGGCTTTCCCATGCTCTTATTATTATTCTACTCTACATAATTGCCTAATGTCACATCATAAAATAAATATAAAATATGAGACATATATCATTCTACATTATAATTTATAATGCAATACTAACACAGCGCCAACTTTTATACAATTTGACAACGAAAACAACTACAGTGCATGAAACATTTCACTGTAATTGTACAGCTTTGGTGAGATAAAACACTCATGTTATCCAAGGTTCCAACAAAAGAAACCTTGTGATGCTCTTACCACTTGACAGAAGATATGCAGCCACCAGAAAAGTCCATGGTATCTTAATGCCATAAGCCATCCTTTGAACCATTTGATGTTTCTCCTTTGTACCCAAGCTATAGAGTTAACATTAAGAATGAGGACAGTAATTTGTCCTTTCGAACTTTAAGGCCTCGCATAGAGGTGGTGACACCATCCTAGGGACAAAGGGCGGGACAACTAATGATGTATTTTTTGCCCTCCAAAATTTCTGATGACCAGTGTCAAAGAAATGCAGAGGGCCTGGTGAGGTTCCCATTTTTAATTAATTCTAAATTTGGAAGGATGATAAGGCTTGAGGGTGGAGCTGGATGAATTATAATACTGTGGCTCACTAGCATGCCAATAGCAATTTCCATGGTCAATGACAGTCATCTTCACCATGTTCATATAAGAGGATTTTGGATTGAGAGATATCAATCAACATGTTATAAGATGGAAGGGTCTCTTCTTATTATGCATTGTAGTTACAATTAGAAGTACGGAAATATTATGGGAATAGTATATTATGTGAAATGACTTGCTCTATGTAAACAATTAATTTTGGTTTAGTATAATAATAATAATAATAATAATAATTTTTATTTATATAGCGCTCTTTCTCCAACAGGACTCAAGGCGCTTTACAGACATCAAAACCAATGCACATAATACAGAGGATTTGAGTAATACAACAATAGACAAGCAACACAGACATAAAAGAAAACCTTAAGCCCACAGAAAGCATAACGCAGGATTGGTGCAGGCATTTTGGGTAATAACTTCCAAGGGTTGTGTATTCCACCCTTATAGGTACCAAGTGCAGCAGCCGTCTTGGGCGCTAAGCGTAGGATTACCCAGGGTGGAATAGTCCACCCCTAGAAGAGATGACACAAAATGGGGGTGATTTCAGAGTCCTACAGTTTAGAGTAGGGTTCCAACAAAACCACAAGGTCCATGTATTTTTCATCCCATCCACAAGTGTACCATATGGGGCAGCCATGTTGGGCGCACTTTGAAGGTTACACTGTGGGAGGTGAGCCATACAAGGGCCAAGTTCATATATGGGAAAACTGATGCTTATGTAGTAGTATGATGTACCCTGCATGTAGGGCACAATGGCAAAGTGTGCAATCAGTGGAGGTAAACATTACAGGAAAAACACATGGTGGGGTGAAGCGAGCAATGGAAAGAAAAAAAAACATAATAGCAGGTAACTAGTGGCAGAAGTAGGAGTGGGATAACATTTTGATCAGATCTTAGTTCGGGTGGGTAGGAGAATGAGGGGGGGCATACTCAGACGCAATGGGGATGTCCCTGCTGATCCTGGTCCTGGTGCTCTGCCCCCACAGTTCCCTGTTCATCTTGATGGTTAGGCCCAGGGGCAGACTTGATGTTCTCAGCCAGAGAGGTGGTAAGCCTGGTCTTGGTGTTCTCATGTTTGAGGCGAGGAGAGGCCACATAAAGTTCCAGAGTTTTTAGGTTGTAATGCAGTCCTTCTGTTAATTTGTAAGTTTGTTTGACTTCTGTTTTCCTTCGGTTTAACACAGGTATAACACTGCTATTGATATTAGCTGCCACTTAATAACTAGCCACTTTATACACTAGCCACTGCAACGTCCTTATAGGCCTGACGTCCTATACTATACTGGTTAAGTAAGTCTACAAACACATGCTCTTTGTGATTAAAACCCCCTCCCCCACACAGCAACCCTCCTCCAAAAGGTGATAATCAGCTACCAGTATAGAATTGTAATAGAATTAAACACATTGACATTGCAACTTATTTTTACACATTGTAGGATCAGATGCGAAAGTGATTGAAACCATTTAATTAATTGACCAATATCCTGTAGTTTTTTGGGGAGATTTGCAATGTTTAAGGCTTTATTATACTTTCCATCTGTGTGTTCTACTTTAGAACAGATATGATAAAAATTCCCAAAACATTCTCCTAATTGAGTTGTTTATAGAGCAGAATTTTTACATACAGTAAGTGTCCCTTGAAGGGATCTCTCTCTATCATCTGCGGTCTACTTGGAATTCTAAATACTTCCTCAGTCATACCACAAATCAGAATTAACTGGCATTACTGAATGTGGAATTTACAGTTACAGTGCATAATGAAATTTATACATGCATTCATATAAACTGCATTTAAATTTTCAGGTACGCAGAGCATCAGTGAACTTTGTCAAATCCAACATTTCATGTCTTTATGATATTTCTTCAGGGATTACTCTGAAGAAATGTTGTAAAGACCTGAAACATTGGATTTTATAATAGTCGCTGTTGCTGTGCATTACTGTGTTAGTGTTTTTGAGGGAAAGGGTGTATTGGGAGAAACCAAGCAGAGGTAATGATTATTCCCTACACAGGGTAAAAATTTGTGATGTGATTCACAATAAATTAATCAAGTGGCTGTATTTATTCTATGAAATATCTTATGTGGAGGTTCACCCCAAAGAGTCAGGTGATATGAAACAAAGGAAAGAAAAATAAACTCTCTAGCTTTGGGGGAAATCTTATGTTGTAAAATATATTTAAAAATTAACTTTTATTAGATCAATTAAAAAAAGGGGGGTGAGTATATCAAAAGACAAACAGACAGAAAAACGCAGACATTACATATAGGTAAAAAACATAATTGCTTATATGCAGATAGGTTTGAGCAATGAGATGGTTCTCAGAATGGCAAGCTTAGCAAAGTGTTATTATATAATGCTAAATATTATACGAGGTACTGATACCAAATATTGATAACTAATTAGTATATGGTATCAGTACCCCACATAATATTTATCATTATATAATAACACTTCGCTAAGCTTGCCATTCTGAGAAAAAAATCTCATTGCTCAAACCTATCTGCATATGAGTCATTATGTTTTTTTTACCTATATGTAATGTCTGTGTTTTTCTGTCTATTTGTCTTTTGCTATACTCACCCCCCTTTTTAAATTGAGCTAATAAAAGTACATTTTTAAATATATCATTACTATGTTAGACCAGGAGTACCATCCATGTATATATTCATATATATAATTATCTATCTATATAATAAAATATATAACTAAATACAGAACAACCGGCGACACTCATGGATTTATTAATAAAGTGCCGCTAATTTTTTTGTATATGTTCCATTCTGGAGGTGGAAGGAACCCGGCCACTTTCTGCTTTTACTGCTGTATTTACCAGCCCATCAAAATGGCGGAACAACATAACAGTAATGTCATTGCCTGCGGATGTGCATGGTCGAATAGAGCAACACTTGAATTGCTTCATTAGGTGCCATCTAGTGGCCGCTAGTGCGCAAAACACTTCAATTGCCCCTATAGAGTGGAGGAGCAGCATGTTTTGATTCCAGCACTCTGGTCTGGGGAGATCTTATAGCAAGGACCTGAGCACTGGAACGTAATGCTGGGAAAGGAAACGGGAATAGCCCCTGGCGCCCTAACTCCGTTGTCTCGCCCGTGCTGTTAGAAATCTCTTGCGAGACTATGGTGCTTGAGCCCATGGCAGCCACGTTTGAAGGGCGGATTACATCTGCCCAACTCCGATGCCCCCTCAGGTCTTAATGGGAGACAAAGAGAAATCCGAGACAGGGTGATAACAAAGGGCCCTCTAACTAAACAACAAAGCCAGGGGCTACAGACTAACCTAAAACTAGAATATGTGCGGAAAACCGCCAGGGAAAAGGACAACCAAAATACCCACTTGTCCACTCTCCTACCCGGCACCGCAGAGTTCCGGAGAGGACTTGTGGAAGCGGAAACCTCCGCAAATGCTCCGAAACAGATTACAAAATGAAGCGGGCTAGGCCGCAGCACGCGGCAGAGCCGCGACTCACGAAAACCACACGAGATCCTCTGGCAACTATTGCGGGCAATTGAGGACCAGAAGACTCCTTGGGATGAGATGACAACTCCAAGATTCAGGAACTCTGAGGACAGGAATGACCGGACACAGCAGGACTGGAACAGATGTTCAGCAAACCTAAACAGCATGCAGGAAGCTATTACCGGCGTCTGTGTGAAGCACTGAGAAGGTATTTAGCAGGGAGTCCTCCAATCAGATGTTCAGAGCCTGATTAGCATAAATGCCGTGCAGCTGCCTTGCTGCACGACCAGAAGACAAGTGTATGTGGTTAACTTGATTGACCCTGCAACGGGGAGCGCGGCCCGCCTGTGGCGTCCCCGTTGCTAAAGTCCAGGCGGCTCAGCGCACCCGGCGTCCCAGCGTTGCTAGGGAGCCGGCGGCTCAGCGCGCACGGCGTCCCAGCGTTGCTAGGGACCCGGCGGCTAGCACGCTCGGCGTCCCTAGTTGCTAGGCGCCAGGCAGCGAGGACATCGCAGACCACGGCGCCTAACAGTACCCCCCCCTTGAGGAGGGGTCAACGAACCCCTAAAGCCAGGTTTCTGAGGAAATTCCAGAAAAAATGCTCTCTTGAGTTTAGGGGCATGAAGATCCTTATCCAGGACCCAAGACCTTTCCTCCGGACCATAGCCTTTCCAGTGAACCAAAAAATAAAGCCGACCCCGGGACATTCTGGAATCAAGAACTTTCTCTACCAAGAACTCCTGTTGTCCCTGCACATCCACTGGAGATCTACCCAAAGAGATCCTCCGAGAAAATCTACTGGAAGAAACATATTATTTCAACAGGGAACAGTGAAAAGTATTTCCAATTCTGAGAGATCTTGGTAAACGTAGCCGAAAGGCAACTGGGTTGACCTTAATAATAAGAAACGGTCCAATAAATTTGGGTCCCAGTCTAGCTGAGGATTGTCGAAGCTTGATGTTGCGAGTAGACAACCACACCTTATCTCCCACCTTAAAAGTGCAAGGACGTCGGAGCCTGTCAGAAAATTTCTTCTCTCGGAAGGCCGCTTTTCTGAGAGCAAGGTGCACTTTTCTCCAAATTGCTCTGAGATGGGAGGTTAAGGTCAGCGAGGAGACTGGAGAATGATGAAAAAAAGAATTGGCTCTGGGATGAAAACCAAAAACTGAAAAGAATGGAGACTCTTTGGTGGAGGAATGACAAGAGTTATTATAAGCAAATTCAGCCAAAGGGAGAAACTCGGACCAATCATTCTGGAGTTTGGCTGAATACAAACGTAAATATTGTTTTAATGACTGGTTGACTCATTCGGTTTGCCCGTTAGACTGTGGGTGATAACCAGATGTTAAAGACAGTTTCATCTTCAATGAGGCACAAAAACATTTCCAGAATTGTGCGATGAATTGTGGACCCCGATCAGAAACAATATCAGTGGGCAAACCATGAAGCCTAAACACATGGCGGAGGAACAAAACTGCCAACCCTTGAGCAGAAGGCAATCGGGGAAGAGCAATAAAATGAGCCATTTTACTAAAACGGTCCACTACCACCCAAATGACTCGGAATCCGGCTGAAAGGGGAAGGTCAACCACGAAATCCATGGAGATATGAGACCATGGCCTGAGAGGAACAGTTAAAGGCATGAGTTGCCCGTTAGGCAACGAACGAGGAACCTTATGCTGTGCACAAACCTGACAGGAATGGACGAATTCCTTAACGTCTTTAGAAAGACTAGGCCACCACACTGAGCGAGAGACTAACTCCAAGGTCTTAGTGATACCCGGATGCCCTGAGACTTTGTTGTCATGAAACTCAGATAAAACAGTGGCTCTCAAAAATTCAGGGACATAAAGACGACCAGCAGGAGTAAGTCTAGGAGCTTGGTGTTGAAGCTGGTTTAACTGGGTAAATAAATCCTGTGTGAGGCCTGCCCGGATGACCGAAGATGGAACTATGGGGGTAACAACAGGATTGCTATTGTGAACCGGAAGAAAGCTACGTGACAGGGCATCAGCTTTCGTATTCTTGGAACCAGGCCTGAAAGTGATGATAAACCTGAAACGAGTAAAAAATAATGCCCAACGTGCCTGCCGAGCATTAAGCCGTTTAGCTGATTCAATATATTGCAGGTTCTTATGGTCAGTTAAAACCGAAATAGTATGTCTAGCTCCCTCCAGCCAATGCCTCCATTCCTCGAAAGCCCATTTTACTGCCAGTAACTCCCGATTACCAACGTCATAGTTTGATTCAGCGGAGGAGAATTTCCAGGACATAAAGGCACAAGGATGTAACTCCAGAGACTCCGGATCTTCTTGAGAAAGGACAGCCCCCACTCCAACCTCTGAGGCATCAACCTCCACAATAAAGGGCAATTCCGGATTAGGGTGTCTGAGGACAGGAGCCGAGACAAAGGCTTGTTTCAAGGCCTGGAAAGACAACTCAGCTTTATGCGACCAATTGGAAGGATCCGCTCCTTTTTTAGTCAGAGCTACTATGGGAGCAACCAGGTCAGAAAAAGAATGAATGAACCGCCTATAATAATTCGCAAACCCTAAAAAGCGCTGAATTGCTTTTAAATTAGTGGGTTGCGCCCAATTAAGGATGGCCTGGAGCTTCTTCGGTTCCATGGAAAATCCCTGGGGATAAATTATGTACCTTAAAAAAGATACTTCTGTGATGTGAAAATCACACTTCTCCAGCTTGGCATATAAATTATTCTCACGTAACTTTTGAAGAACCAGACGCACCTGGGTAACATGTTGTTCCATCGATTCAGAATAAATCAAGATGTCGTCTAAATAAACGACCACGAATTTCCCTAGGAAGTCACGGAGAACATCGTTAATGAGGTCTTGAAAAACTGCCGGAGCATTTGACAGGCCGAACGGCATCACCAGGTATTCATAGTGACCCGACTGAGTGCTGAAAGCCGTCTTCCACTCATCCCCAGATTTAATTCGGATGAGGTTGTAAGCTCCCCTAAGGTCAATTTTAGAAAAAATCACGGCGGAACGAAACTGATCAAAAAGCACAGAAATTAACGGCAAAGGATAGGTGTTTTTAACGGATCTCTTATTCAGAGCCCTAAAATCAATGCATGGTCTAAGTGAGCCATCTTTTTTTCTCCACAAAGAAAAAACCAGCACTTAAAGGAGATTTCGATGGTCTAATAAATCCCTTCTTTAGGCTTTCCTGAATATAATTATTCATGGCCGTGGTTTCTGGCCCGGAAAAGGCATATAATCTCCCCTTAGGCAAAGTGGCACCTGGAACTAGCTCAATTGCACAATCGTAGGGCCGATGGGGAGGCAGAATGTCCGCATTGCCTTTGGAGAAGACATCGGCAAACTCCTGGTATTCCACAGGAATGAGCTCTGGGACGACTGCTGCAACTCTGACTGGATACGAAATACATTCTTTAACACAAAAAGTACCCCATTGGGAAATCTCCCCGGACCGCCAATCAATGGTGGGATTATGAAAGGCAAGCCAAGGGTGACCCAAAACAACAGGATCTGCCGGGCAATGTGTAAGGTAGAATTCAATATCTTCAGAATGTAAGGCTCCTACTGTAAGTACTACTGGAGGTGTACGGTAAGTAATTACCCCATTGGAAAGCGGACCCCCATCTAAGCCGTGCATGGTGATACATCTATCAAACGGTAAATGTGGAATGCCTAAGGCCTTAGCCCAAGTTAAATCCATAAAGTTTCCTGCAGCTCCACTGTCGACAAAAGCCGACACCAAAGAACTGAGGCTGCCAAAGGAAACCTTAACAGGGACGAATAGAGAGTTGTTTGAGGAGATAAGCTGCAGACCTAAGTGAACCCCCTCACCATTCACCTGGTCAGAGCGTTTCCCGACTTGTTCGGGCAGTTACGAGCAAAATGTCCCTTATCCCCACAGTACAAACAAAGACCGGATTTTTGTCTTCTGGTTCTTTCCACAGGAGACAGCCGGGAGAGACCTATCTGCATGGGCTCCTCGACGTCCTCTGGGAAGGTATAAACACAAGGACTAGACCTTACAGTTGTTCCTCTTTCAGCCCTCCGCTCTCGGAGACGACGATCAATCTTTATAGCAAGCTCCATGAGTTTATCGAGAGTCTCAGGAGCGGGGTACTGGAGGAGACTGTCTTTAATAAATTCAGATAAACCGAGGCGAAACTGACTGCGCAGGGCCGGGTCATTCCATCCACAGTCGTTCGACCAACGGCGAAACTCGGTACAATAAACCTCCGCTGGATTTCTACCTTGTTTGAGAGCGCGCAGTTGACTCTCAGCGGACGCCTCTCTATCTGGGTCATCATACAAGAGCCCTAGTGACTTAAAAAAGGCGTCTACAGATAACAACGCAGGATCCTCAGCTTTTAAACCAAATGCCCAGGTCTGAGGATCCCCCTGGAGTAAAGAAATAATAATCCCAACCCGCTGAGATTCGGTACCAGAGGATGTAGGTATTAAACGAAAATAAAGCTTACAGGCTTCTTTAAAATGAAAAAAATATTTTCTGTCACCGGAAAAACGGTCGGGCAAATGCATCTTTGGTTCAGGGACTACCTTCGGGGAGGCTCGCAAAAGATCTTCCTGCGATCTCACTCGAAGAGAAAGATCCTGAACCATCTGAGTAAATTCTTGAATCTGGTTGACTAAGAGCTGACCGGGATTTGGCCCTAAACCTGTCGGATTCATGAGGCCGATAAACTCTCACAAAAACAGAATGAGAAAAAATTAAACCCCGTTTAATTTTAAGTTTTGGTATGGCCGGTAATAATGTTTTGATTCCAGCACTCTGGTCTGGGGAGATCTTATAGCAAGGACCTGAGCACTGGAACGTAATGCTGGGAAAGGGAACGGGAATAGCCCCAGGTGCCCTAACTCCATTGTCTCGCCCGTGCTGTTAGAAATCTCTTGCGAGACTATGGTTGCTTGAGCCCATGGCAGCCACGTTTGAAGGGCGGATTACGTCTGCCCAACTCCGATGCCCCCTCAGGTCTTAATGGGAGACAAAGAGAAATCCGAGACAGGGTGATAACAAAGGGCCCTCTAACTAAACAACAAAGCCAGGGGCTACAGACTAACCTAAAACTAGAATATGTGCGGAAAACCGCCAGGGAAAAGGACAACCAAAATACCCACTTGTCCACTCTCCTACCCGGCACCGCCGAGTTCCGGAGAGGACTTGTGGAAGCGGAAACCTCCGCAAATGCTCCGAAACAGAATACAAAATGAAGCGGGCTAGGCCGCAGCACGCGGCAGAGCCGCAACTCACGAAAACCACACGAGATCCTCTGGCGACTATTGCGGGCAATTGAGGACCAGAAGACTCCTTGGGATGAGATGACAACTCCAAGATTCAGGAACTCTGAGGACAGGAATGACCGGACACAGCAGGACTGGAACAGACGTTCAGCAAACCTAAACAGCATGCAGGAAGCTATTACCGGCGTCTGTGTGAAGCACTGAGAAGGTATTTAGCAGGGAGTCCTCCAGTCAGATGTTCAGAGCCTGATTAGCATAAATGCCGTGCAGCTGCCTTGCTGCACGACCAGAAGACAAGTGTATGTGGTTAACTTGATTGACCCTGCAACGGGGAACGCGGTCCACCCATGGCGTCCCCGTTGCTAGGGTCCAGGCGGCTCAGCGCGCCCGGCGTCCCAGCGTTGCTAGGGAGCCGGCGGCTCAGCGCGCACGGCGTCCCAGCGTTGCTAGGGACCCGGCGGCTAGCACGCTCGGCGTCCCTAGTTGCTAGGCACCGGGCCGCGAGGACATCGCGGACCACGGCGCCTAACACAGCATTAGCCTTTTATATTACTTGCATATTGCTTTTATATTTATATATATATATATATATATATATATATGTCAACTAGGGATTCGGCACTCTTAGCTCCAAGTAAATGATTTACACATACAGCAGCATACAGCAACGTTTCAGCGTCTTTATTTGTGACACTGTCATCAGGCTGATGACAGTGTCTTAAATAAAGACACTGAAATGTTGCAATATGCTGCTGTACGTGTAAATAATTAACTTGAGCGCTAAGAGTGCCGCATCCCACTGACAATGTGATTACTACATGCTGTCTCTTAGCCTGTTGACATTTACTGTGGAGAGCCGTACACCTGGACTGTATATATATATATATATATACTGTATATATACAGTGTATATATAGTTCTATGTTCAGGGGTGCCTCTTCTAATCTAACACAATAACGCAAGCCAACAGCAAACTTTGTCAAATCCAACATTTCATGTCTTGATGACATTTCTTCAAGGATTACCCTGAAGAAATGTTGTAAAGACATTAAACGTTGGATTTGACAAAGGTCGCTGTTGCTGTGCCATACTATGGACCTTATTCAGCATCAGTCACAGTTTCTGCTATCTTAGCAAACTCTGCAACTGGAAAAATCTCAGCCGGGGGCCGCCCACCGCAGGGCAAGGCCACCCAGCATGAGTAGGGCTGCCCTGCGATGCGATCACAATCTAATTGCATAGCAATTAGATTGCGGTCAGATCAAAATATGGTTGACCCCTGCCTGTGCAGCCTTGCTGCATAGGCAGACACACCGCCAACATTTTTTTGTTTATCAGAGCGGCTGCATGTTATGTCACGCAGCCGCTCTGAAAATGCTAAGGACATGGCTGCTTTTTTGCCAATACACCCCCCCCAATGCTGCATCGACATACACCCAACGACCGCCGATGTCAATCATATTGAGGTCACATCCTTCTAGGATGCGGCAGCAGTGTGAAATACCACGCAGGCGCATAGTGGTCACTGCCGTGCGCACTCTGAAGGATACAGTTAAACTGCGATGCGACGGCATTAGAGTTCATTGCTGAAAATGGCCCTATGTTAGACCAGGAGTGCTATCCCAGAACATAGAACACTATTACCATACACATCTTTGTCACGGTATACAGTATGTTGTAATGCTTTTGTAAACTTGTGTATTAATTATTACTTGTGTACATTTTTTAAATAGTGTTATATAAAAACTTTTATAGCGTTTAATTGACAATAAATAAGTGAAGATTGAGTCACTATTTTAGGTCACGGTACTTCTATTGTAAAACTAGTGTTTTAATAAATTAAAAAGATACCATTGTGAAGAGTCATTGTGAAGGAGGATCGTTTTTCCCTTTGTTCTTTAAACTACAGCTGATAATGAGGTGAAAAAGAGAATCTGTAGTGTTGACACACATGGATAGGAAAGATAATATTGTCACATTAAATATAACTTTTATTAATCTATTCATTAAAATATACTTGTAGTTTTCGTGTTACTCCAAGACTACAGTGAAACATATAGGTTAAAATCACAGAGACCAAGGGGTATGGGTCGTTGGAACGACACAACTTAGGTCGACAGTCATAAGGTCGACCACTATTGGTTGACATACATTAGGTCAACATGGCCATTATGTCGACAGGGTCATTAGGTTGACATGTACTAGCTCGACAGGTCAAAAGGTCGACATGAGTTTTTTTTTGGTGTAATTTTCTTTGTAAAGTGACGGGGAACCCCAGTTAGTGCACCATGTCCCCTCACATGGCTCACTTCGCTCGCCATGCTTCGGGCTTCGGGCAAGGTTACTATTCCCAATCGTAGTCCGCGTGGATCGTTAAGTAAGGAAAAGTCCAAAAATTCAAAGATGTGAAAAACTCATGTCGACCTTTTGACCTGTCGACCAAGTACATGTTAACCTAATGACCCTGTTGACCTAATGACCCTGTTGACCTAATGCATGTCAACCAATAGTGGTCAACCTAATGACTGTCGACCTAAGTGGTGTCGACCTAATGACCGCATCCCGAGACCAAGAACATACTGTAAGTGAACTGGGAAAAATAAAGATGTGAATTAAAGATATTAAACAACGTGTCCACGTGTTGTTATTGATAGAGTGGTATAATATATTAATATACACCTCCACTCAGTCACTATACGTGATACAATGTCAATTTCAACTCATTTGCTACAGTCTAATTATATTGATTCTATTTTTAACACAGCCAATTGCTCCTATAGATGTTACACACGTGTTCAAACAATGTATCCCTTTCCACACTATTTACATCAATAACAGCTGCTCTGATAAGTGATGTTATGTCAGGGCTTCTGATGAGGTGATACACACAGATAGAAATGAGTAAAGCTTTTCATTCATCTAGGGATAATAGGTAAGTGCTGGTGTGATTTGATATATCACTGAGATGTTTCCATATTTAAACTAGTAAAGGCTGCAGATCCTACAGCTAAGTATCACAAATATTAGTGTCATACTCCTATTGGTTGAGACTGACCGCTTTCCTAATACAATGTTAATACATTTGTTTTATAACATTCTTTGTTTGAGACATGTAGACACGCTTTGCCTACACGCATGTTTCACTGCAGTATGACTGCTTCGTCTGGGAATGAAACTGATGAAGCTGTCATAGGGGGTAATTCTGAGTTGATTGCAGCAGGAACTTTGTTAGCAGTTGGGCAAAACTATGGCGGTCATTCCGAGTTGTTCGCTAGTTGCCGATTTTCGCTATGCTGCGATTTGTTGCTAAATGCGCATGCGCATGGTACGCAGCGCGCATGCGCTTAGTTATTTAACTAAAAACTTAGCAGTTTTGCTGTTGTATGTTCGGTGCTTTTCAGTCGCACTGCTGATCGGTGAATGATTGGCAGGAAAGGGGCGTTTCTGGGTGGTAACTGAGCGTTTTCCGGGAGTGTGCTAAAAAACGCAGGCGTGTCAGGGAAAAACGCGGGAGTGTCTGGTGAAACGGGGGAGTGGCTGGCCGAGTGCAAGGCGTGTTTGTGACGTTAAAGCAGGAACTAAACGGACTGAGGTGATCGCAATCTAGGAATTATTTATTAGCAGTTCTGCTGATCTTTAGTTCGCTATTTTGCTAAGCTAAGATACACTCCCAGAGGGCAGCGGCCTAGCGTTTGCAATGCTGCTAAAAGCAGCTAGCGAGCGAACAACTCGGAATGACCACCCATATGCACTGCAGGGGAGGCAGATGTAAATGAGCAGAGAGAGTTAATTTCGGTGTGGTGTGTTCAATCTGCAATCTAAATTGCAGTGTAAAAATAAAGAAGCCAGTATTTGCTCTGCACAGAAACAATATAACCCACCCAAATCTAACTCTCTCTGCAAATGTTCTATCTACCCCCCCTGCAGTGCACATGGGCCCTCATTCCGAGTTCATCGCAGCAGTTCATCGCATCGCAAACGGCACAAAAACGCGAACTGCGCATGCGCGAAAGCAGAAATGCGCGTGCGCAAAAGGAGCGATACGACGCTTGTGCAAAAGTACTAACTGAAAATCAGCTTGTACAACATCACCGAAAACATGGAGTGACGGAGGCGTGACAGAGGCTTGGCTTCGCTACCTAACGAAATGGGCGTGAAAGTGGGCGGCAAGTGTGGGAGTAGGCAACTGGCAGTGGGCGTGTTTTGTGCTGAAATGCGCAGCCGATGGTAAAAATGACACAACAAATGTTTGCTATCTTGTCGCAGCCGAGGAGTAAGTCTGCAGCTACTCAGCACTTGCGAAGTACTGTTACAAGTGTGTCTGGCCTAATTAGCAATTAATTGGCCAATGCATTCACCTGTTCACCAATTACTTGCCAAACACTGCAGTTACAAAAGACTCCAAATAGCAATTGTATGCCCACATTAAAAAATTATATTTACCAGGTATAAATCTGACACACTAACAAATAATGCACTGTATTTTATTTATTTGGTAAAATACTTTGATGTTAGCTGCATGTTTAAATTATGTGCTTAATACTATCAAATTTAATCAAGTGTGAATAAACCAACTTATAAAATACATCAGCTAAATCTTCTCGACATAGACATATTCCTTTGTACATACCAAATAACATGAGCAACATAATGCAGGCTACACTTAATGTTACTTAATACCTTTTTTTTTGTGGGAATATGTGTCCATATCTAATACTATGCCATGTTACCCCTAGTAACCCAAGTTCCTTTTTTTTAATGTTTGGCTTGTGCATCTGTTTACATTAAAAATGACATCATCTTATCCTAAATGTCATAAACTATGTGACTTTGTGCAGCTGATTGTTCATGCAAAATGTGGTGAGTACACAGATTGTAACAATTACTTTTCAATAAGTTTGTGTATGTGAGTGTGTGTGTGTTTGTGAGTGAATGTTTGTTTGTGGTTTTTTTTAATCCTTCCGCGGGTGCGAATGTCCGCTAAGGCAAACTGTCCCCACTGTCCTTCACAGTAATGCACACATCAATAAAGTTTATTACAGATGACACCATAAATTTACAACCAATCACATGCCACCACACACTATAAATATAAGCCCATATATGGAAAACGCCATTGGCACCATGCGCGCAGCTGCATTTACCCAACGTGAGCTGCGCGTGTTGGTAGCGGTAATGGACCGATGCGTAGGCCGCGCAGGGCCCTTTATCTCCAGTAGGGTAAAGCGCGAGGCCTACGCGGAGGTCCGCCGCATACTCCGCACACGCACCCTGACCAGACGGACAATTATCCAACTGGAAAGGCGCTGGAGCGACCTCTGCCGCCGCACGCTGGACCTGTTGGCAGAACTCCGCCAACAAATCCGCAATAGACGTAGCGCAGTAAGTTTCACATTACATTAAATAACACTGAGATTATTAGCAGAAACTTTTAATGTAAACACTGCATATTTTCACTAAGTTATATAGTGTGAAAATTAGCAGACTGTCAATATACTATTATAGAACAAACATGACACAGTGTGTGTGGTTATGGCAAGCAGTACTCACTGTGTAGCAAAGTGCTTCTGAAAAAGTGAATGTTGTTGTACTGAGTTGCTACACAGGCTGTCGACAGAACCCAATAACTTGCTCTGTGGTTGAAAATTTCTAAGGTGGGAGTTTTTTTTGAACTGGTGATGTTGCCTATAGCAACCAATCACATTCTATCTATTATCTTCTAGAAGCAGCTTGATAAATGTTAAGTAGAATCAGATTGTTTGCTATGGGCAACATCACCAGTTCTTAAAAAAAAAACCTTAGTAAATTTATCCGTGTCTTTCACATGGGACAGAACAGTGTAATTGTAAAATGCTGTTGGTAAAATTTTTTAATCCACAAACTAAATATTACATATGTCATTCTAGGGCAAGCACAACGGCAAGTTGCGGATCAAAGCCCTGACCAATCCCCTTCTCAGCCCCCCTCCCCTTCTGTGGCCCCAAGCCCCTCTCCGCCCCCCTCCCCCTCTCTTTCCCAATCCCCTTCTCAGCCCCCCTCCCCTTCTGTGGCCCAAGCCCCTCTCCGCCCCCCTCTCCCTCTCTTCCCCAATCCCCTTCTCAGGCCCCCTCCCCTTCTGTTTCCCAATCCCCTTCTCCGCTCCAATCACCCTCTCTTTCACAATCACTTTCTCTGCCCCCTCCCCCTCTCTTTACCAATACCCCTCTCTGTCCCCCTCCCCCTCTGTAGGCCAAACCACCACTCCGCCCACCTCCCCCTCTCTTTCCCATTCCCCCCTCTGGCCCCCTCCCCCTCTGTGGCCCAAACACCCTCTCCACCCCCCTCCCCTCCTCAATCAGACCCACCCTCTGTAATCAGCTCCTCAATCCATCCTCCTTCCCCAATCCATCCTCCTTCCCCCATCCATCCTCCTTCCCCATCCATCCTCCTTCCCCCATCCAGCCTCCTTCCCCCATCCAGCCTCCTTCCCCACCCAGTGAATGGGCAGCAGAAGCCCCTGAGGATGTTGAGGGTGCTGCGCATGTGCCAGATGAGAGTAAGATTTTACACATTTTACATGTATTTGTTACCTACTTTAACTTCAAATTCCAATACATGCAGTGTTGTACTGTGGCCAATCTTTGGCCAAGGAAAAATGTTTGTGTTCTTCATCATGGTATGGATGTTGCATTTACATTTGTGTGAGTATCATTATATGTACAGTGTCTATGTCTGCAATGTTTAGGGTGTCCACTCTAGGTCGACACTCATTAGGTCAACAGGGTTGCCAGGATAACAGGGTTTATATGTGCTAGGTTGTCAGTGAAACAGTTAGACCTGAGTGGAGTTTAGTATGTTGTTGGTCTTTTACACTTGTGCCTGGGTATTCTGAATATTAGTAAATTTTTAATAAAATAACCTGTTTCACCTTATGTAGTAAGGCAGGCTTTCAGGGAGTGTGGGCATGCTAGGATACGTTGTCCTTCTGAAGATGTTGATATGCAGTGTGATAATGCAGGGCCAACAACAAAAAAGAAAAGTCTGCTTCACTCCAGATGTGAATGAATCCCAGCATGGGGTTACATTTACTAAGATGGGAGTTCTATTGAAGATGGGCTGTTGCCCATAGCAACCCAGAAGATTATACTTCTCATTTATTTTGCACCTTCTAGAAGATAATAAGTGGAATCTGATTGGTTGCTATGGCCAACGTCCCATTTTAAATTGAACTCCCATCTTAGTAAATGTATGCCATGGTGTGGCACACTTTACAATGAAAAATTTGACATTAAAAAACATTGCTGAGCATGCTTGTGTGTTGGTATGCTACTGTTTTAACATTCAAACATACATGATGTAGTCACTTTGGCATTAAAGTGTGCTTTGTAGGTAATGTGAGTAAGTTAGTAATGTTTTCTTTGACCCTTCTTTTCAGATGCTGCAGTTGGAGATCCCAACAGTTTGCCTGCACTTTTACAACGCCTAAAAGGCAATTTGAGGGCAGTAATTGCCGATATAGAGGCAATTGATAATTTTTTTAAAGTTTATAATTTTAATTTTGTTCACATTTTCATTTCTGGAAAAAAAAAATAAATACAAAAATTGTTGAAGTTAAGCGGGTGTTGTGTTTATTTATGCAATAAAGGAACAGCACATTGTCATGCAGAAATTGGTGACCTAAAACAGTTCACACATCTTACTTAAGAATAATTTCATAAAAATACACCAACAATAATGTAAAAAAAAAAAAAACGTTAGGAGGTTATGGATTATAAATACATGTAAACACATTTATTCACACACTACACATCTACACAATACTTCAAACATTTGCATTAGACCAGGCACATTTCCCATATCTATATTTGTAATTTTTCCTGTTCAATGTTTATGGCCAATTATGCCTACAAAGTGTTCTTCTGGTATTCTTTGAAGACTTAATTGGTCAGGACCATTGTCATTCATTACACTAACTGGATTCATAATTGAGGAAGGCTTGTGGAGCCTTATTTAACTTAAAATTTGAAGAAAAAAAATCCATTGATGTGCATTTTTTCGCAAAAGCTTGTGCAAATTTAAGAGGAATGTGTAAATCTACGATGAGTTAGGATTTTAACGATGAGGTTTGTGCTTATGCGATGGGTTCGCATTAATGTGTTGTCATTTGGCATACGCCTACTTTGTGTACTTCCTGTGTACCTTCCTACCGCTATGTCTGTCTTTGCCCTGTTTTGTTCTATAACTGTTGTTCTAATTGTAAAGCGCAACGGAATATGCTGCGCTATATAAGAAACTGCTAATAAATAATAAATAAATGTACTACTGCGTACAAAATAGCAAAAATACGTTGGGGGCGGATATTCGCTATTGTACAACGTAATCGCAATTTTGCGAATATGTTGTGCGAACGAAAAAAATAGCGAACAACTCGGAATGACCACCATGGTTTTGCCCAACTGCTAACAAAGTTCCTGCTGCGATCAACTCAGAATTACCCCCATAGTGCAGTGAAACACGCGTTTGAAAAGCTCTACTAATTTATATCTGGGTGTATCATCTCATCAGACTCTAGCAAATGAGTTGACAATTCCTTGAACTAAAAGGCAGCTTCATAACCTAACAGGATATACTAAACAGTATGGAACTTGCCACGGGCAAGCAGGATTTTTGGCTTGGGCACCGCTGTCCTGAGGGCGCCGCCATCCCGAGGGCGCTAACGCTTTGGCAAGATCTGCTACTGGTGCCGGTGCTGTGCGCAATGATGTCATCGTGCACCGGACAGCATTGTGGGAGCGGCCATAGACACAAGAGGTCATAATTGACTTCTAGTGTCTATGCGGTGCTATGGGACAGACGTCATGATGTCTCTCCCATAGTTCTGAGGAGCGGCGCCGACGGCCGGAGACGGAGGGCAGCTGCGATCAGGAAGCATGAGCAGGGATGGTGAGTATTTATTTATTTATTTTGGTAAGTGCCACAGCTACAGGGAGCACAGTATTGGGGGCACAGTACTAAGGGCACAACTACTGAGGGCACAGTACTCGGGGCACAGCTACAGGGAGCACAGTACTGGGGGCACCACTACCGATGGCACAGTTACGGGGGGCACAATACTCAGGGTACTCAGGGCACAACTACTGAGGGCACAGCTACAGGGGGCATAACTGTGACCATGCCCCTTCCTCATGAAGCCATGCCCCTATTTTTGGCGTGCACTAACACTGTTTTGCCTGTTGTGGGGGTGCGCCGGGTGCCAAAGGAAACTTTAGCCCTGGGCGCCACAAGGACTAGAACCTATCTAATAGGAAAAAACAGACACCCAACCGACTTTTCAAACATTTGAATTCCACCCTATGAATGTATCAGTTGTGACAGCTATTTACTAAGACACCCTCACACAATTGAAGTGAAAAGACATACTTTATTATCGGCATGATTATAAATCCTGTCTGAAACACATGTTATGTTTAACTGCATAGCTCAATAGGGCCACTATGGGGCTAATTCAAGTCACGATCCGGACTGAATTTTTGTTGAGGTGCCATGGGCGCATGCGCAGCGGGCTGTACTGCGCATGCATCCACATTTTCTGTGGGGCCCTGCAGAAAATGCGGTCACCTCTGCCTGTCAATCATGTCATGGGCCCTCATTACGAGTTGTTTGCTTGCTGCTATTTTTAGCAGAATTGCTAATGGGCTAAAATCCGGCAGTTCTGCGCATGCGTATGCACAGAAGGGCGCACGCGCTAAGCAATTTTACACAAAACTATGCTATTTTACTCACGGGCGAACAAAGCTTTTCAATCGCTCTGCTGATTATAGTGTGATTGACAGGAAGTGGGTGTTTCTGGGCGGAAACTGGCCGTTTTCGGGGAGTGTGCAAAAAAACGCAGGCGTGCCAGGTAAAAACGCAGGAGTGGCTGGAGAAACGGAGGAGTGGCTGGCCGAACGCAGGGCGTGTTTGTGACATCAAACCAGGAACTAAACGGACTGAGGTGATCGCAATCTAGGAGTAGGTCTGGAGCTACGCAGAAACTGCAAGGAATTTGCTTTCGTTAGCAATTCTGCTAATAATAGCAGAATTGCTAATCTTTCGTTAGCAATTGCAAATCTTTCGTTAACAATTCTGCTATGCTAAGATACACTCCCAGAGGGCAGCGGCTTTGTGTTTGCATTTCTGCTAAAAGTAGCTAGCGAGCTAACAACTCGGAATGAGGGCCATGTGGCGGGAGGTGGGAGGCAACGCTTTGTTTTCAGGGAGGAAACGGAGCGTTGTGGGGGGCGGGGCAACAGGAATGGTGGTCAGTGCGGCGTGAACGGGGGCGTGTCGGGGGCGCGGTCATGACGGCTGCGTGATGTTACACGCAGCCGCGACAGGTAAGATGGCACCGGGACTCCTGCGGCCACAGCTAAGCTTTGCCGGTAGGAGTCAACCTTAGTTTCTGCTGACTAGCAGAAATTGCGAGGCGATTGCAATTTCTGCTTGTAGCAGGGGAAAGGCGCCGGTCAGCATGCTGGGCGGCCTTGCCCAGCGCTGGGCGGCCCCCAGCATGCATGCAAAAGGATAGCAAATTCTGCTGGTTAGCAGAATTTGCTATCCTTACTGAATTGGCCCCTATATCTGGTGAGAGACATACCTAGAGCCAGACAAACAAAAATAGAATACACGCGTAACTCAATCCCCGATAGGCAATATAACTGGTATTGTCTGGTCCGAATGCAACACGGAACAACCATTGAATGTGAATTCAGTTCCATATTGGACAGTTTGATTTCACAGAAGTGTGATTGACTTGGAGTTACATTGTGTTGTTTAAGTGTTCCCTTTATTTTTTTGAGCAGTGTATATAGTAGTACAGTACAGTAGTCCATTGCTGTATTTTGCTGCCCAGTGTCAGTTCTATTATCCTGAATAGTGCTCGGTATCTGTGCTCATTATTATCATTGCTGTACTGTGGTGACCACTGACCAGTATATAGTAATACAGTACAGTAGTCCATTGCTGTATTTTGCTGCCCAGTGTCAGTTCTTTTATCCTGAATAGTGCTCAGTTTCTGTGCTCATTATTGTCATTGCTGCATTGTGATGACCAGTATATAGTAGTACAGTACAGTAGTCCATTACTGTATTTTGCTGCCCAGTGTCAGTTCTATTATCCTGAACAGTGCTCAGTATCTGTGCTCATTATTATCATTGCTGCATTGTGGTGACCACTGGCCAGTATATAGTAGTACAGTACAGTAGTCCATTGCTGTATTTTGCTGCCCAGTGTCAGTTCTATTATCCTGAATAGTGCTCAGTTTCTGTGCTCATTATTGTCATTGCTGCATTGTGATGACCAGTATATAGTAGTACAGTACAGTAGTCCATTACTGTATTTTGCTGCCCAGTGTCAGTTCTATTATCCTGAACAGTGCTCAGTATCTGTGCTCATTATTATCATTGCTGCATTGTGGTGCCCACTGGCCAGTATATAGTAGTACAGTACAGTAGTCCATTGCTGTATTTTGCTGCCCAGTGTCAGTTCTATTATCCTGAACAGTGCTCAGTATCTGTGCTCATTATTATCATTGCTGCATTGTGGTGACCAGTGACCAGTTTATAGTAGTACAGTACAGTAGTCCATTGCTGTATTTTGCTGCCCAGTGTCAGTTCTATTATCCTGAACAGTGATCAGTATCTGTGCTCATTATTATCATTGCTGCATTGCGGTGACCAGTATATGTATTACAGTACAGTAGTCCATTGCTGTATTTTGCTGCCCAGTGTCAGTTCTTTTATCCTGAATAGTGCTCAGTATCTGTGCTCATTATTATCATTGCTGCATTGTGGTGACCAGTATATGGTATTACAGTACAGTAGTCCATTGCTGTATTTTGCTGCCCAGTGTCAGTTATATTATCCTGAATAGTGCTCAGTATCTGTGCTCATTATTATCATTGCTGCATTGTGGTGACCACTGACCAGTATATGGTATTACAGTACAGTAGTCCAGTGCTGTATTTTGCTGCCCAGTGTCAGTTCTATTATCCTGAACAGTGCTCAATATCTGTGCTCAGTATCAGTGCTGCATTGTGGTGACTAAAAGTCCAGTACCTTGTGCTGCATCTTGCTGCTGTAGGGTGCTGTGGTAGTGTCCTGTCACTGTGCATAGTTCATCATCATTCCAGTCACAGTGGTATCTGGTATCTATCTAGTGGTATCTAATTCCAGAAATTACTGCCGTCTAATTCCAGATAGATTACTGGCATATAATTCCACACATTAAAAAATGGAGAACAAAAATGTGGAGGGTAAAATAGGGAAAGATCAAGATCCACTTCCACCTAGTGCTGAAGCTGCTGCCACTAGTCATGGCAGAGATGATGAAATGCCATCAATGTCATCTGCCAAGGCCGATGCCCAATGTCATAGTAGAGAGCATGTAAAATCCAAAAAACAAAAGTTCAGTAAAATGACCCAAAAATCTAAATTAAAAGCGTCTGAAGAGAAGTGTAAACTTGCCAATATGCCATTTATGACACGGAGGGGCAAGGAATGGCTGAGGCCCTGGCCTATTTTCATGGCTAGTGGTTCAGCTTTAGATGAGGATGGAAGCACTCATCCTCCCGCTAGAAAAATGAAAAGAGTTAAGCTGGCAAAAGCAAAGCAAAGAACTGTGCGTTCTTCTAAATCACAAATCCCCAAGGAGAGTCCAATTGTGTCAGTTGCGATGCCTGACCTTCCCAACACTGGACGGGAAGAGGTGGCTCCTTCCACCATTTGCTTGCCCCCTGCAAGTGCTGGAAGGAGCACCCACAGTTCAGTTCCTGATATTCAAATTGAAGATGTCACTTTTGAAGTACACCAGGATGAGGATATGGATGTTGCTGGCGCTGAGGAGGAAATTAACATGGAGGATTCTGATGGAGAGGTGGTTTGTTTAAGTCAGGCACCCGGGGAGACACCTGTTGTCCGTGGGATGAATAAGGCCATTGACATGCCTGGTCAAAATACAAAAAAAATCACCTCTTCGGTGTGGAATTATTTAAACAGAAATGCGGACAACTGGTGTCAAGCCGTGTGTTGCCTTTGTCAAGCTGTAATAAGTTAGGGTTATTATTATTATTATTAAATATTATTTATAGGACGCCACAAGTGTTTCGCAGCTCCGTACAAAGGACAGTACAGGGAGACAAAACTTAGCATAACAGTAATAAAATAACAAAAATGGAGTGCAGGTAACAAAGAGCACCACAATTCTCAAAACATAATACAGCTTAGATGTAAATCGCAAGGGAGTAATCATTGTACTACTTGGGGCTGGCAGCCATAGATAGAGAGGAGCCTTTACCAGTAGGAGAAAAAGCTGAGTGAAATGTGTCTAGAAGAGGGCTTAGACAACAAGAGGAAAGAGGGCCCTGCTCTGAAGAGCTAACAATCTAGTGGGGAGGGGTGACAGACAGATGACATGAGGTGCAAGCAATCAGGAGGAAGCCTGATGGCAGTATGCAAGCAAAGCAGAGATGTTCAAGTCGTGGGGCAGGGGGATGGAGGAGCAGCCTCAGGACTAGGTTATGCATTGGAGGGGTACGCTTTGATAAATAGGTGGGTTTTCAGTGCCCGTTTGAAGCTTTGCAAGGTCAGGGAGAGTCTAATGGAGCGGGGGAGCGCGTTCCACTGAAGGGGTGCAGCACGGGCAAAATCCTGAACTTGTGCATGGGGAGCAGTGACCAAGGCAGAGGAGAGGCGATGGTCATCAGCCGACCGTAGTGGGCGGGAGGGAGTATGAAGGGACAGGAGGTTGGAGATGTAGGGGGTATTTTCAAATATTTTATTAAAAATACCCTTTTTCTGACAATTTGAATTTTACTGGCAATATATCCAGAAATAAGAATTCAATACAATAGATTCTCATAGGATAACAAAATACACGTATTTTCACTGAAATATTAAAATTGGTGGAAAAGTTCATTTAGTATAAAATATCAACAGAATAGTGGTATTACATAATCTGGATCATTAAAATTGAATAGACATTCAGGAATGACCATGAGCCTCACATCCAAAGACATTTTCATTTTGATTAGACTTTCAAGTTCTGATACATATGTGAGACTTATTTTAATATTAAGTGCAAAGAATACAATATCACGGAAAGAAGAAATGTCTTAAATTACCCAACTATTGCCCCAATCCCCTCCGGGATCTCAGTGTAACATTAAACTTCACTTCTGAGTGTAGCGAGCCTATATATACTCCCCGTTTCTTATGAAACTGGGCTGCTCTCTACTCAATATCTGGTAGTGTGCCTCTACTATCTCGATATAATAATTGCAGTAAGCAGGTTTTGAATCCCAATAAAAACGGAGGTGTTGGAGTGTTGGAGTTATCCAAATCCTTAAAATTATTTATTTTGCTACCGTCACCGGTAACGTCAAAAAGAGAATAAGTTCTGTCTACCTTTTAGATCCCAATTAACAAAAGTTGCACACAACATCACTAAGGGATCTGTGGTAAAGTATCATTTTCAATCCTCGTTTGCCCCACTTTTTTTTTTTCCTGCACTCCCACATATTGTGGAAGAAAATTGCATAGGAATGTCTACACTTTATACATGCAACTGATTCATCCAGAATGGGTTGGTGCTGTGCGAACAGCAGTCAGGATCCCAGAGGTCAGCATGCCGACCCTGGTATCCTGGCCGCAGAATTCCGGGGGGGGGGGGGGGGGGAGTGAGAACAACAAAGCTCCTTTCAGGCTCGCTGCGCTTGCCACAGGTTCTATTGTCACTCTATGGGTGTCGTGGACACCCATGAGTGGGAATAGCCCCTGTTAGTCAGCATGCCTACTGTTGGACGTTTGATCTCTTAGGATCTTGGCATCAGCATGGTGACTGCCGGGATCCCGAGTGGTGGTAACATGACCGTATCCCATCCAGAACCATATGTCATCTCTGGGCTGGAGAGACATAAATACGATGTACTGTTTTCATATGGACCTCTTGCATCAAGGTCGATTGTAGAATCTTAACTGTATGTAAGTTGCAGGATATCTTTTCAATTTAGTAGTGATAGAACGACACGCCTTATCTGGTTTTACTGGCAGCAGGTCAAAATAAAGGAACCTAGTTTTATAAAGAATGGTAACACTTCTCGTAAAGAGCGACTCTAAGAGATCTACAGAATTTACAACTGTAATAGCCGGTGGCAGAGACTATGCATATTGGGGGTGATTCCGAGTTGTTCGCTCGTTGACGATTTTCGCAACAGAGCAATTAATGCGAAAATGCGCATGCGCATGATACGCAGTGCGCTAAGTATTTTAGCTCAAAACTTAGTAGATTTACTCACGGCAGAACAAAGCTTTTCCATCGCTGTGCTGATCGTAGCGTGATTGACAGGAAGTGGGTGTTTCTGGGCGGAAACTGGCCGTTTTATGGGAGTGTGCGGAAAAACGCAGGCGTGCTAGTTGAAAATGCAGGAGTGTCTGGAGAAACGGGGGAGTGGCTGGGCGAACGCTGGGTGTGTTTGTGACGTCTAACCAGGAACGAAAAGGACTGAGCTGGTCGCAATGGCAGAGTAAGTCTGGAGCTACTCAGAAACTGCGGGGTAATCGTTACGAGAAAATTAGCGAATCTTTCGTTCGCAATTCTGCTAAGCTAAGATACACTCCCAGTAGGCGGCGGCTTAGCGTGTGCAATGCTGCTAAAAGCAGCTAGCGAGCGAATAACTCGGAATCACCCCCAATGTCTGGCTTGCAAAAACATGTAAAAATCATTGGCTAATAAATATATTTTTTTACGGGATCGCAGCTGCAAATGCATTAGTGTACATTTCTGTATCAGGCCGACAGAAAAACTGTCAACCAATTTATTCAAAGACTCTCAAGTGATATCCTTTTTCTTGGCAATCTGCAGTATGCCATATGTCTAGATTAGTCAATATTTAGATGTTGGACTAATTACAATCTGTCACTTTTGCTTACATTATTCATAGGGACAATTCTCAGAATTGAGTTCACCTTTGGCAGATCTTCCATGACACCAGAAAATAATGATCATATTACCATAATACACAAAGTTGGTCATAGCCGCAGAAAGACTATTTCTAAATGAGTTCATTAGCTCACAGTACATGAGAATAATAATAATAATAATAATAATAGTAGTACTAAAGAACAAGTGGCTGTAATACACTTTCTGCCTTCACTTTACAATTATGATTTAATTTGCTCTTACAGAGTAGTAATTTGTTAATGTTGGTGCTTAGTATGATGGTACCCAATTGATTTATACATTTAATTTATTATAGAAGTACTGTCTTTATTTTATTTGGGCTTTGTTCAAATTGTGTTTGGTTAGCTTACGTTGCCTAAGGCTTTTGATTTAAATACCAAACATAAATCAACCAAGGAAATGCATGAAACAGAATAGTATAGGCAGAGAACATTCAGCATATGCTATTCAAAAGTGCTGTAATACTGTAGTAAATAGAGATGACCGGGTCCGGTTCACTGTACACACACGAACTTTGCAATCCGAGTCCGGCTCCAGACTTCCCGCCTTACTCGGATCCCAAAACAAGACAAAACGTCATCATCCCGATGTCAGATTTTCGCGAGTTTTGGATTCCATAAAGGTCCTTGGTGATTGGCACCATCTTCACTCTGGCTGTGGAGAGTGTACTGGATGGACGTGTTCTTCTTAGTACTGTGTTGTCTAGCATGAGGCGGCTGCACTGTCTGCTGTATCTGAAAGGGGTGCTCTGCTGTATCAGTCCAGACAGGGTGCTCTGTTTGCAATATCTGAAAGGGGTGCTCTGTCTGCTGTATCAGTCCAGGGGTGCTCTGTCTGCTGTATCTGAAAGGGGTGCTCTGTCTGCTGTATCAGTCCAGATGGGGTGCTCTGTCTGCGGGTATCTAAAAGGGTAGCACTGTCTGCTGTATCTGAAAAGGGGGCTCTGCTGTATCAATCCAGATGGGGTGCTCTGTCTGCTGTATCTGAAAGGGCAGCACTGTCTGCTGTATCTGAAAGGGATGCTCTGCTGTATCAGTCCAGACGGGTTGTTCTGTCTGCTGTATCAGTCCAGGGGTGCTCTGTCTGCTGTATTTGAAAGGGGTGATCTGTCTGCTGTATCAGTTCAGGTGGGGTGATCTGTCTGCTGTATCTGAAAGTGGTGCTCTTTCTGTTGTATCAGTCCAGGTGGGGTACTCTGTCTGCTGTATCTGAAAGGGGTGCTCTGTTTGCTGTATCAGTCCAGGCGGGGTGCTCTGTCTGCTGTATCAGTCCAGGTGGGGTGCTCTGTCTGCTCTATCTGAAAGGGGTGCTCTGTCTGCTGTATCAGGCCAGGCGGGGTGCTCTGTCTGCTGTATCTGAAAGGGGTGCTCTGTCTGCTGTATCTGAAAAGGGGTGCTATTTGATGTATCTGAAAGGGGTGCTCTGTGTGTTTATCCAGGAGCTCCACCCCAGTGTAAAATTAAAACAATAAAAGCTAAAAACAAAAAGCCTAAAAATATAATTATAAAAAATTTTTTTTTTGTTTGAGCTGTACCCCAGTGTACTATACCATATTTATTTTAGTTTCATAAGTACTGTGACACTGCCTGTCAGACCACAGTGTATTATTATTTCATACTCATACATGTACAGTATTTTGCCACACTGTTGGTGAAATTAAACTGTAGCGTTCTGTTATTATCTCTGACTCATAAACGTATTATGACACTGTAGATGGTAAATTTTGTGTACCAATCGTGGTGTGTGCTGTACTCCACTTGGTTCATGTTTGTTGATAGATATGGAGGACGAACAATTGAGAGGAGATGCAGGTGCTGCCACCAGTCATGTTGATACAAGTCTGTCAACGTCATCTACTAAGACTGATGCTCAAGGGTATCGATGGTTTAAGTCAGGGCATGTAAAATTAAGAAAAAGTAAAAGTCAGATTAGTAAAAGTCAAATTAGTGCCATAACCAATAAAAATAGTTGTCTATGAATAAAGACAACAAAATCCCCAATGAATAATTACATTTTTAAAAATTTAATAAAATTACAAATCAATCCTTCCTTCCACTACATACATACTCTATCTCCATTGCGCCCCTGATCTAGTTAATTAATTAACACAAAAATGAGCTTATATTGGTCAAAAACATACATACAGTACTGTATTTACAACATGGTACAAACTGTGTGTAAAGCTGGCTGAGGCAATCTGAGGCACTCCACCCGTTGTTGACAAGCAATTTCCAGCAGGGACGGCAAACAGAATGGATCCTGGGAGTTCAGCTGGAGAGCCACAGGCTGCTTTTCTCTGATGTAGAATAACAAAGCTTGGTCCCATTATTCCCAACAACCACCCAGCGCACAAAATAAACATCTGTTTAAAGTGTGTACTAAGAGCACCTCCACAAACAAGGCCACCACCTTTCTATTAAACATACAAAAAATACGTAGAATAGCTGGGAGCAGCCATTTATAGTTTGCTCCCTATGGTTAACAATATCAATATTCATAAGGATGTGGCACAAAATGGCTGCACACACTGTGTTAATGACAGGTGCTCTGTAGATGTCACTCAGATCATGGTTTTTAGATGGCCGGTTGAACTTGGTGCACATAGGATGAGACACAAATTGGTTCGGTGAGCCTGCTCTGATAAACTGTACGCCCAAAACATCTCAGTCAAACACTACATGATATCTTCTGACAAACTCTCCATGCTCAAATAACGAACCTTCTCCAGGTTGAATATATCTTTCAGGAACAGAAGAACTTAATCCTAATTTGAAAATGATTTTAAAGGATGATTAGCGAACCTTCTCCATGTCAAACATATGTCGAACATATCCTTGAGGAACAGAAGAACTTAGGAGCTCATTCAGTAAGGATTGCAGTTTCTGCCAAAAAGCAATTGCTGCAATCAAATAGTTGCCGACCATTTATAGAGAAAAAATGGCCATTGCAAAAATTGCAAATGTATCACAAATTTTGCAATCCTTACTGAATTAGGCCCTTAATCCTAATTTAAAAATAATTTTTAATGGATGATCAGCGAACCTTCTCCATGTTGAATATATCTTTGTGGAACAGAAGAACTTAATCCTAAATTGAAATTATTTTTAACAGATGATTAGTGAACCTTCTCCATTTCAAATATATATTTGAGGAACAGAAGAACTTTTAACTACTGTAATTTGAAAGTAATTTTAACAGATGATTAGTGAACCTTCTCCACGTCGAAGATATCTTTCAGGAACAGAAGAACTTGATCCTAATTTTAAAATAATTTTGATGGATGAATACAGCATATAAAAATATATTGTGAACTGCCACGTGTTTGCTGCCCACTGCTGTCGCTTAACTTAGTCATCCAGCTACCTAGGTGCAACCTTTTGGCCAAAACTGGATGAAAACAATATTGCGAGCTGTGAGGTGGTCAAAATTGACTGGAAATGAGTGGAAATAAATGTTCTTGAGGTTAATAACATTCCCCCGCTCTATTAGACTCTCCCCAACCTTGCAAAGCTTCAAACAGCACTGAAAACCCACCGATTCTAAGCATACCCTTCCGATGTACAGTATAACCTAGTCCTGAGGCTGCTCCTCCATCCATCTGCCTCATGCCTTGACCATCTATACTTTGCTTACATCCTGCCATCAGGATACCTCCTGCTTGCTTGCACCTCATGTCATCTGTCTGTTGCCCCTTCCCAATAGATTGTTAGCTCCTCAGAGCAGGGCCCTCTTTCCTCTTGTTGTCAAAGCCTTCTTCTCAACACATTTCACTCACAGCTCTCTCCTACTCAGCAATCATCTTTACCCGCACTTTCTCCTGCTGGTAAAGGCTCATCTCTATCTATGGCTGCAAGCCCCTAGTAGTACACTGATTACTACTTACACCTAAGCTGTATTATGTATTGAGAATTGTGGTGCTCTTTGTTACCTGTAATCTATTTTTTGTTATTTCTTTACTGTAATGTTATTTTCTGTCTCCCTGTACTGTTCTATTGTATGTCCTTTGTACGGCGCTGCATAACACTTGTGGCACGTTATAAATAAAATGTAATAATAATAATTATACTGTAGGAACAAAAACAGGTCCAAATTCTGTGATTTTATGCCAGTACCAATGGTTTTGCAACATCTGGCAATTGGATCACTACATTTTGGCAAACATGCTTGTTTCTAGGTTAAAATCATATGTAAAGTATTTCTTTCCAAATAACATAGGTCTTAAGAGATGCACTACACTTCTTGTGAGCACTGAACTGCCTGCAGATCTCCGACATCACTAGGAAAAATAGTATGGCAGTCATTTTCCAGGCATTATATGCATGTGTAGTAGGGAAATTGCTGGAATGGGAGTTCCCATATTCCAGAGACCTGCACATGCAGCATACAGCTAGAGTCTACTAATGCTATAAAGTCTACTAATGCTCAGCTGGTTAGAGAGGAGGTGGCCTAGATGGAGGCTGCACATGGGTCCTTACCTCTCTTAATGGCTTCCATGGGCCCCTATCTTTATTTAGAGCTTTTATTCAGCAGGACTCAAAGTCACTTTCCAAGCATCAAAAACATGGCACAGAGGTTTAGTATTACAGCAAGAGGAAACAAACCAAAAAAACAATGAACAGGGTGTATATAATGAACTTAATGCAGGTTGGAGCAGCCATGTTGGATAAAACTATGGTAAAGGAAACAAAAAAATTATAATAATGGAGCAAACTGCAACAAGACTAACATCTTCCTTGCTCAAGTGTACAGTCTTTTCACATCCAGCAGTTTGTTGAATGCGACTGGGCCACGGAATGAGATTGCCCCCGAACCCAGTCTCTGAGGTACATTGTGACAACAAAATAATATCCAAGGTGACATAAGTAACCATGAGTGAGGGCACCCTTTTATGGAGGAGAAGGGGGGGGGAGGAGCAGTGGCAAACGCAGGATTTGCATGGGGGGGTTTCCAGAACTGGGCGGAGCCAATCACGGGGGTGGGGACTGAGGTGACCCAGTATATGCTGGGTCCGTAAAACTAGTGTGTCTGTATATATATATATATATATATACACACATACATATACACATATACATAGCATATTAAACATGCATACATATATATATATATATATATGTACACACACATACAGTACACATATATATATATATATATATATATGGAAAAAGGGGGGAATCTGGGTGCGCTAAAAATACACTGTCATCAACAACCATGAACAAAGAGAACAGTGATCCAGTAATTTAGTATTTATTACATAAAAAACGGGATTCTTCCCTTCATATAAAAACCAAATAATTTTTGGAGAATTTTTAGGCAGTACAATTCATACCAATACACGGTGAGTGATATACATACAATGTTAATAACACATTATCCAACAAAATGTTTATGATGATGGAAACAGTGCTTGTAGAAACCCAACGCGTTTCGTCCCATTCAGGGACTTCTTCAGGGGTATTTATCAGGTGCCAGATTAGTTTATAGTATATCTTGCAAAGACGTGTATCGTATTTAAATATGATAAAACAGGTATAAACTAGAGATGAGCGCCTGAAATTTTTCGGGTTTTGTGTTTTGGTTTTGGGTTCGGTTCCGCGGCCGTGTTTTGGGTTCGAACGCGTTTTGGCAAAACCTCACCGATTTTTTTTTGTCGGATTCGGGTGTGTTTTGGATTCGGGTGTTTTTTTCAAAAAACACTAAAAAACAGCTTAAATCATAGAATTTGGGGGTCATTTTGATCCCAAAGTATTATTAACCTCAAAAACCATAATTTACACTCATTTTCAGTCTATTCTGAATACCTCACACCTCACAATATTATTTTTAGTCCTAAAATTTGCACCGAGGTCGCTGTGTGAGTAAGATAAGCGACCCTAGTGGCCGACACAAACACCGGGCCCATCTAGGAGTGGCACTGCAGTGTCACGCAGGATGTCCCTTCCAAAAAACCCTCCCCAAACAGCACATGACGCAAAGAAAAAAAGAGGCGCAATGAGGTAGCTGTGTGAGTAAGATTAGCGACCCTAGTGGCCGACACAAACACCGGGCCCATCTAGGAGTGGCACTGCAGTGTCACGCAGGATGGCCCTTCCAAAAAACCCTCCCCAAACAGCACATGACGCAAAGAAAAAAAGAGGCGCAATGAGGTAGCTGTGTGAGTAAGATTAGCGACCCTAGTGGCCGACACAAACACCGGGCCCATCTAGGAGTGGCACTGCAGTGTCACGCAGGATGTCCCTTCCAAAAAACCCTCCCCAAACAGCACATGACGCAAAGAAAAAAAGAGGCGCAATGAGGTAGCTGTGTGAGTAAGATTAGCGACCCTAGTGGCCGACACAAACACCGGGCCCATCTAGGAGTGGCACTGCAGTGTCACGCAGGATGTCCCTTCCAAAAAACCCTCCCCAAACAGCACATGACGCAAAGAAAAAAAGAGGCGCAATGAGGTAGCTGACTGTGTGAGTAAGATTAGCGACCCTAGTGGCCGACACAAACACCGGGCCCATCTAGGAGTGGCACTGCAGTGTCACGCAGGATGTCCCTTCCAAAAAACCCTCCCCAATCAGCACATGATGCAAAGAAAAAGAAAAGAAAAAAGAGGTGCAAGATGGAATTGTCCTTGGGCCCTCCCACCCACCCTTATGTTGTATAAACAAAACAGGACATGCACACTTTAACCAACCCATCATTTCAGTGACAGGGTCTGCCACACGACTGTGACTGATATGACGGGTTGGTTTTGACCCCCCCCCCAAAAGAAGCAATTAATCTCTCCTTGCACAAACTGGCTCTACAGAGGCAAGATGTCCACCTCATCTTCACCCTCCGATATATCACCGTGTACATCCCCCTCCTCACAGATTATCAATTCGTCCCCACTGGAATCCACCATCTCAGCTCCCTGTGTACTTTGTGGAGGCAATTGCTGCTGGTCAATGTCTCCACGGAGGAATTGATTATAATTCATTTTAATGAACATCATCTTCTCCACATTTTCTGGATGTAACCTCGTACGCCGATTGCTGACAAGGTGAGCGGCGGCACTAAACACTCTTTCGGAGTACACACTTGTGGGAGGGCAACTTAGGTAGAATAAAGCCAGTTTGTGCAAGGGCCTCCAAATTGCCTCTTTTTCCTGCCAGTATAAGTACGGACTGTGTGACGTGCCTACTTGGATGCGGTCACTCATATAATCCTCCACCATTCTATCAATGTTGAGAGAATCATATGCAGTGACAGTAGACGACATGTCCGTAATCGTTGTCAGGTCCTTCAGTCCGGACCAGATGTCAGCATCAGCAGTCGCTCCAGACTGCCCTGCATCACCGCCAGCGGGTGGGCTCGGAATTCTGAGCCTTTTCCTCGCACCCCCAGTTGCGGGAGAATGTGAAGGAGGAGATGTTGACAGGTCGCGTTCCGCTTGACTTGACAATTTTGTCACCTGCAGGTCTTTCAACCCCAGCAGACTTGTGTCTGCCGGAAAGAGAGATCCAAGGTAGGCTTTAAATCTAGGATCGAGCACGGTGGCCAAAATGTAGTGCTCTGATTTCAACAGATTGACCACCCGTGAATCCTTGTTAAGCGAATTAAGGGCTCCATCCACAAGTCCCACATGCCTAGCGGAATCGCTCCGTGTTAGCTCCTCCTTCAATGTCTCCAGCTTCTTCTGCAAAAGCCTGATGAGGGGAATGACCTGACTCAGGCTGGCAGTGTCTGAACTGACTTCACGTGTGGCAAGTTCAAAGGGCATCAGAACCTTGCACAACGTTGAAATCATTCTCCACTGCGCTTGAGACAGATGCATTCCACCTACTATATCGTGCTCAATTGTATAGGCTTGAATGGCCTTTTGCTGCTCCTCCAACCTCTGAAGCATATAGAGGGTTGAATTCCACCTCGTTACCACTTCTTGCTTCAGATGATGGCAGGGCAGGTTCAGTAGTTTTTGGTGGTGCTCCAGTCTTCTGTACGTGGTGCCTGTACGCCGAAAGTGTCCCGCAATTCTTCTGGCCACCGACAGCATCTCTTGCACGCCCCTGTCGTTTTTTAAAAAATTCTGCACCACCAAATTCAAGGTATGTGCAAAACATGGGACGTGCTGGAATTTGCCCATATTTAATGCACACACAATATTGCTGGCGTTGTCCGATGCCACAAATCCACAGGAGAGTCCAATTGGGGTAAGCCATTCCGCGATGATCTTCCTCAGTTGCCGTAAGAGGTTTTCAGCTGTGTGCGTATTCTGGAAAGCGGTGATACAAAGCGTAGCCTGCCTAGGAAAGAGTTGGCGTTTGCGAGATGCTGCTACTGGTGCCGCCGCTGCTGTTCTTGCGGCGGGAGTCCATACATCTACCCAGTGGGCTGTCACAGTCATATAGTCCTGACCCTGCCCTGCTCCACTTGTCCACATGTCCGTGGTTAAGTGGACATTGGGTACAACTGCATTTTTTAGGACACTGGTGAGTCTTTTTCTGACGTCCGTGTACATTCTCGGTATCGCCTGCCTAGAGAAGTGGAACCTAGATGGTATTTGGTAACGGGGGCACACTGCCTCAATAAATTGTCTAGTTCCCTGTGAACTAACGGCGGATACCGGACGCACGTCTAACACCAACATAGTTGTCAAGGCCTCAGTTATCCGCTTTGCAGTAGGATGACTGCTGTAATATTTCATCTTCCTCGCAAAGGACTGTTGAACAGTCAATTGCTTACTGGAAGTAGTACAAGTGGGCTTACGACTTCCCCTCTGGGATGACCATCGACTCCCAGCAGCAACAACAGCAGCGCCAGCAGCAGTAGGCGTTACACGCAAGGATGCATCGGAGGAATCCCAGGCAGGAGAGGACTCGTCAGAATTGCCAGTGACATGGCCTGCAGGACTATTGGCATTCCTGGGGAAGGAGGAAATTGACACTGAGGGAGTTGGTGGGGTGGTTTGCGTGAGCTTGGTTACAAGAGGAAGGGATTTACTGGTCAGTGGACTGCTTCCGCTGTCACCCAAAGTTTTTGAACTTGTCACTGACTTATTATGAATGCGCTGCAGGTGACGTATAAGGGAGGATGTTCCGAGGTGGTTAACGTCCTTACCCCTACTTATTACAGCTTGACAAAGGGAACACACGGCTTGACACCTGTTGTCCGCATTTCTGGTGAAATACCTCCACACCGAAGAGCTGATTTTTTTGGTATTTTCACCTGGCATGTCAACGGCCATATTCCTCCCACGGACAACAGGTGTCTCCCCGGGTGCCTGACTTAAACAAACCACCTCACCATCAGAATCCTCCTGGTCAATTTCCTCCCCAGCGCCAGCAACACCCATATCCTCCTCATCCTGGTGTACTTCAACACTGACATCTTCAATCTGACTATCAGGAACTGGACTGCGGGTGCTCCTTCCAGCACTTGCAGGGGGCGTGCAAATGGTGGAAGGCGCATGCTCTTCACGTCCAGTGTTGGGAAGGTCAGGCATCGCAACCGACACAATTGGACTCTCCTTGTGGATTTGGGATTTCGAAGAATGCACAGTTCTTTGCTGTGCTGCTTTTGCCAGCTTGAGTCTTTTCATTTTTCTAGCGAGAGGCTGAGTGCTTCCATCCTCATGTGAAGCTGAACCACTAGCCATGAACATAGGCCAGGGCCTCAGCCGTTCCTTGCCACTCCGTGTGGTAAATGGCATATTGGCAAGTTTACGCTTCTCCTCCGACAATTTTATTTTAGGTTTTGGAGTCCTTTTTTTACTGATATTTGGTGTTTTGGATTTGACATGCTCTGTACTATGACATTGGGCATCGGCCTTGGCAGACGACGTTGCTGGCATTTCATCGTCTCGGCCATGACTAGTGGCAGCAGCTTCAGCACGAGGTGGAAGTGGATCTTGATCTTTCCCTAATTTTGGAACCTCAACATTTTTGTTCTCCATATTTTAATAGGCACAACTAAAAGGCACCTCAGGTAAACAATGGAGATGGATACTAGTATACAATTATGGACTGCCTGCCGACTGCAGACACAGAGGTAGCCACAGCCGTGAACTACCGTACTGTACTGTGTCTGCAGCTAATATAGACTGGTTGATAAAGAGAAGATGTCTATGTAACTATGTATGTATAAAGAAGACTGAAAAAAATCAACGGTTAGGTGGTATACAATTATGGACGGACTGCCTGCCGAGTGCAGACACAGAGGTAGCCACAGCCGTGAACTACCGTACTGTACTGTGTCTGCAGCTAATATAGACTGGTTGATAAAGAGAAGATGTCTATGTAACTATGTATGTATAAAGAAGAATGAAAAAAAACCACGGTTAGGTGGTATACAATTATGGACGGACTGCCTGCCGAGTGCAGACACAGAGGTAGCCACAGCCGTGAACTACCGTACTGTACTGTGTCTGCAGCTAATATAGACTGGTTGATAAAGAGAAGATGTCTATGTAACTATGTATGTATAAAGAAGAATGAAAAAAATCCACGGTTAGGTGGTATTACAATTATGGACGGACTGCCTGCCGAGTGCAGAGACACAGAGGTAGCCACAGCCGTGAACTACCGTACTGTGTCTGCTGCGACTGGATGATAAATGATATAAAAAATATATATATCTCACTACTGCAGCCGGACAGGTATATATTATATATTATATAATGACGGACCTGCTGGACACTGTCTGTCAGCAGAATGAGTTTTATTTTTATAGAATAAAAAAAAAAAAACCACACAAGTGAAGTCACACGACGAGTGTTTAACTTTTTCAGGCAATCACAATATAAGTATACTACTAACTATACTGGTGGTCAGTGTGGTCAGGTCACTGGTCAGTCACACTGGCAGTGGCACTCCTGCAGCAAAAGTGTGCACTGTTTAATTTTAATATAATATGTACTCCTGGCTCCTGCTATAACCTATAACTGGCACTGCAGTAGTGCTCCCCAGTCTCCCCCACAATTATAAGCTGTGTGAGCTGAGCAGTCAGACAGATATATAATATATATAGATGATGCAGCACACTGGCCTGAGCCTGAGCAGTGCACACAGATATGGTATGTGACTGACTGAGTCACCGTGTGTATCGCTTTTTTCAGGCAGAGAACGGATATATTAAATAAACTGCACTGTGTGTCTGGTGGTCACTCACTATATAATATATTATGTACTCCTGGCTCCTGCTATAACCTATAACTGGCACTGCAGTAGTGCTCCCCAGTCTCCCCCACAATTATAAGCTGTGTGAGCTGAGCAGTCAGACAGATATATATAATATTATATATAGATAATAGATGATGCAGCACACTGGCCTGAGCCTGAGCAGTGCACACAGGTATGGTATGTGACTGACTGAGTCACTGTGTGTATCGCTTTTTTCAGGCAGAGAACGGATATATTAAATAAACTGCACTGTGTGTCTGGTGGTCACTCACTATATAATATATTATGTACTCCTGGCTCCTGCTATAACCTATAACTGGCACTGCAGTAGTGCTCCCCAGTCTCCCCCACAATTATAAGCTGTGTGAGCTGAGCAGTCAGACAGATATATATAATATTATATATAGATAATAGATGATGCAGCACACTGGCCTGAGCCTGAGCAGTGCACACAGATATGGTATGTGACTGACTGAGTCACTGTGTGTATCGCTTTTTTCAGGCAGAGAACGGATATATTAAATAAACTGCACTGTGTGTCTGGTGGTCACTCACTATATAATATATTATGTACTCCTGGCTCCTGCTATAACCTATAACTGGCACTGCAGTAGTGCTCCCCAGTCTCCCCCACAATTATAAGCTGTGTGAGCTGAGCAGTCAGACAGATATATATAATATTATATATAGATAATAGATGATGCAGCACACTGGCCTGAGCCTGAGCAGTGCACACAGATATGGTATGTGACTGAGTCACTGTGTGCTGTGTATCGCTTTTTTCAGGCAGAGAACGGATTATAAAGTAAACTGCACTGTCCTCACTAGTAAACTCTCTCCACTCAGTCTCTACACTTCTACAGTAACAGTACTCCTCCTAGTCAGCTCCAGTAAATCTCTCTCAGTCTCTTATAATCTAAATGGAGAGGACGCCAGCCACGTCCTCTCCCTATCAATCTCAATGCACGTGTGAAAATGGCGGCGACGCGCGGCTCCTTATATAGAATCCGAGTCTCGCGATAGAATCCGAGCCTCGCAAGAATCCGACAGCGTCATGATGACGTTCGGGCGCGCTCGGGTTAACCGAGCAAGGCGGGAAGATCCGAGTCGCTCGGACCCGTGAAAAAAAACATGAAGTTCTGGCGGGTTCGGATTCAGAGAAACCGAACCCGCTCATCTCTAGTATAAACCCAGAATTGATCTATGGCGGATAATCCGTCAATGGAGTTGCCTTCTGGACCTTGAGAGAACCACCACATGCTCACCTAGTTGAGCGGTAATCTTCTTCATATTGAACCTGAATACTTTTATCTTAATTATCTGGCTGGCAATTTTTCCATGTTCAGTTAAATATGGTCCATTTGTAATACGGTAATCCATTGACGGATTATCCGCCATAGATCAATTCTGGGTTTATACCTGTTTTATCACATTTAAATACGATACACGTCTTTGCAAGATATACTATAAACTAATCTGGCACCTGATAAATACCCCTGAAGAAGTCCCTGAATGGGACGAAACGCGTTGGGTTTCTACAAGCACTGTTTCCATCATCATAAACATTTTGTTGGATAATGTGTTATTAACATTGTATGTATATCACTCACCGTGTATTGGTATGAATTGTACTGCCTAAAAATTCTCCAAAAATTATTTGGTTTTTATATGAAGGGAAGAATCCCGTTTTTTATGTAATAAATACTAAATTACTGGATCACTGTTCTCTTTGTTCATGGTTGTTGATGACAGTGTATTTTTAGCGCACCCAGATTCCCCCCTTTTTCCATACCTTATATTGGACCTCATCTAACAGGAGGTTCCCTCTGGTGTGCAGCTCTTTCTATATATACACAGCGCTAAGGGTTACTTTCTCTTTTCCTAGATAGATATATATATATATATATATACACACACATGTATATATATATATATCATATGTGTGTGTGTGTGTGTATATGTGTATATGTATGTATATATATACATGTGTATATATGTATGCACATGGATATATATGTACTATAATTAAAATAAAGTAAACTTTTATTGCACTTACAAGTGCCACCAGGAAGACAGCAGGCTGCAGAGGACTCTAGACAGCCATTAATAATACTCATGCAGCAAAAAAAAAAAAATTTTTTTTTTTTTTTTAGTGGAGGGTGGTTTCTGGGTACTCGGAAACCCCCCCTGGGTGCGCCACTGCGGAGGGGAGGGAGTAATACCACATGATGATCCTGAGCTGCAGTGTTTGAAAAAAATGTTTCATTTGAGCTTCAGGAATAGTCCAAAGCCCAAATCCAGTTCAGACTCCAGTTCTAACTCCGCATTCTTGGAATTACATCCTTAGAATGCAGCCTTCACAAATGCAGACTATCTCACTTTCCCTGTACTTCTCTCAGGCTTCTGATCTAGTCCTTGATTAATGAAAACATTTTGTGGGGTTGTAGAGTTTATTAAACAGATATACTGTCTGCCACTGCTGTAGGGCAATGTTTCATGTGCTATATTCTTTTCAACCACCGTGTGTTTGTGCTGATGCTCTGTCACTTAATTTAGCCAACCAGCTCACTGCAGCCTTTGCCCAATGTTGGTGAAAACAGTATTGTGAGCTGTGAGGTGGTCAATATAATCCTGTAGGAACAAAAACAGGTCAAAATTGCATGATTGATGTACAGTATGTTATATTAACACATCTCTCTGAGCTTCATTGGTCAATGATTACAAATTCAGGTCTATATAATTCCTCACCATGGAATAATTGCATTTTAATGAGATCATTTCCCACCACACCTTTAGCGTGATTTCATCAGTACAATAAAAATACACAGAGTAATGTATTCATCAACTGCAGTCTTCAGTATTCAGCTACTAGAATGTCATGTGCTTGAGAGACATTTTTATGTGCTAAGCTGACATGAAATGTGGCCTGCATATGACTACATTGTAATTACAATGAGTGTTGTAACTTCTACAAAAGGGCAATAACCTTTTGGTCTGACATCTAATGTCTATATCAGTTAATGCAAACTCCCTGTCATATTGATATATCTTTCGATTACTTGGAAAGGTAATCTTCAGGACATCTACTATTTTTGAATCTGTTTGTTACAGGTTTTTTCATTATTGTATAAATGTAATTAGACACTTTGGTTAGAATTACGTTAGATGACCGGATTTGTATTCATTCTACAATTAAATTGATCCTCTCAAAATGTTGATCAGCATTAAAATCCATTAACGGAGAATGTTACATGGCTAATAGTCAAGGCCAGGCAGGACAACTGGCACTTCCAATAGCCTGCTGGGCTGGCACGGTTTAAAAACCTGGCAGAGCAGCTCTGCATGGCCGCACAGCCAGGGGCTGGCCAAGAAGCTCCATCTCCCAGCCCTCTGCTCATCTGCCGGCACATCAAGACAGGGACTTACCAAGCAGCTAAGCTTCCCCGGTGCTTTGCTCAGCCACCCGGCAAACAGAGGTACAGGGGTATACGCATTACAGGCACATCTGGCCACTAGGATGCCAGTAGTGTTTTAGAGTCCCAGTCCATCCCTGCAAGAAGTAAAATATATTTTGCAGCACATACAATAAAAGGACACAGTAATGGGAGGAACATACGATTATTTTTATATTATGATTATTATTATTATTATTATTATTATTAATCACCGTAATCATCATCAACTTTTATTTTGTAAGTCACCATAAGTTGTCTTCAGCGCTGCATAATGTTAACAACACAATGGCATAAATGTGTTAGGTAACCATCAAAACAATGATAAAACCTAAAAATAAAGAAAGAATTTGCCACAGTAATTTACTGCAGGCTAATTGAAGTAGCGGGGCTGTAGGAGAACAAACTGAATATGGAATGTTGGAGGTTTCAAAATGGAGTTACTTCCCCAATTGTCACTCAGCAATGCAATAATATTTCTGTAAGTAGTAGGTGAGTCTCAAGCTTGGGGTCTGGACCAACGGAGGCTACAGATAACATATGGGGAAGTAGAGTGTAAGGAAAAGGTAAATGTGGACATGGGAGAGTGAAGAGAGAAGTACATCCAGTGAGGAATATATTTCTAGGGTAGGAGGTAATAGGGGAAGAAAAATACTAAAGGAGAGGAGATGATTGTCAGAGAGAGAGAATTGGTAGTTGGTGAAATTGATTTTGAAGAAGAGGGATTGTAGAAGATCAAGACAATGACCAATGGAATCGGAGAGTCCTCAATTGGGTGAGACCATAAGAGGAAGAGATACTGTATAGGCAGCAGTATTCATATAATTGTAAATAGGGATGTTGAAGTCATCCTGTATGAAAGAAGGAAGGTTCAAAGAGAGAGCTTAGCAGAGCCAAGCTGCAAAGTTATTTAAGAAGTGAGAGGATGAGACAGAGGCAATAGTAGGTGACCACCTGTCAAAGATGGGCAAATTTGAACATGTGGACCTTGATGAGTGGACCTTGAAGAAGGAAAAGAACAGAGAGGGTTCTGGTTGTAGGATCCAGAAGGAGCAGCAGGGATAAGCAAAGGCTCCCACACTACCACCTTGCTGTATATATAGTACATACAGTAGGTGCTACAGTAGCCCTAAACAATATGTGTAGGAAGGCTTAAATACATAATAACTGACGTGGAATATTCATTAAAGCTTATGCAAATATAATGCATAGTATGTTGAATGGAAGTATTTCACTCCCACTGACCCAATGTGATTTATTGCATGTTGTTTTCCTGACTTGGAAACATAACAAACCTATATATTAATAGTGTTCAGGCAGATCTGATTCAACTGGATTTACAAGTCACTGTCAGTATCTGCCATCACTCTCGTGTACACTGCAGTATTTTCCTGATTAAATGGAATCTGATCAGCAAATACGAGTAATCACTAATACAGCTTTATATAGATATAATTTTGAAATCGATGAATAATTATAAAACCCTGAGTTTCAATTTGATCTCATATTAGATTATGTTATAATTTTCTAAATAAATGCATGTAAATTATACTGTATTAGTCTGTATACCGACTGTAGGAGATATATATAAATATAAATATTTTTTAACACAATATAGGACACTGTCTACATAAGTAAATGTCACCATCTTGAAAAGAATCTCCTACTCTAAGGGTATATACAGTATAGACCACCCCCCTATTGAAATCCTGCGTTTCCATTTGGGAATCATTAAATGTTTCACCCTGCAAAGATAAGGATCAAGGTTACTTTACTGTTTTTGAGCAGTGGATGACTTTGTGTGCTACAGTATACAGTATATGTACAGTCTACAGTATACAGTATGTAATACAGGGGCGTCTCTAGAGAGGAGGGGACCCATGTGCAGACTCCGTGTGTGGGCCCCCTCCTCTCCCGTAGCCGTTGCGCCGCTTCTAGCGATCTGAGCGCTGTAGATTCTGGCACAGTGCCAGAGTCTACAGCGCATGCACAGGACTCTGAAAAATGGCCGCCGCACCATTTTTTCGAAGTCCTGTGCATGTGCTGTAGACTCCGGCACTGTGCCAGAGTCTCTAGTGGTCAGTGTGTTAGCAGCGGCACGACGGCTATGGGAGAGGAGGGGGCCCACACACGGTCAGCGATGGACTCCGGAAAGGTAAGTATAGGAGAAATGGGTGCAGTGTGTGCAGTGTGGGCCCCCCGGGACTCAGGGGCCCGTGTGCACCGCACACACTGCAGCCATTATAGAAATGCCAATGATGTAATAGATATATTACTGTTGGGTGTGCCATTGCACTCTGGAATACTATATGTACGCCTTGGGTAGTTGACCGCACTCATCTTTTGGCAAAGCCATCTATAGAAATAAACGGTGCGGGGAGGTGCAGAGTATGCAATGAATTCAGCAGCAGTACACTACAGGTGCCATCATGACATAATCTCCTTTTATTGAAAGCTAGAAGTGCATATTTACACCATCAGCAGTTCCCTGGTATACAGTGCGTGTAACGATTAGTGCCTTGTTTAACTACAGTAACTGCTAGCTGCAAGGTCGATAGTGATTAGCGGTGTGTGTGTGTGTGTGTGTCTGTGTGTGTGTGCGTGTGTGAGTGTGTATGTGTGTATGTGTGTGAACGACTTGGTCAAAATAAATATATATAGATAATATAATATTGTTTACAAAATTAAAGTATTGAAAATTATTCTTCTAAAATTATACAACAAACCCTCGCAGTGACAGGTGCTGTGTTATTAGTGTAAAATAAGTAGTTAGATTGTCCATTTCAGTGGGAGTACAGATCCCAGCCAGCCTACCCCGGCATGTCGACTTTGGAGAACCGCAATCCTGCTAGGCAGACAGCAGCAGTGCCGAGAGGTGAAGGTGAATGAATGCAGTGCGCATGTGTGTGGCATCTATTCACTGCACAGAGACGGAGGCTGAGGGCTGCCCAGCAGATGCCAGAGTGCAGGATTTGCACCCCCCCCCCTGTGACGTAATTCTTGCCAAGTGTCTAGAGCCATATGGCCCAAAAATGTGTAACCCTCCCCTTAGTACTAAAGGCTGGGAGTTGATTAACTAGCGTACACGACAGCTGTGCCTCCACTCAAGCTATTTGCAGAGTAATTAGTCAGTGTAAGGCTCGCTTGAGTAAGCCTTATTTTATCTGTACCTAATGTGTTGTTCCCCTTAAATATATGTATATCCCCCTTATATACCTGTTTCCTTTTCTTTTCCAGGATCTTCAGGTCATTTTTCAAGTGGACCAAGCAAATATGGTAAGTATACACTTTAATGTATTATAACAGGTGCATCAAGTACTAATAAATATTCCAACAATTGTACTTTCACAACAAACGCAAATCCCTGTTAACCCCCTTTTTTCACCTGTACAAATATTATGCATGCAATACACAAAAAGTTCCCTTCAAAAAGTGGCGCCTTTAGGTGCCGGAGTGACCCGGGTACTCTCAGTATGATAGTGCACTTTTAGGGCTTATACATATGAGCTCTCTGAATAGAAAGTAGTTTAATACAGAGTGACTGGTACCACCGTTTTATGATCGTACTTCCTTTAAACAGGAACAGCGAAGATGTCCTTTGTACAAACGGGGAAAAGTATCTCTCAAACACGCAAGCAGCAATAACAGCAGTTAATTGATCAATTGGTGGTGGGCTTGTCTCTTCTACTCAATAATGCAAAACTGTAGCGGCTTAGTCCAGTAGTTGTAGCTGGGTGACTTAATATATCTTTAGTGCCCGACTCTTATGTGCCAAACTATTCCCTCACAGCAGCACAATGTGTATTAGAGATAATAAACTGTGGGTGATTTAGATTCCCTGGGTCTGGGACTCCAGGTCGACAACAAAAAGGTCGATGCCATTGGTCGACACACCTTAGGTCGACATGGACAAAAGTTCGACATGGACAAAGGTCGTCAGGAACAAGGTCGACATGGAAAAAGGTCGACATGAGTTTTTTATGTTTTTTTGGTGTCGTTTTCTTCGTAGAGTGATCGGGAACCCCAATTAGTGCACCGCGTCCCCTCGCATGGCTCGCTTCGCTCGCCATGCTTCGGGCATGGTGCCTTCGCTCGGCACAGATTACCGTTCCAATCGTAGTCCACGTGGATCGTTAAGTATGAAAAGGTTCCAAAAAGAAAAAAATTGTGAAAAACTCATGTCGACCTTTTTCCATGTCGACCTTGTTCCTGTCGACCTTTTGTCCATGTCGACCTAAGGTGTGTCGACCAATTGGTGTCGACCTAAGGTGTGTCGACCTTTTTGTTGTCGACCTGGAGTCTGGATACCAGATTCCCTGTTATGCAACTTTCTTTCTATGCTACCAATACCTTGTAACTAGGTTCCTTGTCACAGTTACCAATCTTTATTAACTCTTGAACAGAGGTATATTCATTAAATACACTCAAAAAGTCTGGGCTTTAGATTTAATAGTCGGAGTGTTGCAATAAGGGGTCACAGTCTCGTCTCTCCTTCCTTATGGTGAAATGACACCTTAAGCAATAGGGGATTTATGGCTGTAAAAGCAAAGTCACAATACTATCCAATATCTCCACTGCTCTATTAAACCAGCCGTAATGTAGTTATTTTATAAGTCACTGGGATATGACTTCTGGCTATACTCCCTCTGGCAATCACTTTCTCTGATTTTACACTTACACCTTTTTTATTTATCAGTGCATCGGCATCCCTGCTGTGAGGTACTCCCCCGACTCTCTGGCCTATGGCCTGCAGGCACCGCCCCTCACAGCTATTGAAGCCAGTTAATGAAGCTTGAGAATGGGGAGGAAAAATGTATGCGTCATCGTCATGCGCGCCATGACATTTCACTTCTCTTACACTGCATCGCCGCCCCTCAGCACAGGGAACACTCGTGGGATTGAATGTATACTTGCCCCTCAGCGGCGCTGCTGTGTGGACCACTTCCAGCAAAATCCCTGCTCTTTCCTGCCTCCTCCTCCACACCACCGATAGGTGAGGGTGCCTTGGCGCCTCCCCGCTGCTTCATGGCTGCGGTCCCAGGCTCTCTAACACTGCGCTGGCTGCCCTTCTCCTCCGACGCTAGCCGCACCGCCCTCCGAGCTGCTGCCTGTCTCTCTCCTCCCGACGAAGATAGACGACTACTGAAGATAGCTAAGGGTTTGCTAAAGACACATAACACATTAAGATCACTCTTGTCCTATAAGAACAAGTTATACTGTCTGTGTTTTAGATTCTGGCAGTAAAAGTCATACATATTTGATAATTAAACCCATTTCTCAGTTATGTAGTACAAATGTAATTATTACTACATTCCTACCTTATTTCTAATTACAGAAACCTTGTCTGATCCTGCAAAAAGAGCTATCTGTATATAGCAGTTTACTGAACAGTATATAAAACTGTCAAAACAAATACATAGATCATTCCAAATATGATCAACATATGTAGTAAATACAGTATATACTGTACATACTGTGGGTTATTTGCTTCACCCGATTCCCATTGAAGTAAATCATGTTTCTCTATAAACCACAGACTCAGCTATTTTTGTCTTTGGCTATAAGATTTTATCCACTTAAATGAAAATGAAAGTCCATAAATCCAAGAATTGAATGGCACAGTATTCCTGGCTCAGGCGCAATATAACTTCGCTTATCTAATAGCAGAGGTATTTGTCTGTAGAAAGTAAAATGTAATTTAAGCATCATGGACTTTAAGTAAAACAATATCAGTACATCAAATATTCTAACCTGCTTATGTCATTACTTTTACGATGTACGAAGCCTTGGACATTGATAAACTAGAGAGAGAAACTACCAACCAATCAGATCCTGTAGTATTTTAAACACAGCCTCCAACATGGAAGTTGGGAACCAGTTGGCTGGTATTTTATCTCTCTCCACTTTATTGCTCCCGAAGACTTAGTAGTAAATCTTCCCCATAGTGAGCATCCTATCACAATTAAAGAGTCTGCACTCAGTTGAGTGGCTTGTACCATAAACCCAGCCCACTGGTTAGCACTTTCATGCGTATCTGGATGATTGGTCGACAGTCAATAGGTTGACGTGCATTAGGTCAGCAGGTACAAAAGGTCGACAGGTACAAAAGGTCAACATATCAAAGGTTGGCATGCATTAAAGCATGACCGCAACTAGAGGGGGTTAGGGGGGCATGTGCCCCGAGTGCCGGACTAGAGGTGTGTGTATGGTGAGCAGACTTGGGACAACTGGCCAGTAACAAGCAGGAAGAAATGAGAGGGCCAGCATATGGAGCTCCCTGTGGTGGCCATGTTTCCGGTGGTGTCAGGACGTATTGCTATGGAGACAGAGCATACCACCATGCCTGAGAGGTGGTGGTTGTCACTTACACACATGCCGGCTGCTGCTGGTAGCACACTGGACACTGCCACGGTACTGATTGAGAGTGATGACTTGGTGTCACTCCCCACCCACGCTGTACTGAGTGTGGCCTGTGTCCCCCCCACCCCGTGGCCGGTGATGGTACAGTCCAGCTTCCACTCCTGCTTCGGAGGCATTATGGTGTCTCCGTGTCCACTGCTGCCCTGACTCTGAGATCCAGGGGGACCCACAATCTTTGCTCATCCGAGCTGACAAGAAAACCAGCTGGTGATTGACTCTGGCCCCGAAAGCTTCTACAGTATCAGGTCTGGGGGTCCGATGCTGTGCAGCCAGGGGTCCTGTCATCCTGGAGTAAGACCTGGGTATATCATGGCTCCCAGGGACCCTCCTATCCCAGTGTAAGACCCCATTTTTTTGCAGGCTGTCCCTTTATAAACTGTAGTAGGGAGGGAGTCAGATATTCAATTTCTATCAGAAAAGGGGTGGGGGTGAAGTTGGGGGGTGTCAGGTTGCTCTCCTACCGCAGGCAGCAGAAGTCTTAGTTTTGGCCTTGATTAAGGTAGACAGGTACAAGAGGTTGACAGGTTCAAAAGGTCAACATATCAAAGGTTGACATGCATTAAGGTAGACAGGTAGAAGAGGTTGACAGGTTCGAACAGCCATCTTGACAATGGACAACACCCAAATGGTCGACGCAAGTTGTTTTTTTTACATGTTTTCCTAACCTTTGCTTGATTTACTATCCAAGTGGACTATGATTGGGAATAGTAACCTGTTATTGCGAGTGCAGCAAGCCACCTTGCCCGAAGAATGGCTAGCGAAGCGAGTCCACGAGGGTACACATATTCACTGATTGTGGTCACATGTGATGAAACATAGAAAATTACACCCCAAAAAACTTGTTTCAACAATTTATGTCAACCATTTGTACCTGTCGACCTTACCCACTGTACCTTTTACCTGGTGACGTTTTGTCCCTGTCGACCAAATGCATGTCGACCATATGCTTTGGATAACAAGGAAATTCAGGTGCATACTCTAAATACTAATTGCTGCTAATCATCTTAATTATAAAACTCTGCAATGTAACACAGTAAATTTGAGGCGTTTAGCATGATTTTGGACAAAAATATGGGCCCACCAACTGCGACCAGGTGACCTCATCTGATGGATCCCTAACACTAAGGTTCCAGCCCAGGGCATGGAACCCCATATGCTGTTGCTTTGGATAACACCTCTACATGTCCTTTTTAGCAGGTTTGATAAATATACTCCAAGATGTTGGTAAGTTGTGTATAATTTACTAATACACAAATTTAAGGGTCCACCCAGGAGATCAGCAGGCGGATCATGCGTAGAGGTACCCGCTGGCTTACTCCAAACATTGCAGAAGGGGATCGCCGGAGGTTACAGCAGCTCTGGAGCCCCGGACACCGCATCGTATTGCCGGAAAGGTGAGTATACATGAATTTCGACTTATAACAGCTATACATCGCAACGAACTGATGCAATGAATAGTGAAAAGTAACAATTCGGTTTTAATTTTATTTATTAATAGACCCCTTATTTTTGTATTGTATCATATTCTTTTCTCTGATTAGGACTTATGTGATTTAATATAAATATATTCCATTGCTGCAAGATTGCTTCAATGCATGGAATTAAAGCTTTACCTTATAAAAGTTGTGCTACAGTTACTTTAGAGATGTGCAGCGGGCACTTTTCGTGTTTTGGTTTTGGATCTGGATCCCCACTCGTGTTTTGGATCTGGATTGGTTTTGCCAAAACCACCATTTCGGGTTTTGGTTTTGGTTTAGGATCTGTATGATTTTTGAAAAAAACATAAAAACAGCTAAAATCACAGAATTTGAGGGTAATTTTGATCCTACAGTATTATTAAACTCAATAACATTAATTTTCACTCATTTCCAGTCTATTCTGAACACCTCACACCTCACAATATTGTTTTTAGGCCAAAAGGTGGCACCGAGGTTGCTGGATGACTAAGCTAAGCAACACAAGTGTGCGGCACAAACACCTGGCCCATCTAGGAGTGGCACAGCAGTGGCAGACAGGATGGCAGTTTTAAAAACTTGGCCCCAAACAGCACATCATGCAAAGAAAAAAAGAGGTGCACCGAGGTCGCTGGGTGACTAAGCTAAGCGACACAAGTGTGCGGCACAAACACCTGGCCTATCTAGGAGTGGCACTGCAGTGGCAGACAGGATGTCGGTTTTAAAAACTTGGCCCCAAACAGCACATCATGCAAAGAAAAAAAAGAGGTGCACCGAGGTCGCTAGGTGACTAAGCTAAGCGACACAAGTGTGCGGCACAAACACCTGGCCCATCTAGGAGTGGCACTGCAGTGGCAGACAGCATGGCAGTTTTAAAACTTGGCCCCAAACAGCACATCATGCAAAGAAAAAAAAGAGGTGCACCAAGGTCGCTAGGTGACTAAGCTAAGCGACAAAAGTGTGCGGCACAAACACCTGGCCCATCTAGGAGTGGCACTGCAGTGGCAGACAGGATGGCAGTTTTAAAAACTAGGCCCCAAACAGCACATCATGCAAAGAAAAAAAAGAGGTGCACCGAGGTCGCTAGGTGACTAAGCTAAGCGACACAAGTGTGCGGCACAAACACCTGGCCCATCTAGGAGTGGCACTGCAGTGGCAGACAGCATGGCAGTTTTAAAACTTGGCCCCAAACAGCACATCATGCAAAGAAAAAAAAGAGGTGCACCAAGGTCGCTAGGTGACTAAGCTAAGCGACAAAAGTGTGCGGCACAAACACCTGGCCCATCTAGGAGTGGCACTGCAGTGGCAGACAGGATGGCAGTTTTAAAAACTAGGCCCCAAAGTTCACATCATGCAAAGAAAAAAAAGAGGCAAAAGATGGAAATGTCCTTGGGCCCTCCCACCCACCCTTATGTTGTATAAACAGGACATGCACACTTTAACAAACCAATAATTTCAGCGACAGGGTTTGCCACACAACTGTGACTGAAATGACTGGTTGGTTTGGGCCCCCACCAAAAAAGAAGCAATTCATCTCTTCTTGCACAAACTGGCTCTACAGTGGCAAGATGTCATCCTCATCCCCAGATCCCCCCCCCCCCCCCCTTCAGTGTTTGCATCCTCATCCTCACAGAGAAATAATATTCAAACAAACCACATCATTTAGATGTCAGTGGACTGCTTACACTATTACCCAAAGTTTCTGAACTGGACAATGACATGATGAATGCGCTGCATGTGACGTATAAGGGAGGATGTTCCTAGTTGGTTAACGTCCTTACCTCTACTTATTATGGATTGACAAAGGCAACAGATGGCTTGACACCTGTTGTCCGTATATTTGTGGAGAAAAAATTCCACACCGAAGAGGTGGCTTTTTTGGTATTTTGCCCAAGCATGACAATGGGCTTTTTCCTGTATACCATCATGTCACAGAGCAGGAATTGCCATACGATTTGGCACATGCCTTCATAGAAAGTACATGTTGGCTTTTTCAAAGGACATTTTCATTGTCTTGAGAGCTCTACAGAAAATTGCATTCATAAAATTGTCTTTATGAATAGAGATATGCGAGGACACCCCATGTTTTGGTTTTGGCTCTAGGTCATCATCGTGTTTTGGTTTTGGCAATCCCACCCTCATGTGTTTTGGTTGTAATTTATCATCGTGTTTTGTTGTGGCAATCCACCCTCAAGTATTTGGGTTTGAAAAAAAAAAAGACAATTAAATGAATCAATAATCATTTCTTTAGAAAAAAAGATAAAAATTGATAAATACAGTTAAAATAATGTAATTTTTGCAATTCAAAACTCGAAATTCAGATTTAAAATCAAATTTTGAACAGTGGGATGATCCGAACCGGGACTCGGTTTGGATCAGATCTCCTCTGGATCCAGACCAGGTTTTGCTTTGGTTCGGATCCACAAAATCTGGGTAGATCTGGAAGATCCCTCTCCTTAAAAAAAATGTGAGTTAGTTGCAGGGGATGGAGTTCTCTTATCTGGGCCAAACTCTGAATGTGTTGCATTCCAAGGCTTGGTTAATCTGCCAGTTTTGCAGCTGTCGGAAATGGATACCTGAGATATCTGCCATGGTCCCTCCATGGTACAATCGGGGGATACTTAAAATTTGTAGGTATACCCCAAAAAGTCTGTTTACAGAGAATAACCCGCAAATATTGTTTGAAGAAAAAACCTCCATAACCCTTGCATGATCTTTATGTACTGTACAACAAATTATTTGGATGATGAAACAGCAGGAGTAGGTGACACTGGCCACTAGGGGGAGCATTACAATATGCTGTGGCACATGTCCATGAGATAATCAGGGTCATAAAAAATGTTTTTATAAAATAAATATATATATATATATATATATATGTATATATATATTCCCCCCCCCCCCCCCAAAAAAAAAATCTTATGGTCTAATTTTTCATGTACATTTTAGGTAATACAAAAGAATACACTATCAATTTGAATGTTACAGAGTGTGAGATGATGATATACAATACATGGTAGTGTATGGGGTGGTTTTCATTTTTAACTGATGTAGTACATTACACAAATATGTTTAATTATATTAATGAAAGACTGTGTCTGACAGCTCCCAGCTCTGCTTCTGCAGAACAATGCAGCAAGGTCAGCTGGGCAGCTGAGATCATTCAACAAGTTGCAGAGTTTAGCTCCTTCTGTGCTGTTCTGTGACAGTTGTAATCTAGGATTAACCCGGCCTCCATTCATTGAGCTGCAATATAATGTGATAACATGGTAAAGTGTTAAAATTCATCAAACAATCCAGATTGGCAAGAGAAAGGGACAATTGGTTTTATGTACGTACATTGATTAAAATGGTGGAAGGTGTTTTAAAGGGTTTGATTAATTTTGCCATCATTAACTACAGTATGTTGACATGGTCATAATGCCATCATGCAGCACATTGGCATTGACAGTGTTGACATTCACCATGATTTGTATGTCAGCAAAACAGTGTTCCCGGCCCAGCAGCTCCGGTGGTGTCTTCTGGGTCCAGCAGAGAGCTAATCATGATTTCTGGCTGTCAGTATTGGCAGTAAGCAATGGTAACCCCTACCCCTAATCCTAACCATCCCCTTCCTGAGCATATTCAACCCCCTTTTGTCTAACCATAACTAGTGATGTGCACCGGACATTTTTCGGGTTTTGTGTTTTGGTTTTGGATTCGGTTCTGCGGCCGTGTTTTGGATTCGGACGCGTTTTGGCAAAACCTCCCTGAAAATTTTTTGTCGGATTAGGGTGTTTTTTTACAAAAAACCCTCAAAAACAGCTTAAATCATAGAATTTGGGAGTCATTTTGATGCCATAGTATTATTAACCTCAATAACCATAATTTCCACTAATTTCCAGTCTATTCTGAACACCTCACACCTCACAATATTATTTTTAGTCCTAAAATTTGCACCAAGGTCGCTGTGTGACTAAGCTAAGCGACCCAAGTGGCCGACACAAACACCTGGCCCATCTAGGAGTGGCACTGCAGTGTCAGACAGGATGGCAGATTTAAAAAATAGTCCCCAAACAGCACATGATGCAAAGAAAAAAAGAGTTGCACCAAGGTCGCTGGATGGCTAAGCTAAGCGACCCAAGTGGCTGACAGAAACACCTGGCCCATTTAGGAGCAGCACTGCAGTGTCAGACAGGATGGCAGATTTAAAAAATAGTCCCCAAACAGCACATGATGCAAAGAAAAAAAGATGTGCACCAAGGTCACTGGATGTCTAAGCTAAGCGACCCAAGTGGCCGACACAAACACCTGGCCCATCTAGGAGTGGCACTGCAGTGTCAGACAGGATGACAGATTTAAAAAAATAGTCCCCAAACAGCACATGATGCAAAGAAAAAAAGAGGTGCACCAAGGTCGCTGGGTGGCTAAGCTAAGCGACCCAAGTGGCCAACACAAACACCTGGCCCATCTAGGAGTGGCACTGCAGTGTCAGACAGGATGGCAGATTTAAAAAAATAGACCCCAAACAGTACATGATGCAAAGAAAAAAGAGGTGCACCAAAGTCGCTGGATGGCTAAGCTAAGCGACCCAAGTGGTCGACACAAACATCTGGCCCATCTAGGAGTGGCACTGCAGTGGCAGACAGGATGGCAGATTTTTTGGCAGATTTAAAAAATAGTCCCCAAATTGCACATGATGCAAAGAAAAAAAGAGGTGCACCAAGGTCGCTGGATGGCTAAGCTAAGCGACCCAAGTGGCCGACACAAACACCTGGCCCATCTAGGAGTGGCATTGCAGTTTTCTAGCGAGAGGATGAGTGCGTCCATCCTCATGTGAATCTGAACCACTAGCCATGAACATAGGCCAGGGCCTCAGCCGTTCCTTGCCACTCCGTGTCATAAATGGCATATTGGCAAGTTTACGCTTCTCATCAGACGCTTTTAATTTTGATTTTTGGGTCATTTTACTGAACTTTTGTTTTTTGGATTTTACATGCTCTCTACTATGACATTGGGCATCGGCCTTGGCAAACGACGTTGATGGCATTTCATCGTCTCGGCCATGACTAGTGGCAGCAGCTTCAGCAAGAGGTGGAAGTGTATCTTGATCTTTCCCTATTTTACCCTCCATATTTTTGTTCTCCATTTTTTAATGTGTGGAATTATATGCCAGTAATATATCAATAGCAATGGCCTACTACTATATATACTGCGCACAAAAACTTAAATGCACCACAGGTATAGATGGATAGTATACTTGACGACACAGAGGTAGGTAGAGCAGTGGCCTACTCTACCGTACTGCTATATATTATATACTGGTGGTCAGCAAAATTATGCACTGTACTCATACTATATATACTGCGCACAACTTAAATGCACCACAGGTATGGATGGATAGTATACTTGACGACACAGAGGTAGGTAGAGCAGTGGCCTACTGTACCGTACTGCTATATATTATATACTGGTGGTCAGCAAAATTATGCACTGTCCTGCTACTATATATATACTGCGCACAACTTAAATGCACCACAGGTATGGAAGGATAGTATACTTGACGACACAGAGGTAGGTAGAGCAGTGGCCTACTGTACCGTACTGCTATATATTATATACTGGTGGTCAGCAAAATTATGCACTGTCCTACTACTATATATATATACTGCGCACAACTTAAATGCACCACAGGTATGGATGCATAGTATACTTGACGACACAGAGGTAGGTATAGCAGTGGCCTACTGTACCGTACTGCTATATATTATATACTGGTGGTCAGCAAAATTATGCACTGTACTCCTACTATATATATACTGCCCACAACTTAAATGCACCACAGGTATGGATGGATAGTATACTTGACGACACAGAGGTAGGTAGAGCAGTGGCCTACTGTACCGTACTGCTATATATTATATACTGGTGGTCAGCAAAATTATGCACTGTCCTACTACTATATATATACTGCGCACAAAAACTTAAATGCACCACAGGTATGGATGGATAGTATACTTGACGACACAGAGGTAGGTAGAGCAGTGGCCTACTGTACCGTACTGCTATATATTATATACTGGTGGTCAGCAAAATTATGCACTGTCCTACTACTATATATATACTGCGCACAACTTAAATGCACCACAGGTATGAATGGATAGTATACTTGACGACACAGAGGTAGGTAGAGCAGTGGCCTACTGTACCGTACTGCTATAAATTATATACAGGTGGTCAGCAAAATTATGCACTGTCCTACTACTATATATATACTGCGCACAACTTAAATGCACCACAGGTATGGATGGATAGTATACTTGACGACACAGAGGTAGGTAGAGCAGTGGCCTACTGTACCGTACTGCTATATATTATATACTGGTGGTCAGCAAAATTATGCACTGTACTCCTACAATATATATACTGCGCACAACTTAAATGCACCACAGGTATGGATGGATAGTATAGTTGACGACACAGAGGTAGGTAGAGCTGTGGCCTACTGTACCGTACTGCTATATATTATATACTGGTTGTCAGCAAAATGAGGCACTGTCCTACTACTATATATATACTGTGCACAACTTAAATGCCCCACAGGTATGGATGGATAGTATACTTGACGACACAGAGGTAGGTAGAGCAGTGGCCTACTGTACCGTACTGCTATATATTATATACTGGTGGTCAGCAAAATTATGCACTGTACTCCTACTATATATATACTGCGCACAACTTAAATGCACCACAGGTATGGATGGATAGTATACTTGATGACACAGAGGTTGGTAGAGCAGTGACCTAATGTACCGTACTGCTATATATTATATACTGGTGGTCAGCAAAATTATGCACTTTACTCCTACTATATATATTGCGCACAAAAACTTACATGCACCACAGGTATGGATGGATAGTATACTTGACGACACAGAGGTAGGTAGAGCAGTGGCCTACTGTATCAGGCTGCTATATATTATATACTGGTGGTCAGCAAAATTATGCACTGTACTCCTACTATATACTACAATGCAGCACAGATATGGAGCGTATAATACTGGTGGTCACTGGTCACTGGTCAGCAAAACTCTGCACTGTACTCCTCTTATATAATACTGGTGGTCCCCAGTCCCCACAATAAAGCACACTGAGCACAGATATTTGCAGCACACTGAGCACAGATATGGAGCGTTTTTCAGGCAGAGAATGTAGATATTTGCAGCACACTGAGCACAGATATTTGCAGCACACTGAGCACAGATATTTGCAGAACACAGAGCACAGATATTTGCAGCACACTGTACAAAGAAAGAACTAAGAGGATGCAGACATGTCCTCTCGTTATCATCTCCAAAGCACGAGTGAAAATGGCGGCGACGCGCGGCTCCTTATATAGAATACGAATCTCGCGAGAATCCGACAGCGGGATGATGACGTTTGGGCGCGCTCGGTAGAGATGAGCGCCGGAAATTTTTCGGGTTTTGTGTTTTGGTTTTGGGTTCGGTTCCGCGGCCGTGTTTTGGGTTCGACCGCGTTTTGGCAAAACCTCACCGAATTTTTTTTGTCGGATTCGGGTGTGTTTTGGATTCGGGTGTTTTTTTCCAAAAAACCTAAAAAACAGCTTAAATCATAGAATTTGGCGGTAATTTTGATCCCAAAGTATTATTAACCTCAAAAACCATAATTTCCACTCATTTTCAGTCTATTCTGAATACCTCACACCTCACAATATTATTTTTAGTCCTAAAATTTGCACCGAGGTCGCTGTGTGAGTAAGATAAGCGACCCTAGTGGCCGACACAAACACCGGGCCCATCTAGGAGTGGCACTGCAGTGTCACGCAGGATGGCCTTTCCAAAAAACCCTCCCCAAACAGCACATGACGCAAAGAAAAAAAGAGGCGCAATGAGGTAGCTGTGTGAGTAAGATTAGCGACCCTAGTGGCCGACACAAACACCGGGCCCATCTAGGAGTGGCACTGCAGTGTCACGCAGGATGTCCCTTCCAAAAAACCCTCCCCAAACAGCACATGACGCAAAGAAAAAAAGAGGCGCAATGAGGTAGCTGTGTGAGTAAGATAAGCGACCCTAGTGGCCGACACAAACACCGGGCCCATCTAGGAGTGGCACTGCAGTGTCACGCAGGATGTCCCTTCCAAAAAACCCTCCCCAAACAGCACATGACGCAAAGAAAAAAAGAGGCGCAATGAGGTAGCTGACTGTGTGAGTAAGATAAGCGACCCTAGTGGCCGACACAAACACCGGGCCCATCTAGGAGTGGCACTGCAGTGTCACGCAGGATGTCCCTTCCAAAAAACCCTCCCCAAACAGCACATGACGCAAAGAAAAAGAAAAGAAAAAAGAGGTGCAAGATGGAATTGTCCTTGGGCCCTCCCACCCACCCTTATGTTGTATAAACAGGACATGCACACTTTAACCAACCCATCATTTCAGTGACAGGGTCTGCCACACGACTGTGACTGATATGACGGGTTGGTTTGGACCCCCACCAAAAAAGAAGCAATTAATCTCTCCTTGCACAAACTGGCTCTACAGAGGCAAGATGTCCACCTCATCATCATCCTCCGATATATCACCGTGTACATCCCCCTCCTCACAGATTATCAATTCGTCCCCACTGGAATCCACCATCTCAGCTCCCTGTGTACTTTGTGGAGGCAATTGCTGCTGGTCAATGTCTCCACGGAGGAATTGATTATAATTCATTTTAATGAACATCATCTTCTCCACATTTTCTGGATGTAACCTCGTACGCCGATTGCTGACAAGGTGAGCGGCGGCACTAAACACTCTTTCGGAGTACACACTTGTGGGAGGGCAACTTAGGTAGAATAAAGCCAGTTTGTGCAAGCGCCTCCAAATTGCCTCTTTTTCCTGCCAGTATAAGTACGGACTGTGTGACGTGCCTACTTGGATGCGGTCACTCATATAATCCTCCACCATTCTTTCAATGGTGAGAGAATCATATGCAGTGACAGTAGACGACATGTCCGTAATCGTTGTCAGGTCCTTCAGTCCGGACCAGATGTCAGCATCAGCAGTCGCTCCAGACTGCCCTGCATCACCGCCAGCGGGTGGGCTCGGAATTCTGAGCCTTTTCCTCGCACCCCCAGTTGCGGGAGAATGTGAAGGAGGAGATGTTGTTGACAGGTCGCGTTCCGCTTGACTTGACAATTTACTCACCGGCAGGTGTTTGAACCCCAGCAGACTTGTGTCTGCCGGAAAGAGAGATCCAAGGTAGGCTTTAAATCTAGGATCGAGCACGGTGGCCAAAATGTAGTGCTCTGATTTCAACAGATTGACCACCCGTGAATCCTTGTTAAGCGAATTAAGGGCTCCATCCACAAGTCCCACATGCCTAGCGGAATCGCTCCGTGTTAGCTCCTCCTTCAATGTCTCCAGCTTCTTCTGCAAAAGCCTGATGAGGGGAATGACCTGACTCAGGCTGGCAGTGTCTGAACTGACTTCATGTGTGGCAAGTTCAAAGGGCATCAGAACCTTGCACAACGTTGAAATCATTCTCCACTGCGCTTGAGACAGGTGCATCCCACCTCCTATATCGTGCTCAATTGTATAGGCTTGAATGGCCTTTTGCTGCTCCTCCAACCTCTGAAGCATATACAGGGTTGAATTCCACCTCGTTACCACTTCTTGCTTCAGATGATGGCAGGGCAGGTTCAGTAGTTTTTGGTGGTGCTCCAGTTTTCTGTACGTGGTGCCTGTACGCCGAAAGTGTCCCGCAATTCTTCTGGCCACCGACAGCATCTCTTGCACGCCCCTGTCGTTTTTTAAAAAATTCTGCACCACCAAATTCAAGGTATGTGCAAAACATGGGACGTGCTGGAATTGGCCCAGATTTAATGCACACACAATATTGCTGGCGTTGTCCGATGCCACAAATCCACAGGAGAGTCCAATTGGGGTAAGCCATTCCGCGATGATCTTCCTCAGTTGCCGTAAGAGGTTTTCAGCTGTGTGCGTATTCTGGAAACCGGTGATACAAAGCGTAGCCTGCCTAGGAAAGAGTTGGCGTTTGCGAGATGCTGCTACTGGTGCCGCCGCTGCTGTTCTTGCGGCGGGAGTCCATACATCTACCCAGTGGGCTGTCACAGTCATATAGTCCTGACCCTGCCCTGCTCCACTTGTCCACATGTCCGTGGTTAAGTGGACATTGGGTACAGCTGCATTTTTTAGGACACTGGTGACTCTTTTTCTGAGGTCTGTGTACATTTTCGGTATCGCCTGCCTAGAGAAATGGAACCTAGATGGTATTTGGTACCGGGGACACAGTACCTCCAACAAGTCTCTAGTTGGCTCTGCAGTAATGATGGATACCGGAACCACGTTTCTCACCACCCAGGATGTCAAGGCCTCAGTTATCCGCTTTGCAGTAGGATGACTGCTGTGATATTTCATCTTCCTCGCAAAGGACTGTTGGACAGTCAATTGCTTGGTGGAAGTAGTAAAAGTGGTCTTACGACTTCCCCTCTGGGATGACCATCGACTCCCAGCAGCAACAACAGCAGCGCCAGCAGCAGTAGGCGTTACACGCAAGGATGCATCGGAGGAATCCCAGGCAGGAGAGGACTCGTCAGAATTGCCAGTGACATGGCCTGCAGGACTATTGGCATTCCTGGGGAAGGAGGAAATTGACACTGAGGGAGTTGGTGGGGTGGTTTGCGTGAGCTTGGTTACAAGAGGAAGGGATTTACTGGTCAGTGGACTGCTTCCGCTGTCGGCCCAAGTTTTTGAACTTGTCACTGACTTATTATGAATGCGCTGCAGGTGACGTATAAGGGAGGATGTTCCGAGGTGGTTAACGTCCTTACCCCTACTTATTACAGCTTGACAAAGGGAACACACGGCTTGACACCTGTTGTCCGCATTTCTGGTGAAATACTTCCACACCGAAGAGCTGATTTTTTTGGTATTTTCACCAGGCATGTCAACGGCCATATTCCTACCACGGACAACAGGTGTCTCCCCGGGTGCCTGACTTAAACAAACCTCCTCACCATCAGAATCCTCCTGGTCAATTTCCTCCCCAGCGCCAGCAACACCCATATCCTCCTCATCCTGGTGTACTTCAACACTGACATCTTCAATCTGACTATCAGGAACTGGACTGCGGGTGCTCCTTCCATCACTTGCAGGGGGCGTGCAAATGGTGGAAGGCGCATGCTCTTCACGTCCAGTGTTGGGAAGGTCAGGCATCGCAACCGACACAATTGGAGTCGGACTCTCCTTGTGGATTTGGGATTTCGAAGAACGCACAGTTCTTTGCGGTGCTACTGCTTTTGCCAGCTTTAGTCTTTTCATTTTTCTAGCGAGAGGCTGAGTGCTTCCATCCTCATGTGAAGCTGAACCACTAGCCATGAACATAGGCCAGGGCCTCAGCCGTTCCTTGCCACTCCGTGTGGTAAATGGCATATTGGCAAGTTTACGCTTCTCCTCCGACAATTTTATTTTAGGTTTTGGAGTCCTTTTTTTACTGATATTTGGTGTTTTGGATTTGACATGCTCTGTACTATGACATTGGGCATCGGCCTTGGCAGACGACGTTGCTGGAATTTCATCGTCTCGGCCATGACTTGTGGCAGCAGCTTCAGCACGAGGTGGAAGTGGATCTTGATCTTTCCCTAATTTTGGAACCTCAACATTTTTGTTCTCCATATTTTAATAGGCACAACTAAAAGGCACCTCAGGTAAACAATGGAGATGGATGGATTGGATACTAGTATACAATTATGGACGGACTGCCGAGTGCCGACACAGAGGTAGCCACAGCCGTGAACTACCGCACTGTATTGTGTCTGCTGCTAATATAGACTGGTTGATAAAGAGATAGTATACTCGTAACTAGTATGTATGTATAAAGAAAGAAAAAAAAACCACGGTTAGGTGGTATATACAATTATGGACGGGCTGCCGAGTGCCGACACAGAGGTAGCCACAGCCGTGAACTACCGCACTGTACTGTGTCTGCTGCTAATATATAGACTGGTTGATAAAGAGATAGTATGCTCGTAACTAGTATGTATGTATAAAGAAAGAAAAAAAACCACGGTTAGGTGGTATATACAATTATGGACGGGCTGCCGAGTGCCGACACAGAGGTAGCCACAGCCGTGAACTACCGCACTGTACTGTGTCTGCTGCTAATATATAGACTGGTTGATAAAGAGATAGTATACTCGTAACTAGTATGTATGTATAAAGAAAGAAAAAAAAACCACGGTTAGGTGGTATATACAATTATGGACGGGCTGCCGAGTGCCGACACAGAGGTAGCCACAGCCGTGAACTACCGCACTGTACTGTGTCTGCTGCTAATATATAGACTGGTTGATAAAGAGATAGTATACTCGTAACTAGTATGTATGTATAAAGAAAGAAAAAAAAACCACGGTTAGGTGGTATATACAATTATGGACGGGCTGCCGAGTGCCGACACAGAGGTAGCCACAGCCGTGAACTACCGCACTGTACTGTGTCTGCTGCTAATATAGACTGGTTGATAAAGAGATAGTATACTCGTAACTAGTATGTATGTATAAAGAAAGAAAAAAAAAACACGGTTAGGTGGTATATACAATTATGGACGGGCTGCCGAGTGCCGACACAGAGGTAGCCACAGCCGTGAACTACCGCACTGTACTGTGTCTGCTGCTAATATAGACTGGTTGATAAAGAGATAGTATACTCGTAACTAGTATGTATGTATAAAGAAAGAAAAAAAAACCACGGTTAGGTGGTATATACAATTATGGACGGGCTGCCGAGTGCCGACACAGAGGTAGCCACAGCCGTGAACTACCGCACTGTACTGTGTCTGCTGCTAATATATAGACTGGTTGATAAAGAGATAGTATACTCGTAACTAGTATGTATGTATAAAGAAAGAAAAAAAAAACACGGTTAGGTGGTATATACAATTATGGACGGGCTGCCGAGTGCCGACACAGAGGTAGCCACAGCCGTGAACTACCGCACTGTACTGTGTCTGCTGCTAATATATAGACTGGTTGATAAAGAGATAGTATACTCGTAACTAGTATGTATGTATAAAGAAAGAAAAAAAAACCACGGTTAGGTGGTATATACAATTATGGACGGGCTGCCGAGTGCCGACACAGAGGTAGCCACAGCCGTGAACTACCGCACTGTACTGTGTCTGCTGCTAATATAGACTGGTTGATAAAGAGATAGTATACTCGTAACTAGTATGTATGTATAAAGAAAGAAAAAAAAACCACGGTTAGGTGGTATATACAATTATGGACGGGCTGCCGAGTGCCGACACAGAGGTAGCCACAGCCGTGAACTACCGCACTGTACTGTGTCTGCTGCTAATATAGACTGGTTGATAAAGAGATAGTATACTCGTAACTAGTATGTATGTATAAAGAAAGAAAAAAAAAACACGGTTAGGTGGTATATACAATTATGGACGGGCTGCCGAGTGCCGACACAGAGGTAGCCACAGCCGTGAACTACCGCACTGTACTGTGTCTGCTGCTAATATATAGACTGGTTGATAAAGAGATAGTATACTCGTAACTAGTATGTATGTATAAAGAAAGAAAAAAAAAACCACGGATAGGTGGTATATACAATTATGGACGGGCTGCCGAGTGCCGACACAGAGGTAGCCACAGCCGTGAACTACCGCACTGTACTGTGTCTGCTGCTAATATATAGACTGGTTGATAAAGAGATAGTATACTCGTAACTAGTATGTATGTATAAAGAAAGAAAAAAAAACCACGGTTAGGTGGTATATACAATTATGGACGGGCTGCCGAGTGCCGACACAGAGGTAGCCACAGCTGTGAACTACCGCACTGTACTGTGTCTGCTGCTAATATAGACTGGTTGATAAAGAGATAGTATACTCGTAACTAGTATGTATGTATAAAGAAAGAAAAAAAAACCACGGTTAGGTGGTATATACAATTATGGACGGGCTGCCGAGTGCCGACACAGAGGTAGCCACAGCCGTGAACTACCGCACTGTACTGTGTCTGCTGCTAATATAGACTGGTTGATAAAGAGATAGTATACTCGTAACTAGTATGTATGTATAAAGAAAGAAAAAAAAACCACGGTTAGGTGGTATATACAATTATGGACGGGCTGCCGAGTGCCGACACAGAGGTAGCCACAGCCGTGAACTACCGCACTGTAGTGTGTCTGCTGCTATTATAGACTGGTTGATAAAGAGATAGTATACTCGTAACTAGTATGACTATAAAGAAAGAAAAAAAAACCACGGTTAGGTGGTATATACAATTAAGGACGGGCTGCCGAGTGCCGACACAGAGGTAGCCACAGCCGTGAACTACCGCACTGTACTGTGTCTGCTGCTAATATAGACTGGTTGATAAAGAGATAGTATACTACTAATATTATATATACTGGTGGTCAGGTCACTGGTCACTAGTCACACTGGCAGTGGCACTCCTGCAGCAAAAGTGTGCACTGTTTAATTTTAATATAATATTATGTACTCCTGGCTCCTGCTATAACCTATAACTGGCACTGCAGTGCTCCCCAGTCTCCCCCACAATTATAAGCTGTGTGAGCTGAGCACAGTCAGATATATTTATACATTGATGCAGCACACTGGGCTGAGCAGTGCACACAGATATGGTATGTGACTGAGTCACTGTGTGTATCGTTTTTTTCAGGCAGAGAACGGATATATTAAATAAAACAAACAACTGCACTGTCTGGTGGTCACTGTGGTCGTCAGTCACTAAACTCTGCACTCTCTTCTACAGTATCACAGCCTCAGGTCAATCTCTCTCTCTCTCTCTCAACCCTAATCTAAATGGAGAGGACGCCAGCCACGTCCTCTCCCTATCAATCTCAATGCACGTGTGAAAATGGCGGCGACGCGCGGCTCCTTATATAGAATCCGAGTCTCGCGAGAATCCGACAGCGTCATGATGACGTTCGGGCGCGCTCGGGTTAACCGAGCAAGGCGGGAGGATCCGAGTCTGCTCGGACCCGTGAAAAAAACATGAAGTTCGTGCGGGTTCGGATTCAGAGAAACCGAACCCGCTCATCTCTACCGCTCGGGTTAACCGAGCAAGGCGGGAAGATTCTAATCTGCCTCTGAACCGTGTAAAATGGGTGAAGTTCGGGGGGGTTCGGATTCCGAGGAACCGAACCAGCTCATCTTTAACCCTAACCCACCCATCCTGTAGCCTAACCCTAACCCTCCACTTACTGAAGTGCCTAATACTAACCCTTACCTTCTACAGCCTAATCCTAACCCCCCTAGTACCTAACCTACCTATCCCGTAGCTTAACCCTAACGCTAGCCCCTCATGTAGTGCCTAATCCTAAATTTCTTCTTCTACAGCCTAACTCTAACCCTCCCCCTAGTGCCTAACCCTAACCACCCATCCTGTAGCCTAACCCTAACCCTAAACCTACTGTAGTGCCTAATACTAATCCTTCCCTTCTACAGCCTAACCCTAACCCCCCTAGTGCCTAACCCTAACCTACCTATCCTGTAGCCTAACCCTAACCATCCACCTACTGTAGTGCCTAATCCTAACCCTCCACTCCCACATCCTAACCCTAACCCCCTAATTGCCTAACCCTAAACCACCAATCCCGTAGCCTAACCCTAACCCTCCACCTACTGTAGTGCTTAATACTAACTCTCCCCTCCTACAACCTAACCCTAACCCTCCCAGTGACTAACCCTAACCCACCCACCCCCTAGCCTTACCCTAACCCACCACATATTGTAGTGCCTAATACTAATCCTCCCCTCCTACAACCTAACCCACCCAGTGCCTAACCCTAATACTAACCAACCACCCCATAGCCTAATCGGTACCCTCCACCTGGTGCCTAATCCTAAACCTCCAATCTTGCAGTTTAACCATCTGCTCCATGCAGAATGATGACCTTTCTCATATCGATATTGTGAGCATTTCAACATTCTGCAGATGTCTATATGTTCTATAAGTGCAATCTATAAATTTTTGTTGAACATCAGTGTACATGCATGGGAACAGGAGTAGAATCAAACCTTTAAAATTTGTAGGGTGTGTAGACAGTGTTGCAAATATAAGCACGCATCCTGGCATGAACATTTTATTTTTATTCTAACATTAGTGCAGACACGCCTGCAATTGTTAAGATAAAGTAATTAAATTAGCTTTACATTGATCAGGCCATAATGATTCCAGGGCATGTTCAATGTTTTCTCCTTATTTCATAGTTGTGACTGTTTTATACAGTACTTATGTATATTTTATTATAATAGTGGTGCGCAATAAGTACAACCCTTATGGATTGATGTACAGTAATCCTGTCTCTTCGGCCCTCTATAATGAGAGAAGTGGGGACAAGGAACACATTAACGACTTTACTGGCTTACAGTATATTTTTCCAAAAACTGCTCAGAAATTGTCAGCACTTTGTATGATTACATTAGGTTAAGGATATCTATTTAAAGCTTATCCCACACTATTTTCTATCAAAAAATATATATTTTTAATACTTTTAAAAATATCAATATTGTGAACATCAGCAACTGGTACTGTTTATCAGTCTATCGTTGAACGGACCATCACAATTATCGCAACTTTACATTTTCCCAGTGGCTGCTCCTCTCTGCAGGTGTACCCAGGGAAGGTAAGGGCGACTTCTTTTACATTTCCTTGGCAGCTGCTAATCTATTCAGCCACGGGGTGGGGGATGCCACTGTGCTGCCCAATCAGCAGTGATCAGAAGCACGGCAGGCACTGGGGGTGGGAATAAGGAAGCAGAGGGGCCGGGAGGTCCCTATAAGAATGTCAGCTGCTGGGAGATTATCTTCCAGACCCTACTTGTTTCATAGATATTTGGACTTCATCAGGGGAGTGACATGGCAGTCCATTCTATCTGTATAAATACCCTAACTAATTAGTATTGCCATCAGTGTGATCCCAAACTTCCAGGTTATTTATTAACCATGTGCCAAGCTGGTCATTAGAGAAAAAAGTGTTCATACAGTATATTTAATCTATTTTCAGTCTCATCCTACACTGCTCAAAAAAATAAAGGGAACACTAAAATAACACATCCTAGATCTGAATGAATTAAATATTCTTATTAAATACTTTGTTCTTTACATAGTTGAATGTGCTGACAACAAAATCACACAAAAATTATCAATGGAAATCCAAGTTATTAACCCATGGAGGTCTGGATTTGGAGTCACCCTCAAAATTAAAGTGGAAAAACACACTACAGGCTGATCCAACTTTGATGTAATGTCCTTAAAACAAGTAAAAATAAGGTTCAGTAGTGTGTGTGCCCTCCACGTGCCTGTATGACCTCCCTACAATGCCTGGGCATGCTCCTGATGAGGTGGCGGATGGTCTCCTGAGGGATCTCCTCCCAGACCTGGACTAAAGCATCCGCCAACTCCTGGACAGTCTGTAGTGCAACGTGGCGTTAGTGGATGGAGCGAGACATGATGTCCCAGATGTGCTCAATTGGATTCAGGTCTGGGGAACGGGCGGGCCAGTTCATAGCATCAATGCCTTCGTCTTGCAGGAACTGCTGACACACTCCAGCCACATGAGGTCTAGCATTGTCTTGCATTAGGAGGAACCCAGGGCCAACCGCACCAGCATATGGTCTCACAAGGGGTCTGAGGATCTCATCTCGGTACCTAATGGCAGTCAGGCTACCTCTGGCGAGCACATGGAGGGCTGTGCGGCCCCTCAAAGAAATGCCACCCACACCATTACTGACCCACTGCCAAACCGGTCATACTGGATGATGTTGCAGGCAGCAGAACATTCTCCTTGGCGTCTCCAGACTCTGTCACGTCTGTCACATGTGCTCAGTGAGAACCTGCTTTCATCTGTGAAGAGCACAGGGCACCAGTGGCGAATTTGCAAATCTTGGTGTTCTCTGGCTGTAAGCACAACCCCCACCTGTGGACGTCGGGCCCTCATACCACCCTCATGGAGTCTGTTTCTGATCATTTGAGTAGACACATGCACATTTGTGGCTTGCTAGAGGTCATTTTGCAGGGCTCTGGCAATGCTCCTCCTGTTCCTCCTTGCACAAAGGTGAAGGTAGCGGTCCTGCTGCTGGCTTGTTGCCCTCCTACGGCCTCCTCCACGTCTCCTGATGTACTGGCCTGTCTCCTGGTAGCGCCTCCATGCTCTGGACACTATGCTGACAGACACAGCAAACCTTCTTGCCACAGCTCGCATTGATGTGCCATCCTGGATGAGCTGCACTACCTGAGCCACTTGTGTGGGTTGTATGGAGGTCATACAGGCACGTGGAGGCCACACACACTACTGAGCCTCATTTTGACTTGTTTTAAGGACATTACATCAAAGTTGGATCAGCCTGTAGTGTGTTTTTCCACTTTAATTTTGAGGGTGACTCTAAATCCAGACCTCCATGGGTTAATAAATTTGATTTCCATTGATCATTTTTGTGTGATTTTGTTGTCAGCACATTCAACTATGTAAAGAACAAAGTATTTAATAAGAATATTTCATTCATTCAGATCTAGGATGTGTTATTTTAGTGTTCCTTTTATTTTTTTGAGCAGTGTATATTCGGAGATGGTAGGTTTTTATAAAGCTTTTTACAGCAAATACAGTTAAGCAAATAGTATACAAATCTCATATTCTCTTTGGGTATTGTGTTCCGGATGAGTATCCCTACTAAGTAGATAAGTTTTTTGGACAGCATCTGTAATGTTGATTTGCAGATATTACTCTTTCCTAAATCTATCCCCTGAAATAGTAATTTGTTTTTACACAGAATATCCATACTGCAGTTTATTTTGATCCTATAAGACTGGGATATTGTTCTTCCATTTGGTTACATGACCACTTAATTACTGTAGGTACAGTAGCTATTAGTACTGTATCTACCATCTCATTTTTGTTCTTGGTGGTTACTTTGCCTTCCTCATCTGATAGGACCAAACCTAAAAATTCACATGAGACTAATTAGATGAAACTAAACTATGATTATAGATCATTTTGCTTAATTTATACCATAAGATCATTAAAGAAACTAACATCTTAAAACCAGATTTAAATTGTTATATCTATACACCTGTCATAGTCTATTTTTTAAAAGGGATTTCTTTCGTATATATATATATATATATATATATATATATATAAAAGAAAATAATTCTATAGGGAGCTTAACCACCACAAATATTTAAAACATACGATAAAACAATTATCATTTATTGAAAGAAACAATCTGTTATAATATTGTCATAACAACTTCCATAACATGAATAGATATGTCATACATGTTAATTGAATAATACATTAATTTGCAATAATCTGTTATATACTCATATGAGGATGTCTGTTGTTAGGTGAAGTGTTATATTCTTCAACCCGAATTCACCCTTGTAAATTAATACCTAACCCTGGCACACCAAATGCACCAGATATCTGCAAAAATGCTCACGTACTGCTGAGCGACACTGGAGGAAATCACGCTCTAAGACAGACATCCTCCATTTCAAACTTATGCTCTCATCCTTCAGTGCTGCCCTTTCTCTTGATAAACAGTCATACTTCAAGAACCTCATCTCCTCCCAGTCTTCCAAGCCCCGGCGCATCTTTTCCACTCTCAACTCACTCCTCTGCCCACCTCCACCTCATCTCCCTTCCTCACTCTCTGCTCTCGACATTGCCACTTGCTTCACTTCCAAAATTTACTCCATACGTCAGGATATCACATCACACCAGACCATTAGCAACCAGCCTCTTCCCATCCATTACCACCCCTCCCCATCCCTCTCACCAACTCCAACATCTTTCTCCCATGCATCTGGTGAGGAAGTCATGGCACTCATTCGTTCCTGTCCCCTCACCACCTCCCCACTTGGCCCTATCCCCTCCTGCCTCCTCCGCTACCTCTCTCCTTCTGCCTGTTCCCATCTTTCCCACCTTCTCAATCTCTCCCTCTCATCAGGCACTGTCCCCTCTGCCTTCAAGCATGCACTCATCTCTCCTATTCTTAAAAAATCTACCCTTGATCCAAACACTCTCTCCATCTACCGACCCATCTCTCTCCTCCCTTTTGCCTCCAAACTCCTTGAGCGTATTGTCTACAACCGTCTTACTTCCTTTCTTTCCTCACACTCATTGCTTGACCCATACCAGTCTGGCTTCTGTCCTCTCCAATCCACTGAAACTGCCCTAACAAAAGTATGCAATGACCTCCATGCTGCTAAATCTAAGGGCCACTAATCTCTACTTTTTTTTTAAATCTCTCTGCTGCTTTTGGCACTGTGGACAACCCTCTCCTACTTCAAATTCTTCACTCCATTGGTCTGCATGATACTGCCCTCTCTTGGCTGTCTTCCTACCTCTCTGACCATTCATTCTCTGTCTCCTCTCATGACTCCACCTCCCCGTTACTTCAACTAACTGTAGGTGTACCCTAAGGTTCTGACCTTGGTCCTCTTCATTTCTCTCTCTATACGTCCTCACTAGGTAAGCTCATTAGTTCTTTTGGTTCCCAATATCATCTCTATGCTGATGACACTCAAATATATCTTTCCTCTCCAGACCTCTCACCTGCTCTCCTCACTCGTATCTCCAACTGTCTCTCTGCTATCTCTGTTTGGATGTCCCAGCGCTTTCTTAAACTTATAAAGTAAGAAGGAATAACCGCGCTAATAATACATATATAAACAGTTTAATAAAGGATTAAATATGGGATTTATGCATACAATTTCTAAAAAACCAACCACTGGTGGAAATAATCAAAAAAATTGAGACATAACTTGTGCTATCTGCAGAATTGCTACGACTGTGTCCCTTTAGTTTGTAATGGACAGTTCTCAATAATGTGCTGGCTTGTCTAGAGGCATCCAGTAGTAAATGCAATTACCAGCTGTGGTCCAAAGCGTCGGGTCCCATGGCAGTGGTTCCTTAGTGGCGACAGGACTCCATGCACTATTGGTGATTTCCCCAGTCCACAATTGGTGATTGGATATAGCCTCTGAAGTAGCCATATGTGGCAATGTCCAGTATCCAAGTAGCTCCTTCAAGATAAGATAAGGGTGTCACTGGTCTGAGGTAGTCTCAAGAGTAACCTCTGACGCGTTTCGCTGCTCCAGGCAGCTTTGACAAAGGATACTGGACATTGCCACATACGGCTACTTCAGAGGCTATAGGAACCACTGCCACTGGACCCGACGCTTTGTATGCATAAATCCCATATTTAATCCTTTATTAATTATTTATATATGTATTATTAGTGCTGTTATTCCTTTTTACTTTTTAACTTTATACAGGGAGACTGACTATCTCCAATCATACAGCAGCTGGTGAAACACTCATTTTTAGCGCCAGATAATATATACTTGGTACAGTATATATACTTTTTTTCTTTCTTAAACTTAACATGTCTAAGACCGAGCTGATCATCTTCCGTCACTCCCGCATAACTTAACCTCCTACAATCTCATTATATATTGATGGCACTACTATCTCTTCTAGCCCCCAAGTGCGCTGTCTTGGAGTAATCCTTGACTCCTACCTCTCCTTCAAACCACACATTCAGCACCTCTCACAAACCTGCCTTTTTCATCTAAAAAATATTTCCAGGATCAGACCCTTTCTGACCCAGGATGCTACTAAGACTCTTATCCACTCACTGGTCATCTCCAGACTGGACTACTGTAATCTCCTCCTGACTGGCATTCCTGACAAATACCTCTCTCCACTCCAATCTATCCTCAATGCTGCTGCCCGGCTCATTTTCCTCACCAAATGCACTACGTCCACCTCTCCTCTCTTACAAGACCTTCACTGGCTCCCCGTCCCTTTCAGAATCCATTTCAAGCTTCTTACACTCACTTACAAAGCCCTCACCCACTCCTCTCCAATCTATATCTCTGACCTTATCTCCCTTTACACTCCCACCCACCCTCTTCGCTCTGCTAATGCATGCCGACTCTCCTGCCTACTGATTACTTCCTCCCACTCTAGAGAAATGCTGCTACATTTCTCTGGAATTCCCTACCTCTCCCCCTCAGAATCTCCACCTCTCTACAAAACTTCAAATGGGCTCTCAAGACCCACTTCTTCACCGAACCCAGCCAAATCTCATCATAACCCTCTGTTCCGCGCTTTCTGTGTACCCCGTCTGTGTCACCACTGTCTGTCTACCCCTCCCCTTTAGAATGTAAGCTGTCACGAGCTGGGCCCTCTTCCCTCATGTGCTTATCCTTTTTCTTACTTTAATAATCTTCAACTGCACCAAATCCAGCAGTCTTCTGCCACCTGATACTTATTCCAGTGTCATCTGCTGATGCTATGTTTATTTACCCTGTACTTGTCCTATATTGTCATCAACTGTAGGTTATTGTTTTCCTGTTTTAATTATTTGTTTATGTACTCTAACTGGGCGCTGCGGAACCCTTGTTGCACCATATAAATAAAGGATAATAATAATAATAATAATAATAATAATAAGATGAGTTAATTAGCACCTCAGTCAATTTCATTTAACCATTTGGGCTCAAGCATTGATATACATAAAACCTGGGCTGTAATGGAAGAGTTTGAGAACCTCTGCTTTAATACATTTGTATAACTTGTAGCAAAATCTCTGCCCATGGCTGTGCCACAAGTTTGTACATAAAAATGATTTCTCACACTGCACTGAGAGATTTCAGATCCTGTGATAGTCCTTTCTAGTCAGTCACAGCTTCACCAGAGATGCCCAATCTAACCATGCTCTGATTCTCACCCATAAGGGAGTTTGGACTCCACTGCTTTACCACACAGGTCACAGCTCTTTAGTTTGACACTAGGTCATACTGGTAGAAAGTTGGTGAGTATAGCAGTAACTATAATGCAGATTAGTAAATGAGGTGTCGGCTGAACTGGAAAGCTGTTACTAGATAATACATGATGCTGGGAGAACAAGTTATGAGGTAACTGGAGAGCAATAAATGAATAAAGTAATAGTTTCAGGCAGTAGAATAAAGCTGCAATATAATCTGAGCCACTGAATAAACTGCAAGAGAAGATCACAATCCAGAACTGAATGTAATCAGTATGAGAAGTCTACAGTAGGTTACAGCTGAAGAATGGGGGAAAAAAAAACAGAAATCCGGGAGCCAGTCTAATGCAAACTATTAGGACAGGCTTGATTATTGGTTAAATCCACTCAAATGACCTAGCTTATGAAAGAGACAGCATCATGCTAAAGTAGTTTTCAGCCATCTTGTATCACAGTACCCATTTTGTCTGAATATAAAGGAACGCTTTTGCTTTAAAGTTATAAGTAATGCTGACATTTTATTAGTTAGAGAGAAGTTCCTCTGAGAATCAAGGTTAAGCAAATCGCTTATCTCCTGAAACATGTTTTGAGAACAGTGATGTTGTGAGAACACTGATGTTTTGAGAACAGTGTCTACAGACTGACTCTCAAGGATTGTAATGTCTCATAATTTCTATGCATGAGAAATGACATTTATGCTTATGTTTTATGACGTGTAACAAATTCCTGTATATGCTTATAAGAACCCCTAGACAATAAACCAAAGTGGGCTCATTCTGATCTACATAACCAAGCGTGATGTCTCTTGATTGAGCCTCCCAATCGATTGGTCAAAGGTATTTGAACAGACAACCAACGGAAGTTGTGACGGGAGAAGGTTTTATCTCCAACACTTACAAATAAGTGTTCTCATAAAGCCACATGGAACTATATCAAAGTTTTTGACCACTTGCTTTAGACCAACCAGAGACTATCAGACTGCCCAGAACCAGAGAAGGACCCTCCAACACATCAGACCTGGTGTGATCTGAGGTCCAACATGTGACAATGCCCCCCTTCTAAGAGTGGCCCCATAAGTTTTCAAACCCCACCAAAACTGTACTTAGGCAGATGCCACTGTTTATTCAAGTTGGAACCTGACTGCCACCTGCCTATGTTTGAATACCTGTTATATTGTGGAAGTCATCAGCTAGTGCTGTTGTGGTTGGTTGCGTTGTGCAACCAGGTCAGTGATGTGCCCTTGATACTCCCATAACATGCCTATAGGATGGACCATCTCTGTGTGTTTCTTTAGCCACCTCCCAATCACTACCCAGGAACACCTAGCATTGTTCCAAGACATTGCTGATGCTGTGTGCCTCAATTGCAACAGCGCCAATAACTGACATTAGTAAATTGGCCAGCAACTAAATACAAAAGTTAGAGGTTGATGTCACAAAACAGCATTTGCTCTATGGTGTGTCCAAGTTTTCTCCTTTGTTAAATGTCCTTCAGTTCCTCATGTATATGATACAGAATATGTTAACTCACTGAGTTAATCTCAAATTCAGATTAAGTAGAGCCACACAATATTTTTCTCTGTATCTATGCATAAGACCTATTGAAATTTTAATTTTCCTAAATTGAGAACAGCGATCTGTGTCATTAGATTCCTTCTCGGGAATGTTAATTGCTTCTGTGATTAATTCTTATTTAATTGACTCCTACACAGAGATAAAATAATCCCATGAGAAGTATCGCTTACTTGTAGACACACCAAACGTTTAGCATTTAATACCTGAGTAATCTGATTCAAATTAGCATGATATAAATTAATGAAATGATGACTCCAGATAGAGAAACCTTATAATTTTGGGTAGAGATTGGAAACCTGGGTCACTCATATATAATGCAGTCAGTGAGTGAGGGTGTATTAATGGGGTATGGGGACCTGCTACAGCCAGTGAGGGGAGAATTGATCTAACATGCAGTAACTGAGTGGTGTAATAATAGGAATTAGAGGTGAGGGGACAGGGTGAAATATTAGGAGGAAACACAACAAATAATGTAAGGAGCATGAATCTGGAATGAAATATAGTGCTATAAGTTGCTTGAGGGAGGGGGTCCCTAAATCAGTATCTTGCTGAGGTCTAAATCCACCTCTGCTCTACTCACACCATTGTATGTACTTATAACCATACAATATATAATAATGTAAGTGAAGTGAAACATGACAAATTAAGTTCTTCATTCAGGCCATTTGGGAATAATGGATTGAACTAATGGATCCAACAGAATTTTATTTCTAACACCCCCCCCTCCCCCACACTAGAGGTTGCAGTAACACATGTTTTATAGGCATACATTTAATCTGATGCAATGTGTGTCATTTTCAATAAAATGACTTACAACCAGAGTGTGCCTTTCTAATAGAGGGCAACATGTTCCTTCAACATCCTTAAAGTTTTGCCCACACAGATATTTTATAAGGGTGTATGATGATTTACTGTACTGTATATCACATAACAAGTATCATAAAACATTTGTTGTGTGATCTTGTTGATACCTACAGATCTTGAATGTTTTAAACTGCCAACAGTTAACTTAAATTGTCAATGTATGTATCCACTGCATCTATAAACACCAGGGGGGGTAATTTACTAAAGGTCGATTTTAATAGATTTAAAAAAATCGATGATGATTGATTAAAATCAGTGTTGTGTTTCCAGAACCAAAACTCACATTTATTAATATTTAAATTTTAATATATATAAAAAAATAACCAGTTAGCAAATGTGTGTTTTAGTCCATAAAACCCAACATCGATTGATATCGATTTTCACCGATTAAAATCAACCAAAATTGACCTTAGGTTAATTTCCCCCCTGGGTATATGTGAGAGTTATTTGTCACAAACAATATAGTCATTTCTGACTAATAGATCTTTAAAAATTCTGCTGATTTTGTAACAACATTAAAATGCTTCAGTAAGATCTTTACCCAATAAAGGGTCAGATAATGTTCCAATGTTGCATTATAGCCTGTTAAATTCCAAACAGTCAGAGATGAATTTTTTTATTTAATTTGGATCATAGCCTCTATACGATAATCGATCAGCCATCTCTTTAAGAGTCTGTGGTAATAAAGTGGCATCAGAAGTCAAGAATGATACTTTCAGCATGTGTGAGAATGGAAGTCCTTTCTTTAAAAGTCTGCGGTGAAAAATGTCTCTTAAAAGTAGTGATGAGCGAGTTCGGTTTCCGAAAAACCGAACACCCCCGAACTTTACCCTTTTTACACGGGTCCGAGCCATACTCGGATTCTCCCGTATGGCTCGGTTAACCCGAGCGCGCCCGAACGTCATCATCCCGCTGTCGGAATCTCGCGAGATTTGGATTCTATATAAGCAGCCGCGCGTCGCCGCCATTTTCACTCGTGCATTGGAGATGATAGGGAGAGGACGTGGCTGGCGTCCTCTCCGTTTATTGTAGAAGACAGTTGATTCTTGTTTGTTTTTTATTGCTTAATTGTGGGGAGGATTGGGGAGCAGCTGTTAGGAGTACAGTGCAGAGTTTTGCTGATAAGTGACCACCAGTTTTTTTATCCGTTCTCTGCCTGAAAAAAACGCTCCATACCATATCTGTGCTCAGTGTGCTGCATGATATATCTGTGCTGAGTGCTCACACTGCTTAATTGTGGGGACTGGGGAGCAGCTATAGCAGGAGTACAGTGCAGAGTTTTGCTGACAGTGACCACCAGTATACGTTGTCTGCCTGAAAAACACTCCATATTTGTGCTCATGTGTGCTGCTTTATTGTGGGGACTGGTGACCACCAGTATAATTACTATTATATAGGAGTAGTACAGTGCAGAGTGCACTGCTGTACCTACCTCTGTGTTGTCACTCATTATCCATTAAGTATACTATCCATCTACATTGTATACCTGTGGTGCATTTTAGACTAGTTTAGCAGTTTGCTGACAGTGTCCACCAGTATACTATATATAGCAGTACGGTAGGCCACTGCTGTACCTACCTCTGTGTCGTCACTCGTCATCCATTAAGTATACTATCCATCTACATTGTATACCTGTGGTGCATTTTTTTAGACCAGTTTAGCAGTTTGCTGACAGTGTCCACCAGTATACTATATATAGCAGTACGGTAGGCCACTGCTGTACCTACCTCTATGTCGTCACTCGTCATCCATTAAGTATACTATCCATCTGCATTGTATACCTGTGGTGCATTTTTTTAGACTAGTTTAGCAGTTTGCTGACAGTGTCCACCAGTATACTATATATAGCAGTACGGTAGGCCACTGCTGTACCTACCTCTGTGTCGTCACTCGTCATCCATTAAGTATACTATCCATCTACATTGTATACCTGTGGTGCATTTTTTTAGACTAGTTTAGCAGTTTGCTGACAGTGTCTACCAGTATACTATATATAGCAGTACGGTAGGCCAATGCTGTACCTACCTCTGTGTCGTCACTCGTCATCCATTAAGTATACTATCCATCTACATTGTATACCTGTGGTGCATTTTTTTAGACTAGTTTAGCAGTTTGCTGACAGTGTCCACCAGTATACTATATATAGCAGTACGGTAGGCCACTGCTGTACCTACCTCTGTGTCATCACTCGTCATCCATTAAGTATACTATCCATCTACATTGTATACCTGTGGTGCATTTTTTTTAGACTAGTTTAGCAGTTTGCTGACAGTGTCCACCAGTATACTATATATAGCAGTACGGTAGGCCACTGCTGTACCTACCTCTGTGTCGTCACTCATCATCCTTTAAGTATACTATCCATCTACATTGTATACCTGTGGTGCATTTTTTTAGACTAGTTTAGTAGTTTGCTGACAGTGTCCACCAGTATACTATATATAGCAGTACGGTAGGCCACTGCTGTACCTACCTCTGTGTCGTCACTCGTCATCCATTAAGTATACTATCCATCTACATTGTATACCTGTGGTGCATTTTTTTAGACTAGTTCAGCAGTTTGCTGACAGTGTCCACCAGTATACTATATATAGCAGTACGGTAGGCCACTGCTGTACCTACCTCTGTGTCATCACTCGTCATCCATTAAGTATACTATCCATCTACATTGTATACCTGTGGTGCATTTTTTTAGACTAGTTTAGCAGTTTTGCTGACAGTGTCCACCAGTATACTATATATAGCAGTACGGTAGGCCACTGCTGTACCTACCTCTGTGTCGTCACTCGTCATCCACTAAGTATACTATCCATCTACATTGTATACCTGTGGTGCATTTTTTTAGACTAGTTTAGCAGTTTGCTGACAGTGTCCACCAGTATTCTATATATAGCAGTACGGTAGGCCACTGCTGTACCTACCTCTGTGTCGTCACTCATCATCCATTAAGTATACTATCCATCTACATTGTATACCTGTGGTGCATTTTTTTAGACTAGTTTAGAAGTTTGCTGACAGTGTCCACCAGTATACTATATATAGCAGTACGGTAGGCCACTGCTGTACCTACCTCTGTGTCGTCACTCGTCATCCATTAAGTATACTATCCATCTACATTGTATACCTGTGGTGCATTTTTTTAGACTAGTTTAGCAGTTTGCTGACAGTGTCCACCAGTATACTATATATAGAAGTATGGTAGGCCACTGCTGTACCTACCTCTGTGTCATCACTCGTCATCCATTAAGTATATTATCCATCTACATTGTATACCTGTGGTGCATTTTTTTAGACTAGTTTAGCAGTTTGCTGACAGTGTCCACCAGTATACTATATATAGCAGTACGGTAGGCCACTGCTGTACCTACCTCTGTGTTGTCACTCGTCATCCATTAAGTATACTATCCATCTACATTGTATACCTGTGGTGCATTTTTTTAGACTAGTTTAGCAGTTTACTGACAGTGTCCACCAGTATACTATATATAGCAGTACGGTAGGCCACTGCTGTACCTACCTCTGTGTCGTCACTCGTCATCCATTAAGTATACTATCCATCTACATTGTATACCTGTGGTGCATTTTTTTAGACTAGTTTAGCAGTTTGCTGACAGTGTCCACCAGTATACTATATATAGCAGTACGGTAGGCCACTGCTGTACCTACCTCTGTGTCGTCACTCGTCATCCATTAAGTATACTATCCATCTACATTGTATACCTGTGGTGCATTTTTTTAGACTAGTTTAGCAGTTTGCTGACAGTGTCCACCAGTATACTATATATAGCAGTACGGTAGGCCACTGCTGTACCTACCTCTGTGTCGTCACTCGTCATCCATTAAGTATACTATCCATCTACATTGTATACAGTACCTGTGGTGCA